>NC_071532.1:44654874-44960374 GCF_026979565.1 Vidua chalybeata
AGGTTACAAATTAATTTTATTCTGCTTTTAGCATAAACATTTTGCTTTGCTTTTAATGATTTGGATGTACCAATGCTTTCAAAAGTGAGTGCCTAAAGCTCACCTAGATCAATATTTAGTCACAAATAAAAGGTCTAATTTTTCAAAAGAGTGGAACATCCAAGAACTTTTGCTAACTGATGTAAACTTAGTATTTCCCTTTTGTTATGCATTATTCAGTGGGGCAGCCTCCAAGATAAGAATGCCCCTTAATGGGAAGGGAATAGCTCAAGCTACAAATACACAAGACAGTTTAGATTTTCGCTGGAGATTTCAGTCTGGAAAGAAATTCTTCAAATGATCATTCCTCATAAAATGGAGAATCTTTTTTAGAAATTATTATTCTTTGTGATAATTTGAAAAGATAAGTTTGTTCAAACACATCAGCTCTATGCTCTGAAATGAGCTGCTCTGCTATGCTGGATGAGGTTGTTAAAAGCCATTCTTCTTGGTCAGATGTTCAAGAATGCTATGGTTGATCTGCTGGATAGAATCCAGCCTCTCTTTACAGTCGGGCAGAGAAGGATGATGAGCTCTGATTCTGCCTTCTTAATATTCAGCTACTGTAACAGATAGTAGCAATAAACCAGGAGTAGGAGGAAGTACACTTACCTTGCAGATGTTAGGACAAACAAAAATTTTACTGTGGTTTTACTGCTATATCAGAAAGATCAAAATCAGATGCTTCAACATTTGAATTTTCAGGGTTTGATTCAAACTTCTTTGGCATTTTTTCAGAAAAATACCTATTAAAATAATTGCTGACTTTAAGGTAGTGTTAGGGAACAGCCACTCTTGATTTCTAATCACTTCTTTGTCTGTAGCAAGGTGTATATAAGAATAATCACATTAAATTTGTTGTTCTGCAGGGGAAAGGCTACCAAAACCAGACAGAGGGAAGATGCGCTTCCATAAAATTGCTAATGTCAACAAAGCTCTGGATTACATCGCCAGCAAAGGAGTGAAACTTGTGTCAATTGGTGCAGAAGGTATGTGACAGATCTGGACAGTGCACTTTACTTAGGTCACATTACAGAGCAGTCTGGTGGAGACTCTTGGCCACATTATGTTCTTTACATATGGGTGCCACAAAAATCTCTTAATGTTGATTGCTGGACTGTAACTGTGAAAGGACAAGAGGTGGAAATATTTGGACTGCTGGAGAGGGATAGGGGTATAAATGAGCACTAAGCTTAGTTTGTCTCTGAGGTTAAATTGAATTGTCTGTATTTCAGTAGGTGTTCAGATAATGTTTTTTTTTTTTTCCTTACAGAACCATTGTGGTTTTCCCATAGATTATTAAAAGTAAGGAACTCCTTTAGAAACCAGTTTGGATTTAGAAACCAGATGCTTTATACGGTCTGACATCTTTAGGAGATGTTATTCAGACAAAACAAAGGCTGACATCACTACTGAGTGGCTGGAACCTACTTCCACTTCATTATGAGATTTTCTGCAGCTTTGTTCCTGAAATTCAGATGTAGAGTTAAGGGAGTGATCAAAAGAAACTGGTAGCTGGGGAGAGATTGAACATATGAAGAAAGTGGAGTGGGATGCTATTTACTAATGTAATTGCTTTTTTAATGTTCTGCTGTTCAGGTAGCTAAGTACCAACATGTGATTGGCTAGCTAGATTCTGATAGATGTAAACTGAGCTAAAGAAGACAGCCTCTCACTATAACTGAATCTATGCCTCCCTAGGAGGTTCAATTGTTTAAAACTGACAGAGATGTGTGTAGAACTTGTTGCTCCATGAAGATATTTGCATAATGGTTTCCATAGCCATTACCATACCAAGAATGATGTGGCTAGCATGATATCAAACTTTTTTTTATTCAATAGCCTCAGTGATGTGCTTTCTGTGTTTTTCCTCCCTATTCTAACATGTCCTTAGAGCAAAATTTTGGCTGTAACCTCATTATGGTGATGATAAGCACTCCTATATTCTACTGACATTTTTAGGCCTTTTTAGATTGATTTATGAGCCTCTTTTTCCTGTTTCCAGATTTCTACAGGCTTATATGTATCCTTATTCTGGCTTCCAAGCCTTGATCCCAGGAAGCTTACTGTAATTGTGGATGGAAGAGGAGATTCATTTTGTGGGATAAGGGTATCTGTAGAAATAATGGACAGATCTGGCAGCATTCATTGGTTCTACTGTGGTTTGACCTAGCTCACTTGGTTCCTTAAGTGTTGTTCAACAAATGTGTTCAGTTTCTAGATCTAGAACTCAAAAATCCCAAGAAATGTGCTTCATGGACAGAGAGTTTGTTTGAATTCACTCTATTTATTTGAGACTGAACTGGGTGAGTCACCTGAGTCCAGATTCATACCATCTGTCTTTTGGCACACAACAGAGATCTTTTTTGGGGAATATATCATCAGTGGGGGGAAATGGGCAATTCCCACAGGCACCTCAGATCTCAGAAGAGCTCTATTGTATTTCAGAGGTGTGGCTCCCTCCATCACTTGTACAGACTGTTGGGGCACCTGTACCCTTTGCTCAAATAAATGAAGTCGGATGGAAAAATATGCTTCTAAACTTAAGCCTCTGCAGTAAGGCTCTTCTGAGAGTGACATGGCATTAAATGGACAGCAGAGGGTACTGAAGAGACAATTTATGTGTGGAAATAAAAATTAAGAATACAGATAGCTGGTGAAGAAATGCTGAGATTACAGAGCATGGAGCAAATGAAAGGTAGCTTCTGTCATATCAGGCATGAGACTCTCAGGCTTCCTAACCAAAACCAGAGTGTAGCAAAAGGAATATCTTGTGGGACAGAGTTGTTCTTGCTGATCACTGTTTGCACAAGGCTGGAGTATTTAAACCAAGATGCATCAGCTCATATCTGCTCCTAAAAGGAGCAAGCCAGCCCTCTGCACTCCCATCTCCCTTATTTTGCCCCGTTTATTGCTGGCCACTACTGCCAGGGTACTCAGGCTGGGGAACAGCACTTGAGCATTTTCATAAGGCAAAGCATCTGGAATAGCTCAAATCAGACACTAAGAACATTTAAACTAACTCTGCTCTTCTCCTTAGCAGCAACTGGCATGAGTTCAAATGCTCTGTGATTTAGGTGCTCCATGGTAATTCCCTTTGGAAGTTGGCAGGAAAAAGGGCAGTAACCTCTTTCAGCTTTTCTGGAACTTGCTGCAAGTTGACTGTCCATGCATCCAGTATTTATTAGAGATTAAGGTGATGGTTTTAGCTGTTCCCTGTTTCTGGAATTCTCAATCTGTAAAATGGATGTATTAAAAGCAAAACCAAATTAATTATAATTAAAAAAACCCTAGATTCTTAGATGGAAGCATAGGAGAAAAATTCCCAGCCACTGTGATGGCTTAGGTGCAGAGAGGAACCTGTTATGGTAAGACATGACGCTGTGTCGAGTGTGGCCTGATGCCCACATTAGATTACATCCATGTGGGTGGAGGAGCAGATAGATTCACGTACCTTCCCTTCCACTCTAAACAGGCTGAGCACAAAGCCAGCTCTGACACAGACATGCTTAGTGCCCTGTTAAGTTTACTGCATCCCCTCTGCTAAATTTGTTACCTAAAGCACAGCATTGTGCTGATGCAGCAAAGCAGTATCACATCTGACAGGGTATGGTTTCACAGTGTGGGACCTCTGGCACCAGTGGGTGTTTAAAGAGTCCCTGTGCCCCCTGGAACTGCATTCCTGCTCCCACACTTCACAGCCCTGCCTTCTCACTTGGGCTGACAACTGTTGCTCTAGCTCTCCTGGAGACTGGATCAGCAATCTGATCTGTTTTTAAAAGACACTTCACTTCTTTTTTTTCCTTTTGCTGCATTTTTCAGCGTTGTTGACCAGGCACTCATTATAGTAGGTTGGAGTGAATGCCAGAAAGGAGGAGAGCACAGTCTCCTTAAGCTTGTCTCCTTATCAAAGTCTACAACCCCTTAACTCCTTGTCCCTGTGGGTGAGCACAGGGCTCGTGGGCTTGCCCGCATGCATCTGTTTGGGCATTCCCTGAGTTACATGGATACTTGGAATACTTTCTAATTTCCAAAGCATGAAGGTTTTGTATCTAAATCTACTGAGGATTGTGTTCCATTATCTGACATACTGAATGGTGAAGAGCACATAGGCCCAAGGGGAACAACTGGCATTTAAAATGGGGCCTCAAAACAGTGATTCCTGTGGGACATCAGTACAGAAATAAAATTAGTATTTTAAGGGTCCAGTGATATTCTTTGAAGTGATCATTGTTCTGAACCTGACTTTTCTAGGCTGTCTGTGGAGTGGAGAGAGCTGATCACTTTTAATTGTGATGCTGAGCAGGAGACAAATTGATCTACTCTGACCTCTCTTGTCAAAGAATCTCTCTCTCCACTGTCATGAAATGAGACTACAGAATCAAGAAGCTAAAATTAAAAACTGTGAAAGTAGTCCTTATGAACCATTCATAGTGCAGGACTTAAAAGTTTTCTCTTAAGTTTTAAAAAAGTGCAGTAACTCCATTTGGAAGGTACTTGCATCCTGAATGAAATCAACTAGATATGGAGAACCTCAAAAAGACAAATATCCTGTTAATTGGGAAATATTTCTGTATTGCTTTTCTGGGAAATGGAAAAAATGTTGAAGACCAAATGATCTGTGAATCTGCCACAAGAAGGTTAGAATAAAAAAATAAATTAATACATAAAACCAAAGCAGAATAAAAAAAATGGGACTAAAACCTTTGAGAAATTGCTTTACTTTACTTTTCCCCTAGACAGTTTTTATTGTTTCTGCTTCATTTTCTCTTCTCTTCTGCCCTCATCCCCAGAAAGCTGTAGCTTTGTGTATGTGAGGGGTAGGAGATATATTCCAGCCAGAGCAAACTGGCAGTGTGAAAAAATTAATGAAGTCTTCTACTGATCTGTAGAAGAAAATGATAGGAATGAATCAATGCCTTTTTGTAACTGATACTTTTCAATATTTTAACAACTTTGTTTTCTTCCTTGTCTTGTATAGGAGTCTTTTTTGTTGTTGTTTTATGCTAGCAGTTTTGTGAGAAACTAAAGCTGGCAAATCACTTGAAAACCCTCCTGAGGCACAACACAGATCTTGCTGTGTTGCTCTTTCATTCTGTATGTGTGTACATATGGATATGCAAATCAAAAAGCAATGTAGTGATTATGCAAATCTATTAATTGCCTGAGAATCAACAATGCCTCCTGAGTATTTAAATACATTTATTTTACATTTGAAGAAATTTGTCTTCATTGTATATACATATCATACATCTGATCAAAATAGTGAAGTGACTTGACTTCACCCAGGAGGAGGGAAGAAGAAATAGCTGCATGCTCTAATTGACATTTGGTCTTTTTTTTGTCTGTAAGGGTTTTGTTTTGAGATTTAAGGTCTTTCAGGGCCAATAAGACAGGATGCATGGAAGGCAGGCAGAGTGGTGTAAGAAATCTGGAAAATTAGTGCAGGATCCAAAGGGGAAAGTGAGTAATTAGCCATTTATATATAAACTTGAATTATCACACTAACAAAATAAGTAGAGGGTAGTGATGGGTTACATATTTCCTATTACATTTGTTAATTCCATAGGTTCAAATGACAGCCTGTGTCACACCCTACTGCAATTTAACATGTATCTCTAGTCTCAGAGATAGCAGCTGCTCATGTTCTGTAAAAGTTGCCCCTGGATTCAGGCAATTTTAAGTAGCAGAGTGACAGTATTTTCTGCTGGCTCCTCTATTGGCATTTGATGTTAAATTGAATAAATTCCTCCTGCTGCAAGTTCCTCCTGCTCCTTGCCCTGAACACCAGTGGGCCCCAGGCAGACACAGCTGCTTCACTTTTTGATAAGGGCTGGAGGTGACTTTTAAGTAGGGGAGCAGCTGGTGCCTTCCCTGATCCACTGCTCCTTTGGTGTGAGGTGACTGGAAAGTCAGTCTGCAATGGTGCACCCTCCTTATGGTCTCACTATGTTTTTCTGAGTCTCTTGACTTACTTTTGAGAACGATTTAACATTACCATCACACTTAAGTGATCTGGCAGTACATTTTGGTGTTCAGAAATTTCAGTGGTATCACTTAATTACAATGTGGGAGCATTGGATTCTGACCTGGCTTGCAACAGGGATTCCCATGTTCCCTGTGTTATCGGTAGTCTCAAACAGTCAGGCAGTCTTGGAATAAATTAAAACCCCAGAGGTAAAAAAAAAAAAAACCAAACCATTTATATTAAAGATACTTAAATGTGTGTATGCTTCAGAGCCGTGAGGCATTATAGCCTCGTGGCTGTGGTTCTGAGCAGCTTGGCAGGACGCTGTGTACCTCAGTGTCAGGTGGGGCTGCGTCTCTTGAGCTGTTCTTTGTGTCCTGTCTGGGCTGGCACTATAAGTAAATTCTCAAACATCTCTAAATAGTATCGAGGAAATTCTGAGTACCATTTTATTAAAAACCAATACTGTTAATGTCCTGTAGTTTCTTAAAAACTGGGGTAAGACCCCAATGTTTTTTGGTTTTGTTGTATTTGAAAACTGTTAATACTGATACTGTTCTAACTTTCAATATTTCCCTTCATGTTGTGTCTAAAACATCATCCTAAAAGGTAAAGATTTGAAACTGCTGCAACTACCCTGAGAGAAACCTTTGAGCATGGAAGGACTGAAGTGACCTTGACCTCAGTAACCTTCAGTCCTACTGACAGAGTATCACAAGCATGAGTTTGTTGAAAAATGAACCCAGGTGAACTCTGTGTGAATAAAAAAATATAGTAAAAGTAGAATTAATTGATTAGTTACAGTGTATTATTTTAAGAAATATATGATTAAATAAGACGAAATTGAAAAAAACATTTTAAATACTACTACTGTATCTATTTTTCACCTTAGAAATCGTGGATGGCAATGTGAAAATGACACTGGGTATGATCTGGACTATCATCCTTCGTTTTGCTATCCAGGATATTTCAGTGGAAGGTAAGAGTAATACAATTATCTTAAATTATTAAGAAATGTGTTTAAAGATATTTCTAAATAAATTGTGTATAAGTGAGAGGAGTGTTTTAGTTTTTTCCACAGAAAATGATACTGTAAGTTCTCTACCTGGTAACAAAATGAATTTCTGGAGGGAAAATTATTTACTCTTCTTATCTTGACAGAGACCTTGAGCCAGTTTTCTAAATGCAGAAGTTCTGGTCATGTCTCTCAGCTACAGAGACAAAAACATGACTATGTTTCTGAGCTTCTGAGCTGCACCCTTTGTGTACAGCTGTACCCTTTGTGTTTGATTCTATTTACAACATACATTTTTAGTCCTGTCAATTTGTCACATTCTTTGCAAATAAATATGATCTTATGATACCCCTCTTCTTCTTTCTATCATCTATCTATCTATCTATCTATCTATCTATCTATCTATCTATCTATAATTTTTCCCCTCACTGTTTCAGAAGTCTTTTCTTAACTTCTACTTGGTAACTGGCTCCAAAATGCATGTTGTTACAAAACTCTTTAAATCAAGTCTATGCTTTGAAAGTCTAGAATTCTAGAAACTAATCTCAATTTTCAACAAAACTATAATTGTTTCAAGCTCAGCATATTGTCCTGCCCACATAATTGGTATGATATTACATGTGGACCTAATGGTTTGTTTAATAATTTCTGACCTTTACTTATGCACTCATATGCCCATTGGGCTCAGATAAAAAATGTATTTTTTGGGCGCTTAAACCTCCCCATAAGCAAATGAACTGAGATTACAAGCATATTTCATGTAGGCACCAACACAAGCTTTTTTATGTCTGTTTGCATTATATTTTTATTGAGTATTTTGCTCCAGGGTACAGCCTACTGTGCAGACTTCCTTCCATATAATTCCTTCCATTTCTAACATCCCAGAAGATTCTGTGCAGGCTGAGGCTCTAATCTTAACTGACCTCTGTATTTTAATGAAATTCCAGTAGTCCATTTATATGAACATCTTCTAGGATTAAATGTTGGTTTTATTCAGTTTCATGTGGCCAATGACATTTAAGATAACAAGAAATTAATTACTTGAGCACTTTAAAATTTTTTCCTTTTTTTACCTCTTTGTCTTTTACAGAAACCTCTGCCAAAGAAGGGCTGCTGCTGTGGTGTCAAAGGAAAACTGCTCCTTACCGAAATGTGAACATTCAGAACTTCCATCTTAGGTAATCTTCCATTATTTCAAGAGGTAGAAGCAATCTTAAAAATGTTATGTCAAATTTTCCCCACAGTTGTGTAGGTATATATTTGATCAGAGAATTTTGCTCTTCACTAGACCTTTTTCAAATTCTCCTGCTCTGTCTTCAGAGTGTTATTTTGGTTAGCCTTTAGCATTATTTACTATGAATTCCAGAGTTGTTATTTAAGAAAAAAGATCCTGCTATATACAGAATTACCATATTACATTGTTAGGCGTCCTTTGTATTAAATGGGAATTCTTGAGTACTGTAGCATAGTGGGAAATGACTGCTTTCAAATGAGAGCCACAGAGAAGTTCTTCTGGCAAAAAGACCAGTGTGAAATCTCATTATGTTGAATCAGTCTTTACTGTTTTGCAGTGTACGTTACTATAAGAAGCATAAAATGTGCTCAGTACATACACAACAGCAGCACTGTAAACACATTTTACATAATCAGGCTCATAACATAAGTTGGAAAATTTACTGAAGCTCCAGCCTTGTGTTTCTGTGTTTTCATTAAGAGCTAGGATGGGAATTCCAGGCCCTGTACAGACTGCCTGGTTTGGGGATTTTGCTGGCCTAGTTCCTGAATCTGTGCCACTGGCCTACCTCATTAAAGTACATGACTTACCATGTGCACTGTTTAACAGGTGATCTTCCCTTCCCTGAGACCCTTCTAATATTTAAAGCAAGAGCTTTATATTAGTGTTTTGAATTAATTTGTAATGTGTAGTACGTAAAGCACATTTAGTGACAGAGAAGATGCAGTTCATACATACATTTCAAGACAAGAAAATTTGTCAGATTTACAGTCCCTGTATTGCCTTTCAGAGATCTGAAATTTGTTGTATGTTACTTTCCTAGAATATGCAAAGATATATTTAGTACAACTTTTTATGGATTGAAGGTATACTGTAAGTTATAGTGTCAGAATCTTAGTGTATTTATGTACATACACTGGTCTGATACATGATATGGGGAAAACATCTTGAATGGAAGTACCTTGATTTATGTTTGGGTGGATTGGCTCCTACAGTATTACTTTGCAGTGGGCTATCCAGATAATTTTATTTTGCACCTTTTGGAAAAAGAAAAAGAAATTTTTTGGTGCTCAGTTTGATTTGGTTTTACAATCCAGATGATTTTATATTATACAATGTAGGTATGTTCTGCTTGATTTTGTTATATTTGTTTTTGGAGATAGTTCTATTATTTGAAGGACCTACCCAGACATCTCAGTAGTAAGGATTTTAACAGAGTTAACATGCTTAGGCTCACACAATTACTGCACAGGACAAGACCTCAAACCCTCAGTCCCTGTGGTTGCTAAAGTCTTTACATAAAGTATCTTTCAGAATAATTGCTTCTGGCTGAAAGAAGCCTCTCATAATCTTTCCAAAAATATGTTATTTGTAGCTCCATTCATTTCCTGTTCTTGCCACAAAAGGTAGCAGGTCTGAAGTCAGGGTGAAGTGTAAGGACTCAGATCAAAGCTGTCATATGTGTGAAGTGTTTTAAATAAACTGAGCTGCTTTATGATTTCTTACTTCTCTGAGGATATGGTTGTGCCAGTAAAATTCTCAGAAATAACAGAGGAAAAGCCAATTGCTTCAGCAAATTCAAGTAATTGCAGGTTTGCTCTCCCTTTATTTTTTCACAAATACGCTGTGAGTGTAATGGGAGATGATGCACTTTCATGGATGAATGTATACTTGAACTGTCCTAGAACACTGCATGAATTAAGCAATTCAAATCAGGGACTGTTGCACAAAATGTACATTGCCTAGAAAGTATATGAAGTCTTCATGGAGTTTATGGAGTATATGGAGTCTACCTTAAGTGTGTATGGACTGTAGAGTAAGGTATGTACTATAGATAAAGGAGTGCAGTAACAGCAGCTCAGAGAGAGTTGATATAAGTTCAGGCTTTGACAGAATTCCTGCTTTAATTTGAGCCTTGAGCAAGGATCAACTGTAAAATGCCATGACTTTATTAACTAATTTTTTTCCATTTTATTTTTTTTGCTGTAAAGCTGGAAAGATGGCCTTGGATTATGTGCACTTATTCACAGACACCGACCTGATCTTATTGACTACTCCAAGCTAAATAAGGTCATCAGTCTGGGTGGTACAGCATGCTGTCCTGCAGTGATTTGGCTGGCTTCTGGTTTGCTTAGCATGTTTTCTAAAAGACAGGCTGAGGAGTGCATACTAATTCTGACTTTCTAAGGTCTTTCCCAAAAAAACCTCAATGACACAAGGGAGAGGACCTCCTGACTGTCCTGTGTCCTTTCCTTCCCATTACAACGACTTCAGCATTTAATTGCAAATAATCTGGCCCTCAGATTCTGGCAGTTGATTAAGTATTTATACTGCCCAATATGGATGTTAAATCAAATACTTTGGAATTATCCATTTACTGCTGATAGTATTGTCCATCCTGTTTTTATCCGGTGTAAATGACTGTAGATTGCAGACCAGTAGATAATGACACTACAATTAATCCTAAAATTCCTCAGAACAAACACTACCTTTGCTAATTAGGAATACACAGTAAATTACTAGTCTTACATATTCAGAAAGTATTCACTGATTCTCAGATCTACTCTTCTACCTATACTTCCAGAGAAATGGAAGCAAAAACCATAAGCTAACCTCCTTAGTAGTACTTCATGGGGATTAAAAACTATTTTATTACAGTCTGCTCCTTATGGCAAAATGCATGTTTTCTAAAAGATACTTTAGTTTGAGAGGGAGAAATGAGGAATGAGCAGTAATGTCAGAATTTCTTGGTATCATTACTGAAGGAAAAAACCTAGAAAGAAGTAGAATGCTGTTGTTTCACATGAGGTCTCAATACACACATGGTCTCAATACACACATGCAGATTTCTCCTCTGGAATGAATGTAGACACCAGTGTCATGTAAACACCAGTGCAACAGAAACCTTAATCATGGTTTTAATCTGTTGTGTGCAACTTTGCATTGATGAGAGAGAGTGATAAAACATCCACTGTATTTTTCCATTCCATGCCCTTTCATTGCAAATTGGTTTACTAGTGGAATCAACTGTTACTAGAAAGTCCTTGGTGAAGAAAAGATAAATGAATGAACTGAGACTACTTTAAAACTTATTCTGCTTTATATGTTTATATCTTCAATTTATGACAGAGTCCCTGAAATCTGCAGTGATGAAAATTAAATGAACTTAGTACTGAACACCTAAGATTTAAATTTAGGCAGCTGTTAAGTTAACTTCAGATCTGAACCAATGGGCAAACTATTAGCCATCAATACCAGCTTGTTCTCCAATTCTATATGCAACCTTTCCTACAGATAAACAGAGTAATGGAATGACTGAGCTACCTGTCTCTGTGCACATGTGCTTATTATGCATGGCATGAACAGAAGTGAGTTTGGTTGAATAGCAGTATGTGATGCTGAAGAACATCACAGTTAACCATCCCATAGATGAGTGCTGAGAAAAGGGAACAGAACATAAGCAGGTCTGCTTCAATGCTACTATTTTCCTCTCAGAGGTTTCCAAAATAAGAACAGGTCAGGTTTCAAATTGAGGCTGAACTGTTGCATATAGAGCACATGCAGAAAAAAAATCCTGAAATAGATCTTGCTTTTCTGGCCTGGCTGTGTTTGATTGACTCTTAATTTTGGTTACATTAACAGCTGTCTTGGTGTCTTGTTTCTTACTGCCTGCATGCTGTCCTTTCCTTTTCTCACCAATATGTTTTGTGTGAACTTGTAGCTGGAAAGATGGCCTTGCTTTCAATGCCCTTATCCATAGACACAGGCCTGATCTCCTTGACTATGCCAATTTAGATGAGGTATTTCTTTAGCTGTAGCAGAGATTTTTAGTTACTGTGGCTTGTAGTTCTGTTTAAAAGGATGGGTGATGGAAATCTCCAATTATTCAGAAGCTGCTATGATTTTAAAGCAATCCTTTACCAGTGGAGCACTATTTACTCATGCACTTAGTACCAAGCACACAAATAGGAGGTGCTTATCCCTCATTCATAGGCAAAGTGCTTTAACCTAGTTAATAGGTCTCACTTAGATTCACTGTCTTTTGACTTTTCTTTTAGAAAATCCGTGCTCACTATCTGAACTGTGCTCACTACTTCCTTTCGTTTTCCTTCAAAAACCAAAATCTCAAAACCAGAGGAAGTGCTTGAATTTCCGTTTAGCCCTAGAATTCCGTTTATAGAGGCACTACGGGTTTTTATTTCCAAGCCCAAACTGGCAAGTTTTGCTCCTTCTGGAGAACAATTCTGCCTGTGCTTGCTTCTTCTCATGCAGGCACCTAACCAGCAGAGAACTCAGTGGAAGTCATATCCCTATGATGTAGTGTACATTAGATATAAAACAGGCAGGTCTAACTTTGTGTTGAACAGTCTCATTTAGCCTGCTGGTCCAATGGCATTTAGTGTCTGTATTGCTGCTGTACTTCATTCAGAATTAGCTCAGAACTGAGTGTGCACTGTTATCTGTGTTCACCTCCAGGATGCATTTCCAGCAGAGTTCTAGCAGTAGATAGCACCTTATTAAAGTTTTATTTTGAAAACATAGCAGCAGATGGACCAAAAGTTCATATACCTAGACTCTGTTTTTTGAAGAACAATAGTTGTGACTCCAGTTTACAGTTTGGAAAAACAGAAGCTAAGTTTTAGTGTGCCTACTCTAGTCTTGCTTCAAAGAAAAACTTCTATCTTTGACTCATTGTATTTTTTTCTTTAATGCAGGATGACCCCATAGGGAATATCAACCTTGCTATGGAAATTGCTGAAAAGCATTTGGATATTCCAAAGATGCTGGATGCAGAAGGTGAGAGTTACACCTTACTGAAGTTTGTGTTGCTAGTAAGTGGGACACAGTAAAATTTCTATTTTATTTTTTTTTCCTAGAGGATTTTCAGTATTCCTTCCATATGAATCATAATGTAGCAACCTGCTTAATTTTCAAAAAATATTTTCATCCCTTTCCTGCCTGCATTGGAAAATTCCACTTACTTTTTACTTTATTATTTATTGTTTGTTAATGCTTGCATTTATTATGGTGCTTTGGACCCTAACCTCAGCACATGGCCCTACTGTGTTGAGGTAAAATGCAGGATCAAAAGTTAATCCTTGCTTTTAATAATTCAAATTTAATAAAAGGAAATATAACTATTAGCAACTTAAAGCACATTCAGTTTTTTTAAACGTTTAAGCAAGGGGCCAAAAATAGAAATAGTAGAAGTACTTTCAAAGCTTTCAAAATACACATGCCTCACCTCCTCTGAAAGAGAGCTAGGTTGAGAGAAGCATTTTTTTGCTTCATTTTAGTTGTAAACTTTTTGAAGTGATACTTTTAAGAAATAATTAATGTGTCTCCAATTATCTTACAAATTTTCTGAATTTCTTCAAGACTATCAAACTTTCATACTCTGGGCAAAAAATGCTGCCAGAATACTGGAATTTGCCTACATTAGTTCAAAGCATTCTTCCCCAACAATGGAGACTCAGCTCTGGTGGCTTGTCAGTAGACCAGTGATAACATGGGAATCATCTAGAGCACTCAAACTGACTATACCTGCTCCTCTTGAAGTCTTAATTTGGAAAGTTAGACAGGATGATTTGGAAAATCTAGGCTGTAATCTCTTCATTGAAGAGTAGTTTCACTTTCATGCTTTAAAACAATTTTTTTTCATCTTTTGAACTGCAATTCCGCTTTCAACAACACCACTTAATTATTTTGCTCTGAAATAACTGTGCAAGGAATAAACACAGAAGTGCTGTCCCCTTGCCATTGAGCAGCTTTCTACATTTTTTTCCTCTTTTCTTTGTAGTCAATACAAAAAAAAAATTATTTTCCTCATCAAATTTTCTGCACATTCTATTCCTTATCTTACTATTCTCCTCTTGGCAGTAATGAAATTATATTCTTTCTAATACCCTTTAAGTATTCATGGTCACTTTTTACCATCTTTACTTCCACTGTGTTCTTCATGGAAACTTTGCCAAGTTTTGTTCACAGCTACATAAAGTAGATGCAAAATCAGTAAATATATTGGTCCTGAACTTAGAAATTTCACTGTTAATATTAGAAGATTTCACTCATTCCAGGGTCTTTCCAAGTCAGTATCTTCCCACTCCTTACATTGACAGGAATTCATGCAGCTTGAACCAGACTCATTCATTGCTCAGCCATAACTGCTGTAAAAACACCTTTTCCTGCCTTTCTTTGTTAAGTACTGAAAAGGTCCATTTTTACCCATGGATACATACCTTGATTGCACCCACTTTATATTTTCACTCTCCTGCCATGGTAGGGACAAAGCTATTAGCCAGCCAAGCCAAACCCTCCTGTGATTTATGCTATTAACTAAAAAGATGGGCTGGCACAGGGATTGCAGAGCTGCTACTATCCAACTTTTCTTAGCACAAAATGTATTTCTGGACTGCAGGACTTGTACAGGTTCCCAGTATATGCCAGTACCCTGTCAGCCACAGGGACCCTGTGCTGATACACACTAAGGGCAGTTCTAGTTTGTGACTGTCAGTGGCTGTGTTTAGCTCTGCAGTAATTGCAGTGATTCAGATGAAGTTGCTTTGGAGTGGCAGTGAAGCTGAACCCAGCAGATCTGCCAGCCATGCCATCTGCTTGGAAGTTTCCACAAACCAGAAGGTAGCAATACCCTTCTGTACAGTCTCATCCTTCAGATGTTTTGCCATTTCAGGGAGAGTTGTATCTTTTGTGCTTGCTGATTCCTAAAGCTTAGGTGACTTTGCACTCATATCAGTAAACAGATGCAACCTGAATAATTGTGTATTTATTTGGAATCCTTACAGCACTGAGGTGGCACCATTAGCATAATCAGATGAAAGTACCTTGTGGGAATTTCTGAGCAGTTAACCCTCTTTTCTCCACACAGATGTAGTAAACACTGCCAGACCTGATGAAAGAGCCATTATGACTTATGTTTCCTGTTACTACCATGCATTTGCTGGTGCTCAGAAGGTGAGATTGTAGATAGATCAGATCTCATCCTTCACCTTCTGTCTTGTTTTGTTCAGCAATTTTTCTTTTTCTGATCTTTTCCTCACTAGGACAGCATCTTAGAGCTGAGCTCATTTCCTGTCACCTCCTTTCTCTGTGAGCCGCTGTTTTGGTAGAGCCAATAGTGGTCTATCCATTTGTTCCATAGAAACAAACCTTCCTGTCTCATCTTTTTGCATATTTACTAATAATATCCAGTAGGTTTTTGACAGCTAGTTACTGAATGGGAGAGGATGATATTGCCTTAAAATGAATTTGTGTGCATTCATTTGAAGCACCATTAAAAATATAAGATGAAAATAAGCTCAGAGTGAAAAACAATAGTAGAATTCCATCTTTCTTCTCTCTGCTGGATATTATTTCTGCTACAGATGTCAAAATCATCATAACATGCTCAGAAAATAGACCCTTCTCTTATGCTTTCAGGATTGTTTTTAAAATGTTAAATGCTTAATGGTAAGTACAAACAGCAACACCAAATGATGCTACTAAGCAAAACAGAAACATGTATAGACATCTCAGACAAGCTCTGGAATCATGTTCTAAAGAAAAGAAGGAAAATTCTAAAAAGTAAGGTGGTTTGGAGTTGGGCATACTTCAGGTATTGGTAATGTAAAAATACTGATATGTAATGCTAAAGTGCAACTTCTGGAGAACATCTTCCCAGACTGAAATGTAGTCTGCCTTTCCTGGGTCTTAGTCAAAATCCTCACCATTTAAGTCACCAGACATATGTGTGCCAGTTCTTAAGCAGACAGTCCTGGTAAAATTAGGGTTACTCCCCCCTATGATAATACTGCTGGATCAAGCTTAATGAAAAAAAATCCTCCTCTTTGTATTAGCTTATACTGAATTTTTAGTGTACTTTTTATTCCATCAGGACCCCTCAATCTAACAGTAAATTTTTTACAGCTTTGTAGAATTTCTCGGATACAGAGCTAAGGACAAGAAAACAGTAAGAAGGACATGAAGTTATGCGTTTATTTATTCATCCTATTTTCTACTCCTCTATTCCTTTTTTCCTTGTTTTATTTTAATTTCTCCCCCCTGTTGTAGATATTGTGAACACTCCCAAACCTGATGAGAGAGCTATCATGACATATGTGTCCTGCTTCTACCATGCTTTTGCTGGAGCAGAGCAGGTATTAATCAACTGTCTCTTCAGGTTGCTGTGTTTTTGATTGGTCGTTTCACATTTCCACTAGTTTATTTAAAAAAACCAAACAACTCAACTAATTTAGTACTATGTGGTTTTAATTAACTTTTGCAAGTATTCCTTGAGCACTAATACTTGTTTTTAACCAACTCTCAAACCTGTTTTAGTTGAATGTTGTGTAACAAGTTAACTTCTTTAATTCAAATAGACATTCTGTTTCTAATTTTGGGTCTTTATTTGGTAATTTTAAGGACTGCTTCAGAAAAAAGTGATTTGAAGATATTGTTAAATGGAGGTGTTGCTTGTTGCTACAACATCTAATATGTATATAACAGAATGTTTCACTTTTGGAGACTGAGACTTAATCATGCTGAGTAGTAATTTAGGGCTAGATTTTCAAGGATGCCTAAAGAGACAGAAAGGCACTGAAGACATTCAACACAGTTTTTGTGCCTGGTTCCCACTGCAGCCAACAGAATTATTTGTGGATGAAAGTACTAGTATAAAAGGCATGAACATCGGCAGCAGACCTGTCATTAATGGTATATTCACTTACAAATGTGGCACTTCCCACTCTTTCATACATTTCTAGCCTACAAATGGACATAATCCAAGTTACGTTACAAAAAAAGCAACAAACCTTTAAAGTAGCGGATATTTTCCTTTCATCCTCAGGACTGAATTTCCCTTCCTGTCTGCTAGGTCCCCTATACCTCACCACAGCACAGCTATGCTGTTGCACTCTGTCATTCCTGGGTAGGAAAGTTTTGCTATTCATGCAAAAGGGGAATTCCAAATACTCTGCAACACAGGAGTTTACATGGATATTTATTTGATTATATATATTCCAGAGTCATATTTGTATGAAAGTACTGCTTTGTGGTATCAAACTAGTAAATTTAAAATATGGCAGAGCTACACAGAGCCTTTGTGTATAATTCTTAGGAGGCCTGAAAAGATTTGCTGTCAGTGGTTGAGTTGCACTTTTCTCAAGGGTTGTACAGATATAGCGTGGTCTGAGACTCCTGCATCACATGTGGTGTCTTTCCAGTGTGGCTAACAAGTCTAATACTTTTTGGATGTGACTTAAAAAAATAACCTAATAGGTTATTAGGTTATTTGGGAATGGCCTAAGTTGTCTTAAAAAATAAAAGATTCATTAGACAACTATATAATAAGGCTTCATTGTACAACAAGGGGACCTCTGTGCTGATCCGTGCCTCATTCAGGCCATTGGAATCTATGGCTGCAGAAGGAGGGAAAATGAGTATCTAAGCAACCTAGGAGTATAAATCACCAACTATAAAAAAATGTGGTTTTTTTATTTGCAGCAGCCACATTCTCACTCTTTCTCCAAGCCTATACCTTTCTCAGAATATGTTTGTGAATATGTCCTGTTTATTTGCTGTGTGTTACAGGCTGAGACTGCAGCTAACCGGATCTGTAAGGTGCTTGCTGTGAATCAGGAAAATGAGAGGTTGATGGAAGAGTATGAGAGACTAGCAAGTGAGGTAAAGATGCTCTATCTGTAATGTGGTGACAACAACATTCATGAAATATTGAAAGCTGAAAGATTCGTGCACTCTCTTCAAGACAGAAAAGTGGAGACACTGTAAGGGTAAATCTCTCAGTGGCAGGTCACAAAGCCAAGTTGCCCAAGATAGAGTTTCAGGTGACTCCTTCGCCACAGACTTCCTGTGTGACCTTCAGCAAGTCAGTCAGTCTTGTTAATGTGTCCAAAAGGGTGTCTTGAGGATTGTCATCCATCTGCCCCAAGACCAGGCTTCCTGTCTCTCTAATCTTCAAAGACAGCCATCCTTGACCACATGTGGAACATACTAGATCAAGAAAGCCCCTCAGCTTTGCGTACGGCAGAGCACACCTGGAGAGGGTCTCTCAGGTTGTTCACAATTCATCTGTGAGCAAGGACAGCAGACGAATGTACAGATGAATGTGCTCCTCCTGTCCTTTCTTGTTTAATGGCAAATCTGCTGAGCAGAACTACAGATGTACAGTGCACAAATGAGACCTCTCTTATCTTTTGTTGCTTAACCTGCAAAAACATACTGAGATCACAGCACCACTTTCTGTATCTAAATTTGCACTAATGGCTTCTGAGTGAAGATTTTTATATGACCTGAAGCTGGTTTCTGTCGCAATTCCATGAGTACCTGAAACACCAAGACCAATACTTTTGAAAGTGGCAGTTGATATTGGGTAACTCAGATTTTGAGTAATTAGAGATACCTTACATGTGTGTTAATCTTTCTGAAAATCAGGTTACTTCTAGAAATACCTGGAATATATGGGAAAATTTGCTATTTGTATAAAGCAATGCAATATAAAAGTATTGTTTAGCTTTGAATACGTTGTGCTTACTCACCATTAAGGCATCAGTACCAACTGAAGTCAATAATATTAAAATGGAACAAACTTAATTACGATTTGTATGTTCAGCATAATCTTTTTTTGGTTGTTTTTCCATTGCCTTTATTTGACTTGTTTTCGTTCGTTTGAAAGCTTTTAGAATGGATTCGCCGGACAATTCCTTGGCTGGAAAACAGGACCCCAGAAAAAACAATGCAGGCTATGCAGAAGAAATTAGAGGACTTCCGGGACTACCGCCGCAAGCACAAACCTCCCAAAGTCCAGGAGAAATGTCAGCTGGAGATCAATTTCAACACCCTGCAGACAAAACTGAGAATCAGCAATCGGCCAGCTTTCATGCCATCAGAGGGGAAAATGGTTTCAGTAAGTAAAGGAGGCATTAATAGTCTGTTTGTTTTATCAATGATCTCTCAAAAATGCCAATGTGAAGGATTGAAAAGCCATTCTAAGTCATTCTCAGAAACATCAGTTTGTTGTACTTTTTCAATACCAAACTCCTTTTACTCATTCCCTTTTGTTCCAGAATCTTGCTTTCTAATAAGCATGTTCCTGTCTCTTTGAAGGCTTTCCCAAAAGCAAATAATCCGAAGATGCAAGATGATATAGAGCTTCCTTTGGGAGTGTTATCAATACTTGTATATCATTGAGCCAATGATAGCTTATTTAAGTAAAACTCAGTGGTTTTACTGACATTTTAGTCATCAGACAAACAGACATTGCTCAATACAAATTTCTACTTTTTTTTTTTATTTTGCTTTTTCTTTTACGTCTATGAAGATAAGAATAGTCTCTGTTCTTCAGAGACTATTGTTTTGTTTTTCATAAACAAAAAAATTGCTCTGTCTGGAAAGGGTTATTGTCCACCCTCCATATGCAGAAAATAAAGGCCCTGTTACTTCAGCTTCCCACTCACGTCTTTGAGCTTGCAAGGAAACTCACAGAACTTTGGGTACTATAGAAAGTGAAATGAATTTGTGTTCCAGGTAAAACATGCACCAAATCCGCATGATACTAATTACTTTGCTGTTGTCAACTTGTGAAAGCAAAGCACTTTCATTTTGATAACAGATAAATATAATATAAACAACACACGCATTGTAAAATGGGAGGTAAAAGCAATATATTGTGATGACTTTGGACGTGTAGCCATGCTTGGAAATCATTTCTATAGGGGCTTCTTCAAACCCACCTGAACACAACGCACTATGAGGAGCAGGTGTCTGCACTAGAATACAACTGCCTGACAACATTTTCTATGATTCTGTGATTTTACAAAATTTGAACATAAGAACTTCTCTTTTTGAAGCCAAATTGTGAATGAATCAAAAATCTGTAAACTTGATAAAAAGAGATTATAGTTTCATCCATCTCTCCCATGTATTCTCTTCGCAGGATATTGCTGGCGCTTGGCAGAGACTTGAACAAGCTGAGAAAGGCTATGAAGAGTGGCTGCTGAATGAAATACGACGACTGGAAAGACTTGAACACTTGGCTGAGAAATTTAGGCAGAAGGCTTCCACTCATGAACAGTGGGCATATGGTGAGGAAAGATGGTTTTTAACATTTTTTGTATTTGAATGTTTCAAGTTGAACTGTCAGTGCTGAGTATTTGCCAGCTATGAACTCACTCATAAGTAGTTTGGACAATTTCAGACAATCTAAAATAATAACAGATAAAATGTCAGGTTTTGTTGACTGTAGTCACGGTCCTAACTTGTTGGCATGTTGCTAATGAGATGTAACTGTAAAAATCATACTTGAGGTAGTGAGTCAAACTTAATGGGAATATTCTGCATTTGAATAGAGGCCATTACTGCTAATGTATTCCTATGTAGTTGTACACCAGTAATCCCACCAGAAATGCAGTCACACCACTGTTTGAATGTGAAATTATTAACAGAAGTATTCTGAATTTATTATTATTTGGTCATCATGATGTTCTGAATAGTTCAGATAAACTACATGATACTGGACTCATGTCTGCTTTGCTCCAAACCCTGAATTACATGCATTTTATAGTTCTGGCTTTTAATGGTAACCTAACCTAACCTACCTGTAGTTGTGACACCTGTAGGCCTTACAGTGGTGTTCAGTTTTGTTGGGGACTATTAAACATAGGTCTGCTCTGTCATCCTAATGACTCTTCCTGTTTCTGCCATGCTTCTGGCTTTTCCCAGCTAGATTCTTTTGACATTGTGAAAGTCCTCTAACAGAGTTGCTGGAAGCATGCAGGGCTGTAAATGGCTGCCAAGCAGACACTAGAAGGGAAACTACAATGTTTATGAGCCCTGAGAGCTGAATTTCTGAGCATAAAACTCATCACTACTCATGGTGACAAGTCATAGCTGTTATGTAGGGAAAACTTCACATAAGGTGGTACACAGCAAGTGGAACAATAGTTGCTTCTGGCTCTAGGATTCACAGAGCTGCAAATGCCATGTGGTGAGTGCAGCTGCAGGGCCTGTCTGTTTGGATTCAGTTGTCCAACACAGGAGCTACTCAGCAGGAGTATTTCAGTTTCTACTTAATCTTTGTTTCTCTAGCCTTTTGAAGATAAGTTGGCATTTTCCACTTGAAATTCAGTGTTCAAGACAAAAGGCAGTCACACATCTCAGGTTCATTTTTTTTTAAGTGCTGAAATGACTAATGAATTGAAGGCAGAACATTAAAAAGAATAACAGATCATTAGTAAGAGTGAAGCTGAGCATAGCAGTGTGGTTTCTGTTTTTTTAAGTCTATTCTACAAAAAATTATCACAGTGGCTTAGAGATACAGTTTTTGCTAATATACCATTTTTATGCCAGTTTCTCCAGCAATGTAATACTCACTATTTTAGACCTATATAAGCAGCCTATGCAAAAACCAGGACATTACTGTGACAGCTTTAAAATTATATGTTTCTAATTAACTTGTGTGGACAATTTGCTGCTGATTTCAGTGGGGGTGGGATTTAATTTCATAGATATGATTTTCACCATGCCTCAACTAAAAAGTTGATTAAATTCACAATTTTCCTAACAAATAAATTGAGTAATAAATGAGTAAATAAACTAAAACTAAGGAGTAAATAAACTAAAAAATTAGTAATATTTTCATTTCTCTTTCAGGCAAAGAGCAGACCTTGCTTCAGAAGGATTATGAGTCTGCCTCTCTGACAGAAGTCCGTGCCATGTTAAGGAAACATGAAGCTTTTGAGAGCGATTTGGCTGCTCACCAGGACAGGGTGGAACAGATCGCTGCCATTGCCCAGGAGCTGAAGTATGTTCCATTTAAAGGCTTGCAGCTGCTGACATTTAACTTTGCGATAAACTCTTTCCAATGAATTTGATAGTGTCATAGGTACCAAGGTAGGAATTCCAGGCATAGCTTCATAAGTACATTATCTGAGCTGGTCACTGAGACCTTTCCCTCATCTCCCCCTTACCCCTAACCAAATATAGATATTCAACTGACCAAAACTATTTGAAAAGAAACATTTTCAACTTGACTTCACAGTAATATTTTGGCATTAGCTCTACCCATGAGTCCATTGTGGGTTGATGGGAATCCTGGAGGTGTTTATTTCTCAGTTCATATCGTCTGCTGAGAGGTACAGGCTATGAATTGTTGAACAGAAAATAATTTCACTTACACAAATTACAGATCAAGTATCTTCACAAGTATATTGGTCCTTTCAAAAGGCTTCTCATGCCTTTATTATATCTATAATAGTGGGTAATGCACTGACTTCCTGCAGATGTAATTGTCTCTGTTTATTTTTACAATCTCTTGATGTTATATTTGGAAGTCCCATTGTCTCCATTTTACAGAAGGGACACTGGAAACTAAATAAATTGCTCTCAGATTCCCGCCCTTGGCTTCAGCTCTCCAAGTTTCAATTTCTCACCTTGAACAGACAGAACAGTTACTGCTCAGAAATGAAATCTTAGAAACATGCCCTTTTTTCACTTTGTGAAGGACCATGGCTCACAAACAGCTCCATATTCATTAATGATTAAAAATCAGATACTTGTCTAAAAATGTAGTTCATATCTGATAGCAGCAGCACTTAATTGTGTAATTCAAATGGATTTAAAAGAAAAATCCTGTCTTCAGGATTATTTAAAGGAACAAAAATAAAGCACAGTGGACAGATTATGTACTGTGCTTTGGTTAATGAGAAAGAAATCAGAAAAAAACACAGAGAATGGAGATTTCCCTGAATATGTGAGATTATGAAACACTTTCTGGCATGCCTTGATCTCTCTTGTGGAGTTATTTCATAGGATGGCTTGGGTTGGAAGGGACCTTAATGATCATTTAGCTCCAGGGATATCTTCCACTAATCATGATGCTCCAAAGCCCCATCCAACCTTGCCTTGAATACCTCTGGGGATGGGGCATCCACAGCTTCTCCAGGCAACCTGTTCCAGTGCCTCACCACCCTCACAGTAAAGAATTTCTGCCTAATATCTAGTCCAAACCTGCCCTCTTGTTGTTTAACGCCATTCCCCCTTGTCCTTGTTAAAAGTACCTCTCCTGTAAGTCCCCTTTAGGTACTGGAAGGCTGCATTAAGGTCTCCCCCAAATATCCTCATCTACATGCTGGACAGCCCCAACTCACTCAGCCTGTCTTAGGACAGATGCTTCACCCCTCTGATCATCTCTGTGTCCCTTCTCTGGACCCATTCCAACAGGTCCATGTCTTCTCTGGGGGCCCCAGAGCTGGATGCAGGGTTCCAGCTGGGATCTCACCAGAGCAGAGGAGCAGAATCCCCTCCCTGGCCCTGCTGCCCATGCTGCTTTGGATGCAACCCAGGACACGTTTGGCTTTCTGGGCTGTGAATATGGCTGGGTCATATTTAGCTTCTTGTCAATCAACATCCCCAAGTCCTTCCTCCCAGGGCTGCTCTCAATCCATTCTCTATCCAGCCTATGTTTGTGCTTGGGATTGCCCCAAGATTTGTTTCTCTTTATACTAAAGAAAGTTTCTGTAACACCTAATCATTGCTAATTCAGCTTCAGCTTTATGAATTAGGAGAAACTTTGGGAATGTAGCATACATAGCACAGCATCTGCTTTACCAGTGTTTTGAACCCTCTGTCCTTTACCTCTGGTGACACCAATGAACACTGTATCCTGTCTATTTTGGGATTGTCTCTTCTCAGTTGTTTCAGTAATTTGCTGTGTGAAGTAAAACAAGTTATTTGTGGCCCAGGCTGCAAAGGTGCTGAAAGCTGATTTCACTTAGAGATGCTCTAATTTGACTTCTCTGCTTCTCCATACAATGGTGCTATCAGTGCCTGATTTTTCACTGTGACTCTGTAACTCAATTAGGCTTAATCCCCTTGGGGAACACTGAATGAAAGGTCATAAAGGTCAGGTTTTATCACTGGCTTCAAGCTAATGGACAGTTTCTATTAAAATACTGATTTTAATTATTTATACATAATTCCTTGCACAATAAAATTATGGAGGAAAATGCGAATTTATTTTTTGATCCGTATTTTTAAAGAAGGATTAATGTCTGAATGCTAAGAAATGTGCATTGGCATCTGATACAAAGCCTGTTGAAGTAAGTGTGGGTATTTCTTGATTTTTATTTATTTCATTGGTGGGTTGGTTGTTTTTTTTCTCATCACTGGAGCAGGCCCCTACAGAAGCCATTATCGTTTGTGTCTAAATTCCAAGTCAGTACACCTCCATGTTTTGTTTTAGTCAATCTGTTGGATGTCTAATTTTGCAGTTTCAAAGGAGAACTATTGCTGTATGACCTTGAACTCTACTAGTTATAGTTTCCTGTCCTGGTGTTTTCTGCTACAGCTCAGTCCACTGTGTGCTTAAGGTTAAAGTTGCTACAAGCTTGTTTATTGATGCTATTTAGATAGAGAATTTATGTGTGTATGCAAACAGGTGATTCCAGCCAGGATGCTGCTATAAAATTGTTGTGTTCCCAGCCTGTGTAGACTTAGATATTCCTTGGCAAAGAGGCATGACAGGGCTTGGAGAGGACTTTATATAAAGCTGAAGGGGGACAGGCATTTCTAAAATGAGATTTGCCATTTATGACATAGCAAGTGCTCATTTGAGTGAGCTGCACTATAAAAACCCATATTAATTTATGACCTGATGTGCTCATATCAATGTTTTCAATCATCAAGACAAAATTTTTGGAATGTAGTTTCTTGTATATCCATCACTTGTAGTATAGTGACTGATTATCAGCCAAGCAGACCATTATCTGTAAGACTGATCTTAGAGTAATTTTGATTCTGGAGACCTGGGCTCAAATTGTGCTTATGTGCATGATTAACATGAGCCTTGTTCTGAAGCTCTGCTAAAACATGTTGCTCAGCAGGTTATTTTTAACACTATCACTGTTCCCAAAGTGAATTTACACTTAAGTGCTCCTCTGGATCAGGTCAAAATTTCACTGAATTTTAAATTTTTGACAGATAAGATTGAGTTACTTGTAAGATCAGTAGTGGTAACTTAATGATTTTTAAATTCCCAAGGCTGTAGGTTTCAAATGGCCAAACAAATAGAAAGATTGCTTTCTTTGAAGGATTGTAACACATGAGATGCAGTACTTCACGCACTGCAAAGTAAAAATTTTTACAAAATGTAAATCTAGTCTCTTCAATGTCAAGAAAGATACAAAAATTAATAGGACAGGGAATGTAAGCCTGTGTTTTGTTTCCAACTAATAAATCTTTGATGAGTTATTATTTCCTCTGCTCTTGCTTTGAGCAGAAAAATGTTCTTTGATACCTATAATACACTTATTTGAAGTAAACAACAGCAGGCCCAGAAAGGTAGTGGAGCTACACTGCTTAATGCCACCTGGTAAACTAACTTAGGATTTAGTCAGTTAGCACCATGGGTGCCCTTTTTAAAAGTTGTTTTGATATTATTCTCCTACCTATTTGTCCACAGCACACATCTCTGGAAGGAACAGGATAGTAGAGAATGGGGGGAACGGGGAATCTCTGAATCTCCCTGGCAGAACTTGTGGAGGAAAGTGGCGTATCGCCTTCCAGGACTTTGACCACAGCTGGTACAATCAGTCCCTCACTTTCATGGAAGGACACCTGCCCTTACCCTTAACTGACAAAAGGAGATAAGTGATCCATTGAAGCAAAAATAAAGTTTGCTCACTCAGGAACATAACCTAATAAATTAAATGAAGCTATAACGAAAAAAAAAAAAAACCTTTCAGCCAAAAGTTCATGACAGCAAAATCAATCTCAGCCTGTTTCATCCAAGACTCTACACTCCTGACTTAAAATTCCTTAGCAGATAGGTGATTTTTGTTGTACCCCCTGAAGGCTAATGAAAAGGCTTCCAAAGAAGGAAGTGAGTTTTCCAGTTAAGGACCCTTTGTACAGTGTGACTTGCTGGCAGTTTTCTCCTTACATATGAGAGTTTACTTTCACAATTTTGGGTTGTTTTTATTATTTTTAAAATTGTTCAGAGGGTTGGTTTAGGGAATACCTAGGCAAACTTGACATCTTGCAAGTCCACAGGCTCTGATGGGCTGCATCCATGAGTGCTAAAAGAACTGTTGGATACCATAGTGAGGCTGCTCATGATGATCTTTGAAAGGCCATGGCAGTCAGGAGAGGTGCCTGAGGACTGGAAGAAAGCATATGTCACCCCAGTCTTCAGCAAGTGCAAGAAAGAGGACTCAGGGAGCTACCAGCCAGTAGCTCCAGCCTCATCTCAATCCCTGGCAAAGTGATGGAGCATCTGATTCTGGATGCCATCTCTAGCCACAGGGAAGACAGGAAGGTGATCAGGAGTAGTCAGGTAAATCATGCTTGACCAACCTGGCTGCCTTCTACAATGAGTCAACTACCTGGATGGATGAGGGAAGACCAGTGGATTTTGCCTCTCTTGAGGGAAGACCAGTGGATTTTGCCTTTTTTGACTTTAGTGAGGCTTTCAACACTGTCTCTCACAACATTCTCATGGGCAAAGTCAGGAAGTGTGGGCTGTATGAGGAGACAGTGAGGTGCATTCAGAACTGTCTGAATGGCAGATCCCAGTGGCACATGGTCAAGTTGGAGGTCTGTCACTTGTGGTGTCCCCCAAGGTCCAGCACTGGGCCCAGTGATGTTCACCTTGTTCATCAATGACTCAGGTGAAGGGGCAAATGCCTCCTCAGCAGGTTCCCTAACAACACAAAGCTGGGAGGAGGGGCCAGTACCCCCAGAGGGCTGTGCAACCCTTCAGAAGGACCTTGGCAGGTTGGAGAGATGGACAGAGAAGAACTGGCTGAAATTTATCAAAAGCATGTGCAGGGTCCTGCACCTGGGGGAATAACCCCTGCACCAGCACAGAGTGGGGGGGCTGAGATGCTGGAAAGCAGCTCTGTGGAGAAGGACCGTGGGGTCCTGGTGGACAACAAGATGTCCAAGAGCTTGTCTTCGTGGCCAAGAAGGCCAATGGTGTCCTGGGATGGATTAGGAAGGGCATTGCCAGCAGGTCGAGGGAGGTGATCCTGCCCCTCTACTCAACCCTGGTGAGGCCACATCTGGAATGCTGAGTCCAGTTCTAGGATTCTCAGTACAAGAGAAAGATGGAGCTCCTGGAGCAGGCCAGTGGAGGGATACAGAGATGATGAGGGGATTAGAACATCTCTCTTATGAGGGAAGGCTGAGGGAGCTGGGCCTGTTCAGCCTCGAGCAGAGACGACTGAGAAGGGACCTCATCAATGTCTATCAGTATCTAAAGGGAGGGTGCCAAGAGGATGGAGCCAGACTCTTCTCAGTGGGGCTGAGCAATAGGACAAGAGGCAACAGGCAGAAAACTGATGCACAGGAAATTCTATCTGAATATGAGGAAGAACTTCTTCACTGTGAGAGTGACCGAGCATTGGAAGAGATTGCCCAGAGAAGTCGTGGAGTCTCCCTCGCTGGAGATATTTAAGAACTGCCTGGCCTCAATCCTGTGCCATGTACTCTAGGATGACCCTGCGTGAACAGGGAGGTTGGACCAGATGACCCACTCTAGTCCCTTCCAACCTGACCCACTCTGTGATTTTGTAATTCCGTGATTCTGTTATGGTATTTTTTTACCTGTTTTACCATTCCTCACTTTCAACAGTCAATTGATTGCAGCACATCTGAAGCTTCTTTTAAACAGAATTCTTCTTACACTTCTCAGATTTATCCCAAACCAGATTGCTCTGACTGGGCTTAGAAGAGGAAATATGAACACTGCCCCTGGCCTACAGAGCTGCTGGCTTCTGCCCTCTGGCTTCACAGAGGAAAGCTGCCTCTGTTCTCATTTTGTCCTCTGTGATTCTCTGTATTACTGGCAGTGTGATCTGTTCATTCCTCTTGCCAATTGCCTAGAGAAGAATGCTGAAAGAAAAGCGGAACAAATTCTATCTGCATTTGCTGTCTTGTTCAAGGCTCAAAGTAAACCTTAGATCCATTATTGCCATGTGTCACGTATTTACAGTCTCAGCAGCATTTAGTACTGGGCAGAGTGTTCTCAAGGCGAAGCCAAGAGCTAAATTCAATGGATGGTGATGCACCAATAAAAGGGAGTTTCGAAAGTGTCAAACACATGTATTATATCATTTCCCACTGAGACCAAAAGTTCAGTTTGAAGCAGAGTCAGTCCAGAGTCTCAGGACATAACCTCAAAAATTTATTCCAGTCTCAGGCAGAATAGTAAGTTACTTTCTTCAGGATGATACTAACCTATTAAGCAGGTGAAAAAGCAATGGTAACTGCTATCCTTTGTGAATGCACTCATTCATCCTGGTGGCATATGTGGATCTGGAGATCCCTGTATTCCAAACCAGCCAGTTCTGGGATGTAGATCTGTGAGGAGATCATGGAGAAGAAGATGAAAATTGTTTTCTGCTCCCCAGATCTTGGAAGTCCCTATTAGTATTGCCAGGCATGTGAGAGATTATGCTTTGAATGCAACCTGATTTGTGTTTCTCAGTTAAATAATTTCAAAGCATATAAGGAAAGGATCATTGGATTATTTAAAACAAAGTAGACATTTCAGGCCAATTAATTTAAAAAGGTACCAATCTCTGCAAACTTGTTAAAGACCAAGACTGAAGCATTCTGGCTATCAGGGGATCAAATTGCTTGTGTCACAGGAATAGCTATGACAAAGATGCTTGGACAGTGACCTTAATTGTGATTAATACCTGGATGCCACTTGATTTTTCTCAGAACAGAGGGGATTGATCTTGTTCCTGTGCTGTGCTTCTTGAAATGCTGAATGCCTAAACACAATGTCTGTACTGCAACACTTGGTTACCTTAGGAGAAATATTGCAAAGGAGGGGAAGAATTGTTGAGGGCCAGTGGAATTGTGGACGCTGCTCCTGTCTTTCAAAAAGTCACACAGAGTTTTGCTTTTGCTCTTTCTTAGTGAACTGGACTACCATGATGCTGCAAGTGTCAATGATAGATGTCAAAAGATATGTGACCAATGGGACAGTCTGGGAACACTCACTCAGAAAAGGAGAGAGGCACTGGAGGTAAACCATATAATAAGGATCAGCAGCTCAGCTGAGGAAGGGAGAGGGAAATGAACCATTTATTTCAGATCTGGAAATGGTGCCTTTGAGCATCCACTTTGGAGTCCAAATAGCAAAAAACCCTTTCCACAGATCTTAATTTAATTTTCGTGTGGTTACTCTTGCAAATGGACTGAATTATTCAGAGTAGACTTGAAGTACAGCCACAAGCCATTAGAGCTTGTCCAGTGCCACGGACAGCTCTAATGCAGCAACAAATGACATATGGTTTGTAGCATCCCTCTGTGGGAATCTGATGTCCAGAAAGGCTAAAAAGAGCTATTGGTTGGTTACCTTTTCATACCAGTCTGAGTTTGCAGTCCTGCATACCTTTCTGTCCAGCAGTAGGTAAATTTTTGGTAGTGAGTATTTCAAAGCACTGAGATACTTTGCAAAACCTTATTATTTTGGAAAAGAGGAAGTTGCACACATAAATGCCAAGGTGGGAAACGTGTAATTCTTCCTTTTTGTACTTAAAAGAAGTCACTAAATCAAAATTAGCAGATTTTAATTCATTTGCAGATAGATCCCAATTAAAAAAAATACTTAATATAGACATATATTAAAACATACTTATTAATATTATACTTCACAGGCATACACCTACCCCTTTTAATGTGTTGGATATGAGAGTACTTCTACTGCAATTAGTCCTATTGCCTTGAGTGGGAGTCCTTAAAGCAGGTGGTGAAATCAGTCAATGCAATCAAATGCATTTCAAAAGTTGAGGCATGACTTTGTTTTTGGGTAGGTATGTGTGTGGAGCTAGATCTTGCCCTAATAACAAAAGAATGCACTTTTCCCAACCTGTACAGAGGACGGAGAAACTGCTTGAAACAATTGATCAGCTTCACCTGGAGTTTGCCAAAAGAGCTGCTCCTTTCAACAACTGGATGGAAGGTGCTATGGAAGACCTACAGGACATGTTTATTGTTCATAGCATAGAGGAAATTCAGGTAATTGTATTATTTTCTGTGTCTACACCCAGTAGCCAGGATGTTTGAGAGGTTGAGAGAGGAGCTGTGCTTATTTACAGCAGATCTTCCAGAAGCTGGAAGAAATTTTACAGTTTTTATGCTTTCCCTCTCTGTTTCTGATTTTAGAGTTTAATCTCTGCACACGATCAATTTAAAGCTACTTTGCCAGAGGCAGATGGTGAGCGACAGGCCATACTGTCAATCCAGAATGAAGTTGAAAAAGTCATCCAGAGTTACAGCATGAGAATAAGTGCAACCAATCCTTACAGCACTGTTACCGTCGAAGAGATTCGTAGTAAGTGGGAAAAGGTAATGTATGCTAAATTGCTAAACACAGAAGGGACATTGTAACACATTATTCCAGTTGAGAATTACTGAGAATATGCAGAGAACTTTACAATAAATCTCTAAATTATTCTAGATCATCAGATGCCGGAATGAATTTCTGCAGTACCTTACGCTCTCCCTTATGTTTTCCTGGCTCGCTTCACAATATCCCTTGCTCCTGTCACGCAGTATTACCTATGTCCTCTTCAGCTTTTTGCCAGGACAAGAGAAACTTGTGTTGAGGCTGGTGCCTGGCTAGGGATGCTGGTAAAAGAACAGGAAATGATTGTATTCTTTCTCTTAGTATAAAGAGTAATTTTTGTGTTTCTTCTACTCAGATGCTGCTTTTCAAAATATGTTGTATAAAATCAGCATCTTTGGAACCATTAGTGTTTCTGTCCAATTAGATTAAAATTGGCATTAGCAACTGAAAAGTACTGGGAAGGGATTAAAGAGAGGCACCTAGAGCAATCACACCAATTTAATTTCATTATGAACCAAGACAGAAAAAATGCTGCAGGTAAATGATTGTGTAAAATGTAGAATTACAGAAACTTACATGGACAAGAACACACCCTGAATGAGTAATAAATATCAAGCAGTAAGGACTAAGGTTAGGTCTCCCTGGGCAATTCAGAAGGATAAGCCAAACAAAAACATTTGCAATGAATTAGAGACCTCCAGATGTGCATGGCAGACAGAATGTGTCTCATGTTATCCTATTCTAATGGAGGTGCTCAAATAACATGTTTTACACTAACTCTTCTTAGAACAATTACTTAGAGATTGAAAAATCACCTTCATTTTTCAAAAGAAAAACAAAGTAACTGCTCAAAGAGCAGTTAAAGTGAAATAATTGTCTTGAACTTGAATCCAGCCAGAGGTGAGAATTTCTTCTCTCTGCATGTCAGTCTCTCTGGTCAGGCTGCCTAAGACCATGTTACAAATTTCTTATGTTAGCACAGAATTTGTAAATAAAATAGTGATCATTCTGCTTGTTCTGATATTGACCTTCAGACCAATAATGAAAATTAGTAGCTGCAGATGTATTTGTTCCATTTGTTTTTAAACTATTCAATTGTGCCTACTCACCTTTAGTGCCTTTCCACTGTAACAGGTGAAGCAGCTGGTGCCTCAGAGGGATCAATCCTTGCAGGAGGAATTAGCCCGCCAGCACGCCAACGAGCGCCTGCGCCGCCAGTTTGCTGCTCAGGCCAATGTCATCGGGCCATGGATCCAGACCAAGATGGAGGTAAGTGCCAGACCCTCAGGCAGAAGCTGATGAACAAAGTGATTTTTAATTTTTTTATCTCTACTTTATATACAGGGCAACAGCAAAGTCAATGTCAGTTCTCCAGCTGTTTGATCCTAAACTATTTAGCACCTGTTAAGATTATTCTTAAAACTGTGGAACTTTATATAAGTGGTACCTTGATGGTGATGAGGAGATTCAGCTTTGAAAAATCAATCACTAAACAATTACTGTTTCGCTTCTGCTTTTTGCAGAAAAGATACCAGGTTCACTGGGGTCTCAATATGAATTCCTGATTTAAATGTGACACATTTCTTTTGAAATGTGTTTTCTACAGTAAAATTTCTCATCTCCACTGTATGAAGGTGTTATTACTGTTGCTTCTTAGTATAAAAATACAACATATTTACGTGAACATTGGTCAAATTAGCACATCTGAAGCTTAAATTTTGTGGGATTGGGGGGTGTCTCTTTTTCTTTTGACAGGAAATTGCCCGCAGTTCTATTGAAATGACAGGGCCTTTGGAGGACCAGATGAATCAGCTGAAGCAATATGAGCACAATATCATTAATTATAAACACAATATTGACAAACTGGAAGGAGATCATCAGCTTATACAAGAAGCCCTGGTGTTTGACAACAAGCACACCAACTATACCATGGAGGTAGCCATTTACTCCCTTCTGTATTTATTAGTTTATTCTGTCCTATTGTGCTGTGTACCTACCTTCCTTGATTTAAAGGGACTCCCACAGAAGATGGAATTTGGCAGGCTTTCTGCCAATCTCATAAGCCTTGTTTTATTTTCATTTATTTTCACTTTTTAGTGAGGAAGTACTCATTTAGAAACCAGTTCATATTTTTCTGAAGGCCATTTTTATTTTTAGTGATCCTTGGTCATAATACAGTTAATAGTATGGCAAAATTATCACATAAATATTTAAAGCTGATTTATTTCTTATTGTACTTTTTATACTCTTAAAAGAATAAATTTGCTCTGTAATAACTCAGTATTTTCTCTCTCATAGCACATCCGTGTTGGATGGGAGCTCCTGCTTACCACCATTGCTCGAACTATCAATGAGGTTGAGACTCAGATCCTCACAAGAGATGCCAAGGGTATCACCCAGGAACAAATGAATGACTTCAGAGCATCGTTCAATCACTTTGACAGGGTACAGTACTCCTGTTTTTTCTCAACTAGCAGTATTTATTCTTCCCAAAAGTGAGTTTCTTGGCACTCCAAATATAAGCCTGTTTAAAAACCTGAAAATGGGCTAGCAATGGGCTCTTTTTAAAAGAGAAAAATGATCAGTTAAGAAAGTATTTATAGCCTTTTAAACTCATGGGATGGCTTGGGTTGGGAAGGACTTCAAAGATCATCTAGTTCCACTCTCCCCACTTTGGGCAGGGGATGCCATCCACTAGATCATGTTGCCCAGGGCTCCCCACAGCCTATTAGCATTGTGCACATAAATTAAAGATTAATTTCTGCTTTTTAAATGTAATGCAGAATTATAGCTCTGCTAATATGATTTAGTATTTGTTCAAATAATAAACAGAACTGCATAAATCTGTGTGTTTTGGAAAATAACATGACTCTTTTATTTTAAGACTGTACAGCATGTTCAAAGTACTTGCTGTTGTTTCCATCTCATTAAATTTAGCTGTAATCTATATCACAGAGGCTTTTTTCCCCCCTTTGAATCACAACTTGTCTCCCTGGAAATGTATTTGTAAGGAATATAGTTGGGACACTTACAGCTGTCCAGGAACATCCTTTATTTTTCTGGCTGTATGTGGGAAATAAGAGGCTGTTACTTTTTTTAGTTATCTAAATATGGATGAATAAAAAAGTAGGAAGGAAAACAGTAATGTGAAGAAACTTAACTCACTTCTGTGAGTTATGCAGTATTCATGGACAGAGTGTTATATAATATATAATGTAATATAATATAATATAATATAATATAATATAATATAATATAATATAATATAATATAAATATATATTAATATATATTAATATATTGTGTATATATTAATATACACAATAGCAAAATATATGCAGATGGGGATCTGACATTTGCAGTTGGAGAACAGTCTGAACATGAGTCTGTGCTCACATAAACCCATTTTTAAAACCAAGTTCACAGTTCAAATACTGAAAAAACTTATTATAATGCAGCACCAGTCTGTCAAGTCAATCCTTCAAATCATTTCAGGGTGCAGCAAAATGCCACCTTCTTTTCACTTACATCCTATTTGTCCAGCTCTATTCAAATTGTTGCCCATATATGCACTTGCATTTGATATGTAATGGATGCTGATAGTCATAGTTTACTAAATCTTTCTTAGAATACCTCTAACTGTTTTGGAAAAACACAAGAATTATCAAACCTCTGCTTGCTGAAGAAACATACAAGCATAGGGAGATTTAGCTACACAGAACTAGGAACAGATTTTATGGAAAAATCTTAATGTGATTCTAGTACAGCATAATTTTTTTTTGTATTTTCTAAGGAAGTGGGAGATAACATCACCAAAGCAGAGATAGTTTTCCTGGGGTGGAAGGAAGTAGCATACCAAATGGCTTTCCCAATGCACTGGAGCAGATGATTGAGCAATTAGAGCTATTAAAAGCAAAGTTCCAGGCCTGGATATGAGTCTTTCAAATACAGGCATGCTTCTCTACGGGAAACCAAGGTCTTTGCACAAAGATTTGACAGTTCCCTAAAGATAAGGAAGCAAAGTGACTGAATCCAAGTTTATTTTACACTGGATGGCCATTTCTAGCATCCCTGTAACTTTGTAGTTCATAGGTGAGTTCTCAGTTCCATTCGCAGCAAGGCTGGCTCCATGGCTGAGGATATATCGCAGTCAGCTCTTGGTGCCTCAGGCTGCCTGAAGGGAGAAGCTAAATCCTACACCAACCAGCCCTACTGTTAGGGATTTTCAGGCTTTGCAGATGCAGTAAGACACTGAAATACCAAAGTATAACACAGAGCAAGGCCTTAAGAAAGGTTGTATGACCTGGAAGAAGGTGGTTGTGTCACACAGCTGCTAGCACAGTGGAGATGGGCTACAACAATAATGTGTAACACAAAATTGCTTCCCAGCTCTTAGATTCTTACCTGCCCCTGACTATCTCTTTCCTCAGGCTATAATGGGTCATGGCTTTAGGATGTGTCCCTTCTGTCCTGGCACCTGTTGCAGGAAGCCTGAATGGCCAGGTCAGAAGTAGAAGGAGACAGGTGTTTCATCTATCATACATCCTTATCTGTTTCTGTGGCCTCAACAGCTTGGGCCTGGTCTGCAAGTGTAGCTGTAGACCCTGCCTTTCCCCATGACAGATACAATCCAATGGCTTAAAAAGAGAGGTTTGGAAGGATCACATAAGGAAAGGACCATTTTACAAAAGCCCTCTTTATTATACCCCATCGCTCACAATCAAACATGGGAAACAAGTCTAGGTGGACTTTTGCAGTGACAGAGTTATTTTCTCTGTAGCATAATGCAAGTTAAAGAAAGGAAGAAGGTAAGATCTAAAATGACTCAACCATCAAGCCAGACTTTATGAAGGGAACAGATAGTAGAAACACTGATAGAAGAGAAGTTTATAGGGATTAAATTACACTGTTACTTAATAGACAGATGCAACTCAATCTACACAGGCTGGAAGAAGACTTTGAACAAACATGCTGGAGAAAGACAGGCTTATTTTTAATTTTTCTATCTTTCCTGTGTCCTTGCACATTCGACTATTTAGTGTTAGTGAAAGAAGGCAACTCTGGGTGCTCCAGAGTTACTTCAGTGTACAGAAAATAATGAAAACTTTATATTTGTTCATCTTTAGATAGAGAAGGCAGTAATGGATTATTTTATGGTTTTGATTTCCTTAAATAGAAATAAAGATAAAACTGGATTATCTGAACATAAGCACTAGCATGAAAAATACTGTCTTCTTCATGTCAGATGGAATTAACAATATATGTAAAAATTTTGTGGCACTTAGCAGCATTTCTGAATGCCTGATATAGTTTAAAAATACATTTGAAGGATTGGATTGCTGTTCACCATGATGAATAGCCAGAAAGGATCCCAAAAATTAATACTGTCACTGACAAGGAGGCTTTAAATATCTAAGTACAACAGAATAATTTATGCATGGTATAGCTGTGACTTGTGTGGCATTTCTCACATTTAAGCTATTTCTTAATGTCTGACAGCGTGTGTTGATGATGTCAGCAAAGTCCTAATATGCAGAGTAGCTCCCTTCCCCATTTTAAAGTATGTATTTTGGTATACATAAATCTAACAACTCTTCTTAAGGTGCTTCTAGAAAAAACTTCCTTTGCTTGTGATCTGAGAAAGGAACCCCCTATCTTCCTCCCTGGGAAGAATATATTAAGAAAAATTCTCACAGTGCATGTGAGTTACAAGGGCAAGGAAAAGTCATGTTTGTTTCAGTGCATCCTCAGCAGAGATGTGCTGGCACAGAGAGCTTTACAAGTCACCCTTGAAAAGGCAAGTGGCAAATATGCTCTCTCCTGTGGCTCATGGGGGTAAGAGCCCTCTTGGCTCTTGTGTTCCCAGCAGGCATGTATGCACGCTGTTGCCCCGGGGGTTATTCCTGTGTGTGCTGATGCTTACCCTTGCTTAACACTGCTGTCCTACTCCTTGCTAGAGACTGTGCCTTCAGGCACAGTCTAGTTGTAGTTAAAAATATAGATCTTTAGCAATGCTACTGTATTTCCTTCCTTAATGTGACTGCATGGAGAAAAAAAGAGAAAGTGGGACACAATGTCTGAATCACAGAAGTGGTTTAGAAGTGTTCAAAATGGTGCATAGCTGAATAATGGTATGCAGCCAAATCAGGATACCACACAGATAGGTTGTCAGTCACTGGTTTTGGCATCTCTTTATGCAGGGATTCCTTTTTCAGATTCAGTATATTTAGTAAATTCTAAATAAGATTGCAAAGTATGTGATGAAATATCTGCAGCTGCTCTGCCTGTACTATCTTAATGGCTGCTAATACATTCTACTATTGATTTTTCTGCAAACTACAGATTTCAAGTAGGAGCTCTGCAGGCAGAAAAATAGCATCATGCCACCCTATATTTTGCTAACAGAAAAACAACAGCTCTCTATTAAAGGAATCATATGTTTAGGCTTATGCAGGTAGATTAGCATTCAGGAAAATTAAGGACATATTTAAGAATGGATTACTTTGACTCAGAAGTTCGCTTGTTTTGTAAGGTCACATATAAAGCACAAGGAGAAGGGAAAAGATTTCTGGGGACTAATAATGAAACATGAAGGAGATTTTAGTGTTTTTCTTTGTATTGGCAAGAAAAGATGAACAAAGCAAAGTTATTTATATGTGTCAAAAGATTAATTTCCTAATGTTGGTCTGCAAACAATAAAAATAAATATCAAGAACCATTTCCAATTGAGAAATCCTTCACCCGGGCTTGATCTATGCCTTAATTGCAAAATGCCATTGAATTCCATGAAACTCTGATATACTTCAAAGATGCTTTTTTAGGCAACATATAATGAAGATTTGAAAATTTCACTACAAGAATGTGAAAACCTGCCGTAGCACTTGGCACTACTACTTGGACCCTCACTAGGGAGTCCCACTTAACCATATGACTGTTCTGAGCTGCAGCACAACCACTGCACTTCTCTCCTAAAGAAAATGGTATCTTGGAGCATGTGCCAGCCCTTCACTCCCATCTGCCCTTCACTGCCTCAGCTCCTGCTGCTGTGTGTGCCTTAGTTGGGGAGCTCCTGCACACACTGCCCACCCACCCCCCAGGGAGTGGGGTGGTAGCTGGTGATCCTCCACCAACACCTGCTAGAGGAGATGGAGGGGCAGGATTTGGCTCTTAGCTCCCATTTTTGTATCATTTTGTTTGCAGTCACACAGAAGTATCTTCAGCTTTAGAAATTAGGTAAAATGAATAACTTTACCCCTGGTGGGACCTGCCATAGCCTGTCTCCATGACAGCTTTTGAAAGTTTCAAACCAGCCTAGATTAACATTTTGAGAATGATAAATTAAGCCATTTTGAATGCTTTTTAGCAGGAATCATCATATAAAATGGAAATATTAAAGGATAAAAACTTTATTGTGATTATGGCTTTTAACTAAATGCTGCTCCAGATTTGTAATGTTGCTTTTGTTCTCTTCATTGACTTCCCACTGATATTTTTCATCTTTCTTTTATGGGGCTGGTGGATGTTGATGCACAGGGAATCAATAACAGCATGATATTTTAAAAATGCATGGTGTTATTAACTTACTAAAGCACCACTTCATCCTATTAGTATATTAAATAAGCCCAATGCATTTGTTAAACTCGTATAATTTTACCTATGCATAGCTATATAGAAATTTTCAAAAATAAATTATTCATCTAGCAGGCAAATATGTAGCAGACAGAAAACCTTGGATCTTCTCCAAACTGTCTGTAAAATCAGTAAGGGTAATAATTTTTCATCTTGAAATATCTCCTTAATTGTATTTCTGTTAACTCACTCTAAAGTACCCCTCTGATAGGATGCATTTTGTATGAACAGGAAGAAAAAGATTAGCCAGTCTGTTTTTAAGAAGTTAGTGTGAATTTCTTCACCTGCAAAATACAAAGATACTGGTTCAAAACAATGTTCCAGGTGCTTTTTTAAAGTCAGTTTTCAAAGCAAAACCTGACTGTATATATTGTTAAAAAAGCCAGATAACTGAACATAAGTTCAATTATAAATTTCTTTTGTACTTAATCTCCTTTGAGATATGCATATTATATTAAGTAGTATTACCAGATCAAGAATGAAGTAACAGTTATTGAGTTGGAAAAACATGTTTTGCCCAGGTTCAGTGATATTTGTATTGCATCTCACATACACTGCATGACAACAGAAAAGGAAGGAAGCAAATGGCAGTTCATAGAATGAAATCTGCCTTGTCAGCAAAGGTGTTTAAAAAAAAAGATGGAAGGAAGCAGTTTTAACTCTGTAGTTGAAGTGAGGACCCTCTTCTACTAAGAAAAAGTCTAAAGCATGAAACTGCAAAAACTTCACACTTTTTAGGTAATTCATTGCATATGTTGACATTACATTTCCATGAAAATCTGGAAGAATGGGATTATTAATTTGCAAATAGAACGTTCTTTACTAACCAACTAACCTAATCTGTGACTTTTCTTTCCTTTCCCCTTCCCAAATGCATGACCTGTGATGGGATGATAGGATGAATCTGACCATCTACAGTCTGATGAATTTAAAGCCTGCCTCATCAGTCTAGGACAGGTTGGAAATGACTTGCAGGTAGAGGAAACTGAAATAATTCTGTTTTCAAGTGTAACAATAGCCAAAAATATTGCATGTTTAAACTCCAATCTGTTGGTCATAATGCTTTGAAAAGATTCTGCCTCTAGGAAGACAATGGGTTTATATGGACTGTCAGCATCACTTTGAGCTGTATTTTTGCATTTTTCAAAGATTTTTCAGTTAGTTTGTTTTACTTGGTTTGAGATATTTTTTTTGACACTACTAGATACCTAGGAGAGCTCTTGCACTCAGACTTTTGTCAGTTTTCCTTTCCTCAGACTCAATACAAGTTCTCTTATGCTGTCTCCTAATACAGGATGACACAATTCTCTCCAAGCCACTGCAATCTATCACAGCACTGAGAAAAGATTTATTTACCTTCTTACTTTCATGCCATTTAGTGTTTACTCAGCTTCGAGTCTAGAATGTTGCAGATATGTTATTGCCTGGAAAAGGAGCAGCCTCGTTTCATACAAGGTCTTCAACTGATCTCCTTCTAATTCTTGTGGGTCTCATCCTTTAAGCCAGTATGCACATCTCTGCTGTAGTCAGGGTCTTGACAGCCTGCAGTCAGAAGAAAAATCCCTGTACTTATTTCCCATATATCAGCAGACTGCTCTCATAATGTATTTACTTTGGCCTTGGAATGAAGTATTTCACTGTTTTTCACTGTACTTTTGGCTGCTAGGGATTCCACGCAGAACATTTCAAAGACATTTCATAACAGGGAGGCAGCTTGAACATCTACTGAGTTTGACTAATTTAGTAACAAACTTTTCTCCTTGCTCTTCTCTTTGTCCTCTCTGGTTGTGTTCTCTGTATTCTTGTCCCATTCATCTCCTCTTCTCCCTTATCTCTCCCGTGACCTTTCCTGATGTTGTTTTTTTTGTGGTGAAAATGTCTCTTTCCTGTGTGTAATATGTTAGTTACGTCTTCCTTTTTTAAAACTGATGATGATTCTGGTGACCTGATTGGGCAACATCAATGAATACTGTTCATGCACTGGATCCAATATGCCAATGGTCCAAACTCATCACCTCTCTGGAAATTACCTTGGATTCTTCAAACCCTCCCTTCCATATTCCTTACGTTGTTTTGCTCAATAGAGGAAGAATGGATTGATGGACCATGATGATTTCAGAGCTTGCTTAATTTCAATGGGTTATGATTTGGTATGAGCTTTAAGAAAAAATGTCTACTCATTCTGCTTGCAGCTAAAACGTTAACCACAGCAACACTAAAGCTTATCTAAATAGAGAGGATAGTAATGTCAATTACACTAGAGATAGTACTTTCTTTGCTTTTTCTTTATTTTCAAGTGGTTAAAAGGGAAGTTAAAAGTAAAACAAAACACTTGAAAACCATACTCTATGGTACACTGCATTGCTCTTTGAATTAATGCAACTTTAAAAGTTGAAATTAGCAGTTATTAAACTGATGTTTTTGTAAATTTCTCCTTTTCTACCTGCATGATGAAGAATGAGTTTGATATTGTTTAATTTTCATAAACTTGCCTTGGGGGTTACATTTTCCTTGCTTCAATGATTTATTCTAAAAATTTCCTCCAAAATGCACCTTTTTCATGGAAAAGAAAGAGATTATCCTTAGTTAAGCTGCCCTGTATTTGGCAGGAAATTTTCCGAATTGTTTCCCTTCTTAGTTCTGTGGGTCTGTGACTAGCCTGCTTGTTGGGCTATTGTTTCACTTCCCTGCATGGTACCTAAATTACAGTGGGTATAGGATGAGATGGAAAATTAAGTGTTAAGTTAGAACAAGCTAAACAGGTATTTTGGGAGGGAGAGAAGATGGCGACAGTTAATTGATACATATTATGTATTTAGGACAAAGGATACACTTTCCAAAAGCACAGTCCTTTTTACAGAATTGGGGTGGGCATTTAAGATGCAGATTTCATCGGCTCTGATTGTTGATGTTCCTGAGTCAGGAAGATGCTTTATAAGCTCTATAACCAGTGGTTCCAACTGGTTCATGAGAGGTTTGGGCTGCTGGAGATCGGTATTATGGTGACCATTTTCTTTGTTTTGGATTTTGTGAAAGGGTGAAGCTGAGTTTGCCCGAATCATGTCTCTGGTTGACCCCAATGGGCAAGGAACAGTCACTTTCCAGTCCTTCATTGACTTCATGACCAGAGAAACGGCGGACACGGACACAGCTGAGCAAGTGATAGCTTCCTTCAGAATCCTGGCTTCAGATAAGGTCAGTCACCGTGCTGCTGCTGCAAGGATTCAATTGGTCTCTTGTTTAGCCCTTCTTGTTACAAGCCTTTTAGTAATAGTGAAGCTTTGTTTGCAGTTTGTCAGACTTCAGAGAAAGCATGTGTGTTTTCTTCTTGTTTGGAACCAAGACTCTTACCTCAAATGGGTGCAGAATACAAGGCTTGGTCTGTGTGTCACATCACAGAGAGCCAACATAAAATTAGGCATCTTAGACAAGACTTAGATGGTTGGTCTGTATAATGGATATATTGTACATCAGGTTATTTCCAAACCACAGCCTTGACTAGTGGGGAACTCGTTCTGCCTTTCATGCTGTTGTCTGGATGTTTCAATGCAGAGTTTGGCCCTCTGGAACATATCCTAGATCAGGTGCACAAGACTACACCTGGTTGTGAGCCATGTTGTGACTGGGCAGCTCACTCAACAGGATGATGCAATGTGGTGTATCCATATCCTAGAAGGAGCAGCAGGAGGAGGCCTCCTGTAATTACTGGGTTTGTAGAGAAAGCTCCTGAATTTGGCATACTTTTGTCCCCACTGCCAGATGCACTTGTGACTGAGTGGTGTTTGAAGATGCAAGGGAGTATAATGGCAACACAAGAGCTTCTGGAGGAGTCAGGACCATAAACAGTGCTGCCACCAAACCAATCCTGTGCTGTGGAAAAAGGAAAGATCACAGCAGTACAGGTCTATTTGCCCAAACTCATTCTATTGATTTTATCATTCCAGCTGCTTGTATTGATTTTGTGATCTCAGTTAATGTGGACCACATTTTAAATTGCAGACGTGTTCTTGTGGGTATTCTCAGCTCAGTCAGAGATAAAGAGAAAGGTTTTCTAACCAGGCGACAGCCTGGGAAGCAGTTGGGAAAGAATGCAAATAATTCTCTAATCTATCTTGTTACTCACATTGTTTATAGATATGTCCTGTTACTGTGCGTCATTCACTGCACACCAATGGTGTGACATGTTTTTGCTCTAAGACCAATGAAATTAGTCTTCTCGATGTTCTCTATATGTAGAGCGGTACATTTGAAATAAAAAGAGAGCTCATTTTCTTTGCCTTCTGATCTGGAGTTCTCTGTTCCTGTCCTGCTCAACAGCATCATGTTCTCAGTAGCAATTCATGTGGAAGATGGTCTCAGGAAAAAGTGGTTTTAAATAGATTGCTATTTTAAGCAATGTCAAGTCTGTTAACAGAGGGTATCCCTCATGTCATAAATGCATTAAGAACAATAATGCATCTTTCTTTACGCATATATTAGAACCTTGAAACTAATAGGAATTACCTGCATCTGTCCTGTCACTGCAGAAGGGGCAGTAGTGCACTGCAGAGATACTGACTATCCAGGAATAAGCAGTACCTGTAGCAGTCTGCCCACGGCTGCGCAGTGCTTCATAGCTAACATACATAGTCACATATCCCGATACTGCATTGTGACCTGATCAGTTTGTTGGTGGAATTGCCCCCTTCAACTCATAATCTGTGATGGAATTTACAGAGGAAAATATTTGGTCTCAGAAAAATAGGCAAGATGCCCAAATTTATTAGTCACAGTTACAGAGAATAAATATATTTTGTGTTTTTGAAGAACCCATACTGAATTTGTCAATCCTTTTTCCCCTCCCAGCCTTATATCCTGGCAGATGAGTTGCGTCGAGAGCTGCCTCCTGAGCAGGCTCAGTACTGCATCAAGAGAATGCCTCCGTACACCGGCCCGGGCTCTGTTCCTGGGGCTCTGGATTACACCTCCTTTTCATCAGCACTGTATGGAGAGAGCGACCTCTGATTCAGTAATTGGCTGTATTCATGGTAGACACTAAAAATACCCACCTTATTGCCCAGATTGCTTCTCAAAAGCTTTGACAAGCTGATTTAAAAACAAATTTTACAAATACAGTAGGTACCGTCAGTGTAAAGTGCTAGTAACTGAAGTAACCAGTGTATATTAAAGTGTGCAGCACGCTAGATACCCTGCCTTGTTGGTTTTAGGTTGTCTGTCCTATGCAATGCTAGAAAATCTATTAAAAAATGCAAGATATTAACTTTGGAAATATACATTCAGAAAACAGAATGTAAAACCTAAAAACATTGAAACTTGCAAAATATTTCTCCATTTTCAAAATGTTTCAATGCCATATGCACTTCTTTTACAGTGTTCATAAAACTATGTTAGAAGTCATGCATTTTTTTCTTTCATAGAGCAATATTACTTTCCTCTCATGATTTCTGATTTTGTATGCTTCTATTAGTGGAATTTAATAAAATACTAAAATGCGGATTTTCAGGGAAGAAATATAACAACCACATAAACTACTTAATTACAAAAATAATCCAGAATGCTATGCTTTTGTCTCAAAGAGTTGTAATATAAGGGGGGAAAAGCTGATTAAAGTGCAGTTTTAGAATTCTGTAAGCAGTTCTTTTCTTTTAGGCCTTTAACTTTTACAGCTGAAGGAATACAACTTTTATAATCAGAAATAATAAGGAAGCTAATTTCATGTGAACTGTTTTGTTATGAAACCCTCATTCTTGTCTATGTTGGACAGTCTTTGTTTCTCAGTATAAGAATGCATAATCGTATGTATTAGTGGGCAACATTCATCTCTCTTCTGCATAAAGCAAACTCCCATCTGAGCAAATGTAGTATGGTTTTCTTGCAGCTTTAATTGTTCAGTGCTCAAAATTCAGTTTGTCTTGACTTCTGCTGCGTTGCAGGCAATTCTGTCTGTACCCTGCTCCTGTGCGCTAGATGTTTACTGTTTTTTTCCATCTTGAGAAATAACAGAGAATGAAAGCAGTAACTTTTTTACTTGAATCCTACTGGCACTGAGGAAATGCAATGTAATCAAACAAAACCATTTACAAATGGTGAAGTGAGCTGTGCAGCCCAGTGCTATTAAAGCAATGATGTGCCTATTAAATAAAGTCTGCTTTTCAAAACCTTATGAGACTCTGTCGTTGGCAATTAACCAAGCGGCTTCCCTCTAATAATTGGAAACATTTCTGAATGTCATAGGAGTTTTCAGATGCTAGAAGTTCAAAGTCTTTCACACATTTCAATACATTGTGTCTGCATGAACAACAGTCTCTGTGTGCTGGAGGGACAAGTCTGGTTTCATGAAGAGAGATGGAGCTCAGAATGAGTTGGAGAATTTCCATTTAGGTCACCTGAGCACAGATGTCCACAGCTTGTTAGACTCCAAGCTTAGACTGATTTCAGTGGAACTTAGGCACTAATGCTTTTGAGGACATTGGCCTTAACTTAACTAAGTATGTCACTTTTTCCTCATGTGCAAAAAAGCAGATGTTAAGTATGCGATGGTGCTTTTGCTGGCCATTGTTTGGAAATTTATGGATGGCAAGCATTAAAAATCTGTGTGTGATTTCGATCCCAAAGTAGGCACCCTGCAGGTTAAGGTGGGTGGACATGAGAGCATTTTAAAACAATCCCAGAGGAGACAGACAATGACCAAATATCTCTTCCTTCTCCCTTGTGTACAAAGGCCAGCAGAGGACTTGCTAGGGCTAGGATCTCATCTCCTACAGTGCATGTGGAGCTTTACACACAGCCAGAAGCTGCTACTGCCACTGCTGATAATGACATGGTGCAGTACCATCTCCTTCTGTGATCACAGTGCCTGTAGCAGCTAAGTCAGGAAGCTCTGCCTTAAAGCAAAGCCATTTCCAGCTAAATGACTGCTGGTCAAGCTGAATCCTATTAAAAAATAAATCTATATATCTCTCATTGTCACAGTTTAATGCAACTGGAAAAATAAAACATTGCACTTCTGAATGTGGCACAAAAGCAAAACATCAGTGCTACAGGCAGGATTATGCAAAAAAAAATTGCACAAAGATAGTTTATATCTGACACCTCTGTCAGGTATTGTTGATGTTCTCTATACACTAATTTTTATATTGTGATGTTATTCCTGTTTCTGATAGTATGGAAGGGACTTCTAAGCTCCTCCTTTAGCTATGTTCTGTTGATCAAAGCATGTGAGAGATAATGTTATCAGCAGCAAGAGAAAAATATTTTGCAAAGTAATTTTTCCAATCTTATATCAGGTTTCTAATTTCTAAAGCAGAATGAACAGAACCAGTAGCTGAGAACTGCAGGGATTAATTATCCATTCACACTTGCCTAAAAATGTTATACCAGAATTATGACTTTAACATGTCTTTTGTGTAAAATGAAGATATATCTTAAAATGTTTTCTCCCAGGATCAACATAAGTAAACTGTGTTATTTTACCCTAAAGAGAGTAATCCTCAAGCTCCTTTAAAATGTTCTGTGATCACGTTCAGGGGCTGTGAGTTTTACAGAGAGATTTTCTTTTCCTCTAAGGCTCTGTTTTTATTAGGTGGCATTTGTATATTTCTGCGGGATCACTTTTCACACCGGGAATCAACACAGCAACATTTTCTCTCCATGTAATTCTGGCAGCAAACTAGTTTTACTATAAAAAAAGTACAAGTGCTGAGTCTAGGGTAATGAATGTGTCAATCATAGGGGCCAAATCAAGGTTCAGTAGCTGGAGGTACAGCATTATTTTGATGAACATGTGAATGAAGGTTGTAGAATAAATTACAATTCACAAAAGTTGGTAAAGTTTTAAGTTGCTTAAATGACTGTAATGCAGATGTCTTCTGTAACTTTACATGAATACAACAGTTCTCTGAAAAACTTCCTGCCAAGATAATTTTGATTTCATAGTAATAATTTTCAGACACTAAATTTTAAAAGGTGTTGATACAGGTAGTAATCTGCTGTCAACTCTATGCTACCTTCATACCTCCCTTCTTTGCACACAGTTTCCATCACTGTTTTCTTTACCCACTGACCACAAAATGCTTGGGTCAGAGCCACTCCTAGAGGCTTGTATTTTCATCAGAACATCCTGTTGTTCAGTTTCGGAATTCTTGGAGATCATGTTCTTTTATTCAGGTTGTTCATGGTGTCTGTAAAGGTTATCCCAGACACAAGTGGTCTCATCAAAGGAGGAATATAGTTCCTGTTAGCAGCTGGATTTGGATGGTAAGCAGTTTCCTTTATTGACTGAAATAGCTTGTGGTTGAGACTAATTCTGCAAGGAAGTAATTGTTTCATCATCATTAGTAAATGAACTGGTGCTATGGATCATGCTTTCATCACTCCAGTGGTATCAGTACTTGTGGTGGGCTTCTACAAATAGTTCCAGTAATTTTTAATGAGAAAATAATACCTATTCATTACCTGTGCCACTCTTCCCAAGTTTCATGGTTTACAACCTGTGCACACACTTGCTTGTGCATCAGTCTACCTTCTGCTCATGTTCAGAGGGTATTTTATTTGGGAGCCACTTCAGCAGCATTAAGCCTGGACTATACACAGTTGCTAGCATGTTCTTGTGAGATTCTACTTGTTTTCAGTCAAATATTTTATAGAGGAAAACTCACTGTTCTAAGCTGGATTTTATTTCACATTAGTCTCTTTTTAAAATGTGTAATTCCTTTCTAATTTTAACCCAAGTTGTGGGCTGCCACCACAAAGGACAAGTCTATCTCCACTTTTTCCATGATCCCATTAATTTATAAATAGAACAGTTCCCTGGTCTGGTTACCATGCTGGCTGGGAATACATATCTAGAGTGCTTAGAACTGTAGATTATCCCCTGGAGTAGCAGCCTGTATTTATATTACCTTAAAGTGATTGTATAACTGTGGAATTAGGGACCCAGCCACCTACTTTCACTGAAAGTCCTTTATTATTCCCAACAAAAGAACATTTATGTGCAGACAACTAAACCTTGAGCCAGTGCTAGGACTGCCACTTGTTCCCCTCATTAATTAAGGCAGCTATATTAAACAATAAACCAAGTCTTTTCCATATATGAGCTTGACTAGGATTTCATATTCTAATCTTCGAAAGAAATTCCTCTGCTATTTTGCTAGGTTTTGGGAAATTTCATTAGTATTTGTAATACTGCTTTTCACAATTTTGTTTATCAGCATATTGCTTTAATTACTTGGAAATCAAATATTTTGGATGAACGTCCTGAGACAATAAATGTCCTGAGGCTATTTTAACCCCCTTCCATCCCTCATCTACTTGCACCTGGCTGTTCTGTTTCAAAACCTGGCTGTTTTATTTGGCCCCAACATATGGAAACTTTCTTCCTTTCAGGATTTCTGTTAATACTTTGAGTGAAAAATGACGTTGAGCGCTGTCCTCGGGAGGAGTGGTTATCCTGTGTGCTCTCCTGAGCTGGAGCCTGCCAGCTGCATAAGGGATACTTGTGGCAGAAGCCCAGGTATAGAACAGCTCTTTTGGCTCAGACACTGAAGGTCCTGTTTCAGGTTTCAGCTGGTCTGTTGATAAGACTGAAAGACAAGAAATGTTTGCACAAGTTGGCAGCAAGTCTGGCCTTGATTTGAATGGAACTGTCCATACAGGCACAGCAAATTCTTATAACTAAAAAAAAGGCACCACAGAAAAGCAAAGAATGGCTGTATCAAACATCTTGTTCAGACTTGTATCCTAGCTCCGACCATTATGAACTGCAGGAATAATTGAAAAGTCGGTAAAGGAGATGGTAAGTGGTCATGTGTGACCAAAAGAATCTCCAAGCTGACAGTAATTTGTGGATCACAAACTTGTAGAACTCTGCACACTGATGCCAAAAATTTAGTCTGCTTTTCTGCCGAAGTAATACATCTGCTTTGAGAACTCCTTCTGTATTCCTTTCAGTAGGACCTACTGCATCTATAAACCCTCCACTAGCCTATTGAATATGCTTGAAAAAAGACTTACTTTTCATTCCTTTATCTTTTACAAGCTGTTTCCCGAAGTCTTTTTGGTTGCTCTGGTTATCTCTTTATCTTCTGGTAACCTACCAGAATTAATACAGATGTGATTTCAGCTTTCTAATTAAATGTTTGCAAAACGCAGGCAACCCAAGAGAGAGGAAATGTTACCTCCCAGGAAACAAACCCCAGTAACAGTTGTGAGAAACTCTTTAGCAAACCTATTTAAATGAAAATCAGACACCCAGTAATGTTTGGGGGGTACCCAGGTGAGTGTGATGAACACATATGGCAGATGTGATGCAGTCGAACACCACATCCCTGACATCTTGTCTATTGCTGCTGTCATTAAACCAAAGGTACAGGATCTAACATTGGGTGGTCTTGCTGTTATTTGTGCAGTGTCTTGGGACAACACTCCATGGCAGCTCTAACTTTTACCTTCATTATTTACCAGTGGAAGGTGACAAGGCCTGATTTGCCACATCAAGCTGGCAAACACCTGTACTGTCCAGCAAACAGTTTTGGCACTTAGAAATAATAACTATCTCATTATTTGAAGAGACTTTTGGGTCACTTCATGGGCTTGAAATGTCAGTTTTTTAATATGTAAATAAAATGTACAAGTATTATTACATTCTTAAGCCGTTGAATTACATTCAATTTTTTCCCATTTTTCATTTTAATATAGCTGCATATGCAGTTGTAAGAAGCAGAAATTATGCTTGTGGCAAAAAGATAAATGTAAACTTTATATAAAAAAGACAATACATTTTTAACATTTTTCATTCTTCTTAACAAACAACACATGTCTATCAGTCGCCTAAACTTAAGAAGACTTGTCCCAACAGCCCTACAAACTAAATGTTTTGATTATGGTTGTGCAAACACCTTCCATCCATCAAAAATTAATAACTAGCTTTTTCATTTTCTTTCAGCATGAAAAACCAAAACCATTCAATTATGACCCCATATGACTGCCCCAACACTCTCACTCTTCTGGGAGCTTAAGCAGATTTTCTGTACGACTCACTGTTTCTTCAAGCCAGACACTGAACCCAAATGGCCTGGCTGGCCTTATTTGCAAGGGACAACTGGAACAGCTATAGTGAAATGAACATTCTGCTTTTGGAATAGCTTTTGGAATAAGGCAACATTGTGATCAGGGTCACTATCCCTTCTTGTAGTGGGGGCCTTAACTCAAGTGCTGCTCTGCAGACAGGACTGCCTTTAGCAATCCTGGTCATTAATTTGCGTTTTCTGAGGAGGCACCTCCCTTCCTGCCAGCATTACTGTCTCTTGGCAGATCACTTTCCCTTCTAACTCAGACACCAGCCTCTGTCTGCCACAGCCCTCTTCCCGCTTTTCACAACTGTGCCTTAGAGCTTAAATGTTTTTGACTGGAGATGTTGACTCAAATCTAGTCTAATGATGTCAAGGCTTCCTTGAAATGGATTTTAAAGGGAGACACTTTATTTCTGCTTGATCAGAATGCAGTTATTCTTGATCTGTACTAAAGCAATAGAGTGTTCTTCCCTTTGTTTTTATTTAATATCTTTAGCTTTACCTGCTACACCTAAAGTACTTATTAGACCCTTCAATAGACAGGAATGATAGTATGCTCTCCAGTCATCAGGTCGATATGGAAAGATGTTTGTGTACTACATGAAAATTTAAGATATAAACCACAGATTATTCCACCAGCACCTGCTGGCATCAAAGTCCATGTGCTTGCAGTGAGGTTTTGCTTTACATAGTAAAGAGGGGACGGGAGACTTAAGTGTGATTAACCAACACCCCAGCCTCTACCCTCTTCGTATCCTTCTGGAGGCTTTGCCAGCTCCCAATGTACCTGTCCTATCTGCACGTGGGAGAGCAAATAGGAGAGAAGGGAAGGATAATACACGGTATTTGCATATGCCAGAATATACAGGGAGACTCGGATCTACTTTCTTTTGCAGCTCTTGGTGTTACCTCCAAGCTCAAGTCATTGACAGTGACTCTACTACATGAGGAGTTGTACAAAGACCGCTTTCCTGATCCTGGAAAATATACAAGGAAAATGCTGACATGATGTAGCAATGATAATAGAGACTTCTGAGGGATTGTCAGCAGATCTTAGATTGCCTAACACATTTTAGGCTTAACAAATGTTAAGGCCCAAAGTGAAGTCCTTTAGTTTGCAAGGCAAAAAAAGAGACGCCAAAGGAAAAGAAAAACTCAAAGGGAAATATTGCAGACCACAGGCTAACAAAAGAAACTTTTCACTTCTATGTTGAGAACTTGCCAAAGACTAAGACCTGACAGGTATCAGTAAGCAACAGGATAGAAATACTTGGCCTTAGGATGACAAAGTACACTCTGGGCATTTTTTAAAATGTTCATGTGTATTACTGATAACTAAAGAAAGACTGCCCTAGAGCAGTGTTCCATGCTGTTGCTGGTGTAAGAGGCTGTGTCTTCCTCACAATTTTATTTCTGAAGCTTAGGTAAGATTTAGAACCAACATCACCTCTGAAATGTTTCTTCATTTCTTCATTCATACACAAGACTTTTGGCATGAAGGTTCTTTTTTGTCTGATAATTCTATATTGTTGTGCCATTTGCTTTTTTTTTTAGTCATACTATCTCCAGCAAAATAAACTTTCTAGAAGGGTTTATATTTCTGGAAGAGGTCCCTTAAACTTATTTTCTACCTCATGTCTGGGACTTAAATCCATGCTGCTGTTTCCTTGCTCCTGACCTCATCAGCTTCCTTCTCCCCTCTCTGTTTCTGCTCTTCTAGAATGAATTGAATGTATGGGAGGGGATAGCATTGCTCAAATCCCTCTCAAGGTAGGGGAAATGGTGCCTTCCTAGAGAAAGGGTAGGGAAAATGTCCCTGTTAGGTCTGTGCCCATAAGCAGCTTCCACAAAGTTTTGAAACCTAACACGTTAGACTTCAAACCAAACTGAATGAACCATGTGGTTTCAAAGTCCTTTAATGAGAAGAGAACTGCCTATAAAACATGATTTTTAAGAGATTGTTGACAATATACTGGACTGTTTCTCTGAATAAGTTAGAGAAAGCCAAGAAGGGCATTGGTCTTTCAAGGTATTTTACACAGAAAGATTCCCTCTGCCCTTGCAAAAAAATCTTACAAGGTTTGCTATTTAATGAAAGAAAGCAACAGAATTGAGGCTGCTCTCTCCTTGGGATGGAGCCATGCCTGACAGCCGGATGCACTGCTGGAAGCTCTCCAGTGCCACTCACACATCACATGACCTGTGCACGTCCCTTTTCTCTGCCTCATTGTGCTGGGCTTGCACTACCAGGATGCAGATGGTTGGGCTACTTGGCTTTGTTTTCTTATTGTCCACCATTCAAAGCTGCTCAAACCTTTCTATAATCCTCCTCAGTCACCACATTTTCATAGATCTCAAGCTGTGTCCATCACAAACTGATGTGCTTGCCAGGAGAAGTGTAATCCCATTTACAGTGCATAGGCAGCAAAAGTATGCCTAGGGCTTGTGCTCTGACAGTTCCCTTCAGCTCCTGGAGTCTGTATCTCTGAGCTTGTGAATTGACTGGTATGGCCCTGAAAATACCACCAGCCTCTCTTCTGTGATTTTGATGTGGATACCTGAAAGGTGCATACTTAGAGTTTTAAAAATGCTGCAAAATTTCATAATGAAATAAATATAAAATATTTACAGGCACAAACCTGTAACTAGTTGAAAACAGTTGACACAATTTGTCAGCAGTATGAATAAGCTATAAGACTATACCCCCTATTGAATTTCCAGTCCTCTTATGCCTGCATTTTAGTTCTTCCAGGCATTTATACACTCTTTCATCAATAAAGATTCTCTAAAGTGATGCAAAAGGTTCTATTCAGTTGACTCTAGTGTGTTTGGTTTTGCTGTCATGAAGACTTCGGGCTTTTTTTAAAATAGTGAAGGCCAAAGTCTATGGTAAATACACAGAATAAAGTTGTTGGTTTAATATCTTTAATAAGCTATTCTGACATTTGGAGTGTGCTTAGAATTGATCTCAAAGCACTCAGCTTTCTTTTGCCTTCAGGTAATATTTTGATCCTGGAAGAAAAATGTTAAGATCATAATTTGTAAGAAAATTAAGATCATAATTTGTTAAGATAATTTGTATTTGGATCACAAAAAAATCACCCTCTAAGTTGTGGGTCTACAAAATTATTAAAAATAAATAGTAATTCTTCAGCTCAGAGGAAATTCTGAAAATAAGAAACAAGGAGTGCAACTTAGTCATACAAAATAGGGCAAGAATCCAGCTGCAGCAAAACAGCACAAGTAGTAACTTCACAGAAGAGAGTGCCACGATCTGTACCCTGAAATCAGATTAATCTGTTTTCCCCTTCAGACTTCTCCATGGAGTTGTGAATGCTTTGCTTGGATATATTTCTCTGAAATGCAACTGTTCTATAGTAACATGAATGATTCTACTGTTCTTGTTTAAATAAGGATTACTTATGTGAAAAACCCATTAGGAACTGTATCCTCAGAAATAAAGGCAGATAATATGGGAATGAGAGTTGTATTTTTGTAATTAATATTGTGGAGGTATTTAAAACACAACTCCAAAACCTAAGAGTAGGTTAAAGACCTGTGTTTGATCTTACACATGTGTAAGGTGAGTGTGTTATTTGAATGCATGAGTGTGCAGGTAGACTAACAAGCTGGTGAACAGATCCTTAGCACTGGAAAAATAATCAAAATACGAGGATGGCTTTGTTTGCTTCAAACACTGCCTGGTTTTAAAAGATCTTTTAGTGAGAGTTTATCTCTGTGTGTGGGAGGAGCTGGGGAAACAGTGGTTTGAAAACACCTTCAAATATACTTGGAATAAACACCAGAACTTGATCTGACTTAGAGGGTTTTTTTTAAATTTCTTTTGCTAAGGATATTAATTTGGATTTAGTCTTGCTACAATTAGGAAGATGCTAGCTTCACTAAACCACCACTTATAACCCCCTTCAGAAACCAGGATTCTCACCATGATGTGTGACTCCATGTCTGTACCTGATGTTTAAATGTGGCTAATTCCCAACAGTGCTAAGGTCAGGTTTCTTACACACAGGAATGATGCTGCCTTTGTGCTCTCCCCTGCTTTACTCACTGCTCTGCAACTCTAAGCTGCTCCTGAAATTGCTCTAAATGTATTAAAGGGAACAGTATTTTGACAGGCTAATTTAGCAAAATAAGAACAATGCTCCGTAAGACAAAAAAAAAAACCCAAAAACCCCCCAAAAAACAAAACAAAACAAAAACAAACAAACAAAAAAAGAAAAACAAAAAAAAAAACCAAAAAAACCACACACAAACAAACAACCACAAAAAACAAAAAAAAAAACCAAAAAAAACCCAAAACAAACAAAAAACAAAAAAAAACCAACAAAAAAAACCCAAACACTTTTCAAGCTTAAAGGCATGTTCACTGCAAATCCTTGAATGTTCCCTCCAAACACACCATGTGTTAGAGCGTCTCAAAGAAATAGTTCAAAAATCTTGGTAATTGCAGGTGTGTGTCAGCCTTGGGATAGGGACACGCATCAAGATTCCCAGCCCTGTGCAATACTGTCAGCGTTGAAACTAAACCAAGAAAAGGGACATGAGATTCTCTGACACTGCAAAACACATTAAGGCTGAAGTTTTGTGTTGTTACTTCTTTGTTGCATGAATGCCACCTGTACCACTCATCCACTCATTCCTCTTCCCTTCACCCTCTGAAGTGCTCTTTCATTTGTTTGTACAACTCCAGTTTTTCAAGCAGATTGAACACAGTCTGAGGCTGGAGGGTTGTTGCCCTTTCTTCCTGCTGCTGTTCCTACATCAGCCCTGGAGATCATTCCGCTGCAGATGAATTGGATCAGAGATCAAGATAACTGATAACTGACTTTTAAAGAACTGTGTTCCAGAGCTTGCACCTGCATGAATAAAAGGATGGAAACAGGAGGATGGCACAGGGTGGAATTTGGGACTAACCTTTCACAGCATCAGTCAAACTGGCTCAATTTGATTGCGAAACTGCAAAGGAACTGGGATATGTGAAATGATCCTTTTCAAAAGCACCTTCAAATCTGCAGCTTTTTTTTTTCCCCACTGACCTACTTTGCAGCAGTTACACAAACAACTGCATCAGCACATGCGAGGATGTGCTGAGCTGTGGTACAAAGATCTGTTGCCACAAAGCAACTGTGTAGACAGTGAGCTTTGTAACCTGCAATGCTGCCAGAGGAAATTTTCAGTGTTATGTGACATGACAAAAAGATTGGAAGCTGTCAAAAAGTCAAGCAAGGAAATGCACCCTCTAAAACAAGCAGTTTTCAAAGCATTGCCCATCTCTGTAATATATGCAAATTGTATGATTAAGGATCAAACTAGGCAATCATTAGGAATACCTAATTTCTGCTTCTGTTTAGTGTATTCCACTTATGTTGTTGGGTTTTTAAAGAGTATGGGTTTCCTGACAATCACATCATGCACTGGAATTTTGGGTCACATTTTCACACTAGGAGCTCAGGCTGACCACTGCAATGGTTCGCTGACAGGTAAGATTTGCTCTCCAACATCTCCTGTCATTCAAAATTGGAGCATGGAAGGCCTCTGCAACTGAAGTTGGACTGTTACCTAGTTGATTTGTGGGCTGCCAGCATTTATTCTGAAAATGAATGTGATATATATATTATTTAAACATAAGGTTAATTTTATATATATAGTTAGATAGATAGATAGATAGATAGATAGATAGACAGACTTGATTTACTATTGACCAAAAGTGACAGTTGATTATGAAATTCCTACATCACACTGGACTCAAAGGAGTTTGTAATCACTGTTTCTGTGTCTCAAAAGAAAATTCAAGAGTGAATATTTAGCTTTCACGAATTGCCTACACTAGTGGCTTTTAACTCATTTTGAGTCCCTTAAAGTCTTCTCAGGGAAAATGCAGAAGCCATTCTTAAGTAGCAACCCATAGCCTGAGCTGATAGAAGGCTTTATGTTGCTGCACACAGCTGAGGCCCAGGCACCTAAAGGAGGGAAGCCACCTCAGTTTGTTCCTGTTAACACAGAACCAGTGGTCCCCGCATCTTCATCTGCAGCATCTGCTTTGCTTGCTTAACTTATTGCAACATGCAGGCTGTTATAAATGAAAAATGATCCAGCCGAATTAAAAGAATAAAAATAATTTATTTTAGCAATAGAGATATAACTTAGCCAGCCACAAGGAAAAGGACAGTGCCGAGCCCGGGATCGGCACTGGGTGCGAGACAAAGATGTCAGCCTCAGCAGAGGTTTTCCTCTATGCTCCCACACCACCATCCTGGTACAAGTGATTTTTATAGGGAAAATTTTGCTTGAAGCCAGGATTTCGGCATTCAGTCCTTTGTTTCATTCAAAGTCCCATAAGTTGATGAGATTTCCTTCTCGGCAGCAAGGCAGAACAATTCGAAGTCCGGTGTCGGTGAAACTCTGATGAAATTTACGGGAACACAGTATTCACATGTCTCGGCCTGGGCGGGGGGATGTTCCTGATGTCCATCTCGGGTCGTTCACGGATGATCAGCGCCTGGGTGTCTCCATATCGCCTCAGATAAGGCCCATCTCCTGGCGAGCCACATCCTTTTGCTTGTAAATCGGGTTTCAACACACACCTGGTTTTGCCTGAGAAGTAGGGCTTCTAATGCCAAAGGGTACATTCTAACAACTATTTAACATTATATATATATCATGCAAAAAAATGGCGCAAATTATACCTGTTACATATAACAAGGCATTTTACAGCAAAAAGCTGACAAGTGGCTGACAGACGCTAGGCTTCTGAAATACGAAGCCATTTTAATTCATTCTCACGACTTGGAGCTAAAAACCACCCCGGCACAAAACCCGGCCCAATTCCTATTTGGGGATGCTCCAGGTGACCTGTCTCATGATTGTGTTGAGATGGTGGAGCTACAAACCAAAATAAGACCGGATTTAGAGGAAGAAGAGCTCGAGGAGGGGGAAAAATGGTTTGTGGACGGTTCTGCAAGGGTAATAGAAGGCAAAAGAAAGTCGGGATATGCGGTCATTGATGGGCAAACGGGAAAAGTGATAGAGTCCGGACCCCTGAATGCAGGATGGTTGGCTCAAGCCTGTGAGCTATATGCTGTATACAGGGCATTGCTGGGACTTGAAGGGAAAAAGGGGACGATTTTCACTGATTCCAAATACGCATTTGGGGTAGTACATACCTTTGGGAAAATTTGGGAAGAAAGGGGACTGCTAAATACCTGGGGAAAGGGGCTAATTCATGAAGAAATAATTAAACAAATATTAAAAGCTATCAGAGGGCCAAAGGCAGTTGCTGTAGTCAATGTAAAAGGACACCAAGCTGGGATGCACTTCCGAACTCAGGGGAACAACTTAGCCAACAAAGAGGCAAAAAGTGAAGCTTTGTTAAAGGTAAGTATCCTGGAGGTTGAAAGGGAGGAAACCCAGGAACCGTCCCCCCAACCCTCCAAAAAGGAGATAGAGGATTATCAGAAGATTGGGGGGCATCTGGAAGGAGGTAAGTGGAAGTTGCCAGACGGGAGGGAATTATTATTGAAAGAATACACTAGGAAGATTCTAAGGAGATTACACCAACAAACACACTGGAGGGCCCAAGCACTAGCCGAGCAATTCCTGAGATTCTTTGGCTGTAAAGGGATATATGAACTGGCTAAGCAAGAGGTACAGGGGTGCATAATCTGTAAAAAAATAAATAGGGCAAACTCCCGGAAACTAACACTGGGGAGTCGCCCAGCAGCTTACCGACCTTTTGAAAGAATCCAGGTAGATTTCACTGATCTACCTAAGGTCGGGAGATACAAATTTTTACTAGTCATAGTAGACGAACTAACCCACTGGGTGGAGGCTTTTCCAAGCTCCAGGGCTACAGCCCAGACAGTATTAAAGTTCTTATTGGAGGAAATTATACCTCGATACGGGTTAGCAAGCTACATTGATTCGGACCAAGGAACACATTTTACTTCAAAAATTATCAAGCAATTGGCAGATACCTTAGGTATCAGATGGGATTATCACACCCCGTGGCACCCTCAGAGTTCTGGGCAAGTGGAAAGGATGAATCAAACATTAAAGGCCCAACTAGCCAAACTAATGTTAGAAACAAAAATGTCATGGATAAAATGTCTCCCATTGGCCTTATTAAACATAAGAACTATGCCTCATTCCGAAACAGGGCTTTCACCTTTTGAAATGTTATATGGGATGCCTTGTACTCATGGTATGCCTGTAGGGCATCCGAAATTAGAGGATGGGCAAATACAACCATACCTGATAACATTAAATAAGAATCTCGAGGAATTGCGAAAGCAGGGTGTAATCATGCAGCACAGCCCCCTTGGCTTCTCAATACATAAGAAACAGCCTGGGGACAGGATTCTCATAAAAACATGGAAGGAAGTTCCACTAGCCTCTCATTGGGAGGGACCCTATATCGTCCTTTTAACTACAGACACTGCTATTCGCACCACAGAGAAGGGGTGGACACATGCGTCAAGGGTGAAGAAAATTGACCTTCAGGACCGGGCCCCGGAGTGGAAAGTCACCTCCTCCCCTGGAGATTTGAAGATCAGCCTAGCGCCCGGCCTAGTAAATGACCGAGAGTAACTTGGTCAGATGTTCTGCACCAGATTGTAACTGTTACCCCTTTGCATATTTCATTTGCGAATACTGTTATAAGAAGTGGGTTGTTCATTGTCAGAGAGGAATAAGACCTAGTGGGCTGTGTGCAAAGTGATTTAAACAAGAACAAAACTTGACTAGCCATTTTTCTGGTATTGGCCACCAGGCTGAGACTGACTCAATTGGATTCAATAATTTAGTTTTGTCTACATCAGAACGGATTGAGGGGGAAATTACAAACAAAAGCTAAAATCATTACTGTTGAGTGCCGTAGGTTGAACAAGGTACCCTGCAGTGCAGATCCTGTTGAATTACACTGGTGAGGCACCTTTAAGCGAAGGTATGCAGCTCGGTCTTGGTACAAAACCACTGACAAAGATTCCTGCTGCCAAGAAGATGGTCTACCCCGCCACTGGAGGCACCCCAATGGGCGCAGGGAACGGCAGAGGAATCCTAGCAGTGGGAGTAATCCTGATGAGCCTGAGTCTAGCCACGTGCCTCAGTAACCTTCCTAACCCTGAAACAGGGGAATCCAGTGGCAGGTACCCAGGAGGTCCAGTGCCCCTGACCCCATGGAACTGCAGTAAGGGTAAGCCTAATAAACCTTGTTCTAAAATTAACACTCAACAGGGGGCATATAAATTCAAGGAAAAATTAAAATACCTCGAAAATGGACAGTCAGCACATAAATTGCACTGAAGGAGCCCAGGGGAAATTTCCATCCCAGCCTGTAGCAAATGTAATCGTACTGTATGGATTGGTGGGAAGCAAGAGTCAGGTTTTGTTGCTTACTTTCAAGGTAATTCACTGTGTTATAACCCCGATGAACTAGGTATGTGTGTGATGGGGGGTAAAACCTACTGGGTGGGAAATAACCTGAAGTATGAAAATACGATACCTCTAAAAACTGAGCCAATAATCCTGGACCTTTTAGAGGACCAGGACAATAGGGTTTGTTTACAGTATGACAAGATATTCTGCTTCACAAAGGACAAAGAGGGAATGGACCCAGAAAATAGGATGAAACAGGTAATGCAAGAGGTAAAAAGACAGGAGGCTGAAATGAGAAAAAAGAGGGTGGAGCAGGAAAGGTTGAAAACTCTAAGTGAGCAATATGACCAATTGGAAAAACAATACACAAAATGGGGATTACCTGCTTCAGATCAGAATCTATTTGTGGATCTGATGCAGGAAATTGCCACGGAACTAGGGTTGTCAAATTGCTGGATCTGTGGGGGGCTAAAATCTGCTGAGAAATGGCCTTGGAAGGGCGAGGGGTTGACTCCTGAACAACTACTGAAGTGGAAGGCCGACTGGACCCCCAAAATAATTCAAAGACCAGAGGGGTGTGTGTTAGATAAATGGGTAATTGGAACTTTCTGTCTCAGCAGAGAAGGTAGAGAATACTCAGAAGTTGTAGGCTACACTCCATGCATATCCACTTTAACCATTAACTCTACCAGCAAAATTAAGACCTGGCAGCTCGAAAACCCAACTGGGTATTGGAGCCAGGAGAAAAAGGATAAATGCGAATGGAGTGATAAAATCGGGTTTTGCTGGAACAAAAGCCCTGGAGCCAACCCAAACCAGTCAATCAGTGAGTTAAGTAAGTACTGGGATGAACCAGAGAACATAAGGAATAGATGGAAAGCACCAAATGGGTTGTACTGGATCTGTGGGAAAAAGGCCTACAGCGAGTTACCTCAACGCTGGAAGGGATCCTGCATGGTAGGACTAATCAGACCTGTTTTCTTCACTTTACCCAGGTCAGAAAGCAACTCACTGGGGGCCCCCTTGTATGAATCTCTACATCGGGAGAGGAGAAGCTTAAAGGAAAAATTCCCTCTCATTGGTGGGGGACAAACTTGGGGGGAAGACGAATGGCCCGCTGAAAGAATTATTAAATACTATGGTCCAGCAACGTGGGCACAGGATGGGTCATGGGGATATAGGACCCCCATCTATTTGCTGAACCGCTTAATAAGACTGCAGGCTGTGGTAGAGATCGTATCCAATCACACCTCAGATGCCCTCGAATTATTATCCAAGCAACACTCTCAGATGAGGGCCTTTGTATACCAAAACAGGATAGCCCTCAATTACTTACTAGCCGAGGAAGGGGGTGTCTGTGGGAAATTTAATGAATCTCAGTGTTATGTGGAGATAGATGACTATGGGGAGACTATTAGAGACCTGGCCACAAAGATTAAACAAGTAGCCCACGTCCCGGTACAAAAGTGGAATTCCCTGCTCCAGTCATCGTGGTGGGACCATTTGTTCGACGGGGCCTGGTGGAAAAAGGTAATTTTCTTCATTTCATGCTCGGTGGCAGGGGTCATATTCCTACCCTGTCTCATCCCCTGTTTCATAAGGCTCATACACTCAGTAGTACAGGGGATGCAGATGGCAGCATTACCCACAGATCTAGAATCTGCTCTAGGAAAAATGAACCAGGTATCAAAACTGATGACACTAGAAGAGGAGACACCACATAGCAGGGCAGCTGAAGCCCTAGCCAGATTCGAAAAACGAATAAAAGGAAGAGAACAGGCACACAAATACTACCACGAAATTCCGGGAGGGGACTTGAACATGGGGAAGTAAGAAAAAATATATATATCAAACTCGTTGTGGGCTCTGTAACTGTAAGATAAAATAAAAACTATAGAAACTAGTAGAACTAATAAGTAGGGCGCAAATTAATGGGTTAATATAAAAGGTGGGGCATTGTTATATGTAACAGGTATAATTCGCGCCATTTTTTTGCATGAAATATATAATATTAAATAGTTGTTAGAATGTACCCTTTGGCATTAGAAGCCCATCCTTCTCAGGCAAAACCAGGTGTGTGTTGAAACCCGATTTACAAGCAAAAGGATGTGGCTCGCCAGGAGATGGGCCTTATCTGAGGCGATATGGAGACACCCAGGCACTGATCGTCCGTGAACGACCCGAGATGGACATCAGGAACATCCCCCCGCCCCGGGCCGAGACATGTGAATACTGTGTTCCCGTAAATTTCATCAGAGTTTCACCGACACCGGACTTCGAATTGTTCTGCCTTGCTGCCGAGAAGGAAATCTCATCAACTTATGGGACTTTGAATGAAACAAAGAACTGGATGCCAAAATCCTGGCTTCAGGCAAAATTTTCCCTTTAAAAATCACTTGTACCAGGATGGTGGTGTGGGAGCATAGAGTGAAACCTCTGCTGAGGCTGATCTCTGTGTCTCGCACCCAGTGCCGATCCCGGGCTCGGCACTGTCCTTTTCCTTGTGGCTGGCTGAGTTAGATCTCTATTGCTAAAATAAATTCTTTTTATTCTTTTAATTTGGCTGGATCATTTTTCATTTATAACAAAGGCCAAACAGGAAGGACTGGTCAATGATCCATTTTACAGGCTTCTTTTCATATTTTCACCATTGAACCTGTGTAGATGACAATGCTCCCCCATGCTTATAATTGGCACTTGAATTCCTAACATGAAATGAGAGGACCAGTTATTCTGTTGAGCTACTCCAACTCTTGGCACCACATTCTATACACAGCGTGGTGATTGCAGTATTGTTCTGCAATTATTTCTTTATTTTAGAAGGTGAGTCCTCATATAAGCAGTTGAAAGGGTGTACCACCAGAAGTGAAACTCTTGTGTCAAAATATGTCACATTTTGTGATAAGTTAGAGAAGACTCTTTGTTCATCAAGACAGAAAGGAGAAGCCTTGTGTAGATAACAGAAAATCAAAGGAGAAGCCTTGTGTAAGATAACAGAGAGCCAAAGGAGAAGCCTTGTGTAGATAACAGAAAACTGCCAGACAGAAACTAGCTAATATGTTGATTACTTAAGCTAGTTGTGTAATTAGAACTTAGGTGGATATAACATATAACCTTATATGGAAAAGACCATTACAGGGCCGTGGACTTTCACCAAGGAAGAAGAGAGGAGCCTTCGTCAAACGACCACCAGAGAGTAGAAGACGACCCCCTAGCAAGAGAGGGCACAAGCACAGAGTACACCCAGAGATAACGCGGACACGGAAGAAAGAGAGTATAAAAAGACTGGGAAGGGGGAAACCGTGTGAGCCGTAGGCGGAGCGGGGACTCCCCGGCTGCACCCAGCGCTGTTTGCTTGCCATCGCTTGCTGTAATCAATAAATTTCTGATTGACTCTTGAAAGGCTGAACAAATTATTTGCCTCTATTTATAACAATCTTTTGCCATGACTCGGATAAGGGCTATCCGTTGGAAGCTCCTCACGGGGAGGCGCCCTTGCTGCCTTGGCAGCGAGCCCCACTGAGGAGTCTTCCCTCTGAGACCCTTACAGACGAACCCAAATTCGGTGGCAAGCAAAGAATAGCTGGCAACCCCTTAATCTTTGTGCACGAAGTCCCGGGCGAAGACACAGGACTGTGTAAGTACCTTTCAGTGGTCCTTCGGGGTTACTGAGGTTGCTCCGTTCGAGGCAGTGGGGCCCGCTCGGTCGGGGTTGGGATCCCGGAGTGTGATGAGTGAGACGTCTCTGTGAGACGACGTGAGTGTGGACCTCATAGTAGTGCGTTTCCCACACCCGGCGACGGGCTGGGCCACGAATTGAGGGAAGCGTAGAAGTGTGTGTGTAAGAAGGCACTCTGGAAGATGGGACAGAGGAAAAGCAAGCCCTCTGGTCCCATGGGTAGGGGAAACCCTGTAAAGCTTCCCCAAATTCCTCCAGATAGTCCATAAGGACTAATGATTAAAAATTAGGATGCCTTCCCCTCCAGGAAAGGACGAGGTAGGATACAGACCTACCCGATTCCACCCCTCCACCCTACATACGTCCTCCCCCTCCACCCCTACCTCCACATTCACCACAACATCCCTCTGCCCCGGTTCGGAGGGGGATGAGGTGAGAATGAGGTGAATGTTGAGCTCCAGGGCAATAACCAGCCGGTAACTAGAAGCCAGACTAGGAAAAGGCGGGAGGACCTCCCCAGCTGATAGCGTGGCTCGGGGAGGGAGAAATCGCGATTTCAGTGTGTTGTGTCCCAATTGCAGTGTGGTGTGCCCCAGTTTCGGTGTGGTGTGTCTGTTACATCCGGACGTACGTGCTCTGTGTGTGTGTGTGTGTGTGTGTGTGTGTGTGAGAGTGTGTGTGTGTGTGTGTGAAGTGCGGTGCAGCTTTACTAAGATACAGAGACGCGGCGCGGCGGTGCCGAAGAGCGTATGCGCGGGTCAGTTCAGCTACACTACCGGATGGAGCGGGTGGTGCGCATGCGTGGCACGGGCTGTCCTTGGCGAGCGGGGGCAGCGCGGCGCGGGGCTTAAGTCGGGGCTTGCAAATGTGCTTTAGGCGCAGCCCAGCTGATAGCGCAGCGGGAGCGCGGGCACAAGCCGCGGTTTGAGGAGCTGCTCTGAACGCCGCTAGCTGACAGTGCAGCTAGTGGGAGCGTGGTACAAGTTGGGAGTTACAAGCACCGCTTAAAAGCATCGCTGGTTGGTAAAGAGCTTGCAAAAGTAGCCAGCGAGCCCGGCTGGGCTGAGTTAAGTGTTTGTTATACAATAACACTGCCTTTTAGTGTTAAAAGCTGTCACTGGGAGATCCTTTGCATTACAGGGCGAATAAAGGGGGGATGAATGTGTATGAATGAGAGGCGGGCTGGTTACCCCAGACCTGCTAAGCGAGAGCGGTAGTCTCCCATGCTGCGTTTCCGTCTTTTTCGCGAGAAAAGCGGCCAGTAAAGAGACGAAGCGAGTGATAAAAAGAGTAAGAGAACCCCCCTGGGACTGGGTCTCAGAGAAAGAGTGGGACCCCTTGGTGAGGGGGGGGGGAATAAAAGGTAATTAATTAGAAAAAAAAAAATTAAAAGGTAAAAAAACAGGGTTTTCTTGGCATAATATATAGGGGAAAAATAAAAGGAAATATGTGTAGGAGGGGCCCCTAAAAAAAAAAAAATTCTGCTGGATTGAGGGATAAGAATGCCCAAGAACATCCAGGGTTGATTCAAACCTGCTGGATTGAGGGATTAATATTCCAAGAGCATCCAGGGTTGATTCAAACCTGTTGGATTGAGGGATTAATATTCCAAGAGCATCCAGGGTTGATTCAAACCTGCTGGATTGAGGGATTAATATTCCAAGAGCATCCAGGGTTGCTTCAAACCTGCTGGATTGAGGGATTAATATTCCAAGAGGATCCAGGGTTGCTTCAAACCTGCTGGGTTGAGGGATTAACATTCCGAGAGCACCCAGAATTAAGTTTTGCTGGGTTGAGATATTAATATTCAAGAGCACCCAGAACTGAATAAAAATTTTGCCAGTTTGAAGATAAATCTGAGAAGATCTGGAGTTGGGAACAACACAGCTGGATTGAGGGGTATCCAAGAACACTGAGACTGGCCAGGGAAACCTAAAAGTGTAATAAGTGTGTTTAAAAATAAAAGGTACCTTGTTGTTGTGATTGTTTTGTTGTGCGTGAGAGTAAGTGAAAAATAAAGTTAAGTGAATGTGGACAAATAAAAGTATATGTATGCATCCTGCCCTGTTAGGCAGCCTCACTGTACTCCCCTAGTGTGACCAACAGACGCTGGTTACGATCTGATAGACAAAAGGACTACAGTTGACCATTGGAGAGTAACAAGCCAACCCAGAAACCTGAAGGTCACCTTGAAGAAAAACTGACAGACTCAGTGTGGGTAATCCAGATAGACCAAGAAGGGGAACAGAAAAGATACACTTACCCCTTGGCTGATGATTATGGAGTAGTGTGTAAAGAAATACATTGTGATTGTTATCCTTTTGTGTGCTTTGTTTGTAAAACTTGCCAAGAACGGTGGTGAGTCCATTGCCGCAAAGGAAAGCCACCTACTGGGATTTGCTCCAGCTGCAACAAGCTAGAGCGAGGATTAACAAGAATCATATTAGAGTTAGGGGAATTAGAGAATAAGTTGGTAAGGTTCAAATCAGAAGAGTAGTGGGAAGTTTACAGAAAAGGGGTTAACCCTGAGAATTTTTGTTTCCACCTGAATGAACCTGCCCCCTTTGTTGCCCATATTGTAAACCGGTGTTGTCGGAAAGAGCTGAAAGAAATCCCGTGTGACTCATCTCCAGTCAAAGATAAGAACTGGGAGCAGTATAAGGCTAGAAGGGGAAAAGGGAATGGATGCGCTGGAGAGTACCGCTGCTGCCGAGAAGATGGTAATCCCCGCGGCTCGAAGCACCCGAGTCGGCGGGCGAGGTAGAGGGGAAAGAACCAGGCTCTTCCCAATCCCAAGTGGAATAATGCAGATACTCCAAATATTACCGACTGGGTATTGATAATCTCCCCAAAAGGTACCGACTCAACCACCCCAGGTAGACAAAAAGGGCAACAAGCTAAAAGAGAAATGGTAGGAAATTATGAGTTAAGTACAAAACCAGGACTCCGTCCTCCTTGGCAAGTTATCGTTATTGTAATTCTGATTATGTTATTACCAGGAAGATATTCTCAATTTTCACATCAACCCTTTAAGTAGATATTAACCCGAGTAGATAGGAAGGAAATTCAAACTCAGATATTGTCCAGATCTCCTAGTTTTACATCGTCATTATGCGCATTGGCCCCCATCGATGTGTCCAGCATCAAATCCAGGAAAGGGATATTGCAATTACCCCGGGGAATACTTCTGTGCGTATTGGGGCTGTGAAACAATAGCATCAGATTGGTCAGTAGAAGGAGATCAATGGCTTACTGTTTCTTAGGGACCCCACGGCTGTAAAGCTCCACAGAAGGACTGGTCGGGCGGCATAGTCAATCAAGGGAATTGTCAATTTGTGTATCTGAATGTAACTAAACCATCAGATCCAAGATGGACAGTAAGACGAACATGGGGTTTTCGGTACATAAAACCCAGTAAGAAGGAGCCTATCCCACCAGATACCTGGCCAGTAGGCCCTAACCCAGTAATAGCCAAAAATAGAGAGCCAGGTTATGTTGAAATGATCAGTAATCAAAGTAACTCAGGAATAGAAAATTCAACTAGTGATAACCAGACAATAATACCCACTAGCGAGGATTCTCGATTTAACACCCTTTAGAAGCTAGTAGAGGGAGCATACCTAACCCCCAGATTACAGAACATTGTTAGCTTTGTTTTGATGTTAAAACCCCCATTTTATAACACTGTTAAAATAACTAAAAAAGTTTGATGAACAAAATAAAGAAAAAGAAAAGGGGGGATTGTGATAAGTTAGAGAAGTCTCTTTGTTCATCAAGACAGAAAGGAGAAGCCTTGTGTAGATAACAGAAAATCAAAGGAGAAGCCTTGTGTAAGATAACAGAGAGCCAAAGGAGAAGCCTTGTGTAGATAACAGAAAACTGCCAGACAGAAACTAGCTAATATGTTGATTACTTAAGCTAGTTGTGTAATTAGAACTTAGGTGGATATAACATATAACCTTATATGGAAAAGACCATTACAGGGCCGTGGACTTTCACCAAGGAAGAAGAGAGGAGCCTTCGTCAAACGACCACCAGAGAGTAGAAGACGACCCCCTAGCAAGAGAGGGCACAAGCACAGAGTACACCCAGAGATAACGCGGACACGGAAGAAAGAGAGTATAAAAAGACTGCGGGAAGGGGGAAACCGTGTGAGCCGTAGGCGGAGCGGGGACTCCCCGGCTGCACCCAGCGCTGTTTGCTTGCCATCGCTTGCTGTAATCAATAAATTTCTGATTGACTCTTGAAAGGCTGAACAAATTATTTGCCTCTATTTATAACACATTTCATTTTGTGTTTTTCCTCTGCAAGTAAACTGTGACTTAAATTTGATTTTAGTATAATCTTGCTTCCAGGTTTATGACAGTACATCACTAGCATGTCTTACACGCCTCAACACTGCATTTGTCTCTAATTGCAGCCCATTTGTCACTTGAGTTTGAAAGAATCATCCCCCTATACCACATCCCGTCCCGCTTCTCCCCGCGATGAGACAACTCAATTTTACTAAACCCTGCCTGGCTCTAAGATAATCCCTCCCCCCGGGGCATTTAACGTTAGGTGAGTTAGTTCGAAGGCCGAGCTGTCGCCTGGGTCTGTGTGTCCGTCTGTCTGCCAAAGACAGATGATTCCCACTCCCCTCAGGCCAAGGGCAGCACGCGCTGCCTGCACGCGCTCGGGGCGGAGCTTGCGCGTCACGGGCAGCGCGCGGGCTCCCGGCCGCGGGCGGTGACGTCTCGGCAGCAATGGCGCCCACGGGGCCGCCGGGTAACGGCCGCGAGCGCCGGACTGCGCGGGGGGACCGTGGCGGGGGTGGCCGGGCGGGCTGTGAGGGCGCGGCGGCCGCGCCCTTTCTTCAGATTCCCGGGTCGTGCCAGGGAGGGCTCGGTGCAGGCAGGGGCGGAACTTACGCAGCACGTGTAACTTCTTTGCAGAAGCCGCGTGTGGCCTGTCGCGAGTGAGTGAGTGAGTGAGTGAGTGAGTGAAAGAAAGGAAGAAAGGAAGGAAGGAAGAGTGAATGAGGGCGCTTTTTGGTGCCGGCCCCTTGGAGCAGCTGCATCCTGCCAGGGAGGGGCTGGGAGGGACCTCCAGGGTACCCACACCGACCCGTCCAGCGACACAGTTATGCTCGGTGGGAGGGGCTGGTTGTGCTCGAGATCCCTGGGGCTCTGAGTCAGAAGTGCCATTTCACGCGTTAAATAGAAGTCGTTGCATGGGGAGGACAAGTAAAATTGCAGCTCCTAATTGGCGTTGGTGCTTTAAAATGGACTGGTCTGTCAGTGGCTGCTTTCCGTGGTGCTGCGGCCAGCAGAGATCCTAAGCACTTCCCCTTTTAATACTCGTGAGCGGGTGCTGAGCCTGTGCTTCAGCTCGGGCTTGCATCCCCCGGCATGTGAAAACAGGCCTGCAGTCCCGCTCGGCACCGACTCTGAAGCCAGCTTCTGTGGCCTGAGATTTCTCCAGGTTCCTCTGGCAAAGAGGATGTTGACGTGACGTGAACTGCCCTGCCCTGCCCTGCCCTGCCCTTTCTCCCGTGCCACTTGGGGTCCAAGCCGTGGGCTAGCGACTGCTCTGCTGCAGAACCGAGTGGGTTTGGAAATGGAAAGTGTGAAGGTTTTGTGGCAGCAGCTTGAGAAGTGGTGGCAGTGGGACAGAAGTTCTGCATAGACAGAAGCACAGATTGTGTGACAGGTATTTGTGGAGCCCCAGTGAGTGGGCAGGAGGCACTAGGTGGTGGTGTGTCCCTCTGGCAGCGAGGCAAAGGACCTGGGTTCGGGAGTGCATTATGGAGAAGCTGAGCACAATGTTTCTCCCTAGCCTTTGAGGGGCAGGGCATCCCACAAAGTGAGGCCATGCAGGTCTGTTTTCCTGTGAGTCCTGCCTATAATGAATATGTGTTGTGGACAATTTAATGTCAGAAGATAAACAATTGTGGTTATAACACAGCTTTCTAAATGCGGGATTTGCATGTTTAGCTTGCGACAGTGGGCACAGCTAACAAGAAGCTGCTATTCTGAAAATTCAGTGACTTTTGTAGTGGTTGTTTGCCTCTCAAACTAACTTTGTAATTGCATTGGGTACATAAGGATCTTGTCTGTCTATTATGTAAGAACTGAATGTTTCATAAGGCAGGTGCCAACATGGGAATATTAGCAAGGTGCACATAGGTTCCCAAGGTGAAGTGGTAAGAGCCAATACTTCTCTCTTTGGATAGGTTGGGTAGCAAATAATGTAGGAACAGGGTGCTGCTGCTCACTGTTGCAGAGAACCTGTGTAGCATCTGTTGCTACAGTTCATGAAGCTCTTATTGTTGCCAGTGGGCATTCAGTTGAAAACAATTTAATTAATTGAGTAGCAAATAATGCTGAGGTTATCATGAGCTGTCTGTGGCACACTGATAGCAAGAGCATACTGTCTAGGTACTAATACTGTAAATTCTGCATGCTGCACAGTCATTTTCTGAATGATGGGGAGACTTGTGCTTGGAGCTGTTGGGGGGAATGCTGATTTGTTGAATTTGGATGTACAAATATGGAGAGGCCCTGTTTCCAGTGAAAAGAGGAGCTGGTCAACCTAGGAAGCAGCGGGTCCTGTAAGTGCCTGTGTAGTTCCTCTGCTTGTGTTCTGGCACATGAATGTGATGAAAATACTTTAATACTGTCACAGTTGGCTTGCTCCTTTATAAAAGCTTTGGAAACAACTTGTAATCCTTTATTCCCTTCCAAGTACTTGTATACCAGACTATTTCATACTAAAAATAAATTTGTGATGGAAGTGCATCAGTAATAAAAAACAATGCTTTTGAGAAGCATTGCAGGCATCACAAAAGTTTGGTTTAGAGCAAATTGCAATCTTTGAAGTCCTCTTTCTTGTGGAAAACACACATCCCTTCAATTCTGCACAAATGGCCTGTATGTGATTGGATTGGGATAAGGAGATGAAGGAACATCATCTTACCTTATACCCTGACTGTTTAGTTGCTTACATTGTGAAAAATGAAAGATTGCAGTTGGGGGAAGTTTATAATTGTTAGTGAATGACTGTAGGGGTGAACAGCTGCTCTACAAGGAGTAGAAGTTCTTGTAACTCAGATCATTTCTCTGTTGCAGACAAGTAATTCCCTTGTTCATATGATTTCAAGACTGTTTACCTTGGGGAAGTGAAGTTGGGTATTAGGATTTTTTATTTTGCATTCTGTATCCCATTGACTTTTAAGCCAGTGCTGTTATTTTTGTTCATTTGGATTGGTCTTCTAAACTAGTTCTAGCCCTGCAACACTCTGTGGTAATGGGCTTTATGTTTTAAGTTTCAGTGGAGTGTAAAATCAAGGTTATTGGTCCTGGGTCCTGTTACCACTGCTGGTTTCCTTCTATTTCTGTTATAGCTATAGAAGCAGTTTATTTTCCTGGACACTTCTGAATGGAAAAGGATATCCATTTCCCAAAGCTCACCAGTAACCTTTACTAAACAAAATTTTCACCAGCTCCTGGCTGAGCAGAGGTAAGAGCAGGATACGTAAGCAAAAACAACAAAAAAGAAAAGACTGACCTGATTTTTCCCTGCTTAGGAATTTATCCAAACATTTTTTAATTTTATTCTGTAATATTCTGCACTCTTTTAGTGCTGGAGAGGGGAATTGCATGAGCTAAATGCTAAATTAAGATTATGGTACTTGTTAGTAGAACTGACTCCCAGCTTCCTCCCTGCTTTTGTTCCAAGGACAGAGTTCAGCACTTCTAGCGTGGCTTTTTGAATCAATCTTTTTTTATTTCTGGAGTGTTTTGGACCCGTCTGCAGACTTTGTTTTCAGCTTGAAGTTGCATCATCAATATGCCAGGGCATGACTTCAAGTAGTGCATGCTCCTATGGAAGAAGAGTCAGTTGTTATCCATAGCAAGGACAGGTAAATTGGGTTTTGGTGGGCTTGGAGCTGTTGCATCCCTCTGTAAAGCACTGATGGCCACTCTCATGATTCCCACCCTATTTCCTGCAGCTTTTTGAGATGCTGCTGAAGGAGCACAGATTTTGAAAACTTCAGAGTAAGGCTCTTGCAGCAATGAGGCAGGGATCCACTGTGCTTCTATGAGCAGAAAACCATAGATTGCTCATTGCTTCTGTTCAGTGAGGCAAGCAGTAGAGAAAGCAAGATGGACCAGGTGAGGTGCAGGATTACAAACAAAGCATAAATCTTTGCTTCCCAGCATGGATGAGGCTCGTTAAAGCACCAGTGAGCTTCAGTGCCTGTGTGTGTCACTGGGCTGTGGCTCTTGGAAGCACATGAGTTACACTCCATTGGCAATCTGCACTGCAGACCTACTTTCAGATACAGTTTTTCGTGTCTTGCTTCTAAAAGCCTTTAGCTCAAGGATTGATTTTATTTTCATGAATAATTTGATGGTTTAATGTGAGTAGATTTAAGCTCTTATGTAAGAACCTGCTGAGCCTGCCTGTGTGGTGTTAAAACTTCCAACTTGAAGCAAGGGTGGCTTACTTTGTGTTGTTTTAATCTGCCTTCAAATGCTTCATAATTGTCAGAGAGCACATTTTCTTTGACTTCTCGTCATGCTGAGCCTACTTCTGATTTAGAGCTGTTTTTCCAGAGTGTTGGTATAAATGTAACCTTGCAACGCTTTCCTCACAGCCTCAGCTTCTCTCCAGCACATTGATTTTTTAACAGTACTGATGTTAAAACAGAAGATGCATTGCACAAATGCAGAAGGAAAAAAGTCAAATCAGTTAGCAGTTGCCAGTGATTTCTAAGTACCATTGCGTGTAATAGTAAGTTAAGTTTTAATGAGACATGAGGATGTTTTTGTATCTTGGAAATCATTCTTTTTTTTACAAGGGCTTTGATGATAGTTCATAACCTAAATGCAAAACAAGTCTTTTAGAGTAAGATGAAGCTGAATGAACAAAACAGGTGAGGAATAGCACATCATTCACATGTTTGTGAAACATCAGTGGGGTCCTACCCTTGTAGTTTGGATTTTTAGTAAAGAGGTTGTTTGATTATTTTGCTATATGTACAATCTTATCAATGCCTGTAAGTATCTAAAGGAGGAGTACCATAAGGATGGATCCAAGCACTTCTCAATGGTGCCAACCAACTGGAGAAGAGGCAATGGGCAGAAACTGATGCACAGGAAGTTCCACTTGAATATGAGGAAGAGCTTCTTCACTGTGAGGGTGACCAAGCACTGGAACAGGTTGTCCAGAGAGGTTGTGGAGTCTCCCTCACTGGAGATATTTAAGAACTGCCTGGTCTCAATCCTGTGCCATGTGCTCTAGGATGACCCTGCCTGATCAGGGAGGTTGGGACAGATGATCCCCTGTGGTTCCTTCTAACCTGACTCATTCTGTGATTCTGTATGTGTGTTTGCGTTCTGAAATGATTCTGTGTATGTTCTAAAGGGAAAAAGTAGAATTACTTTAGTGATGGTCTTGGAGGTTTTATTGGAGTTTGGTGGGTTTTTTTTGGTTTGGGTTTTTTGTTTGTTTGTTTTCTTAATGCCTCAGATTAAGCTTTTTGTTAATATTTGGGATGGCTGTGTTTGGGATCTTGAAGAAGTACTTCATCTTAATTTCTAATGATAGTGCTGAAATGTCTATAGTATTTTGTTTCAATCATGGTTAGATTTACCCTGCTCAGTGTCTTATAATTAACTGTGTGATTTGCCCTATCTATTTTCTTCTGGCATTACTGCAGAGGAAAAGAGTATCTTGTTACTTTAGTGCAAAAGAAAGTAAAGCCTGATATTATCTGTTGGCATATCTTGGTGTTTGTCAAGTTGTTATTTACTACTGTAATCCTAAGGGAATTTATGACTCAGTTGAAAAATTGTTTTTGTTTGCTCAGTTTATTTCTCTTTATCATTACAATATAGGCAATTAGAGTAGATGTGGGTGTTTGTTTTTTTAATGATGTTCACTAATTTCCACTTTGTGCTTGTGTACCACTTACAGTATGGTGTCTGGTACCAAGACATTGCTGCTCAAGCATTGCTGGGGTAAAAGTTATCACACTTTTCAGTTTTGGAAACGAGTTTATGTAGAGATTTTCATGTATGCCCTTGAACTTCTGTTATTTTTTTTCTGTGGTTGACTATGCGTGGGTGACTGTCCTTAGGTAAAGGACGAATTGAGCCTAATTGTACTTAGGTAGATGCAGCTGTTACCTTACATCAGGTGATTGGAACTGCAGGTGAAGTAAGCCAGTTAGTGTCTGATTTCAGTAGAGGATTAGTTACTTTATTCTTGAATGGGAAGAGCTCAGGTTGGCCATGTGTATAGATAGGGAATTTCAGAATGACTTAAATATTGGGTTTATCTTTTTCCAGCAGATCCCCAGAAAAGTGTGGAAGATGAAATTGAATCTATTCTGCAGGAGCGGATAATGGTTTTGGATGGGGGCATGGGGACCATGATCCAGCAACATGCACTGACAGAAGAGGATTTCCGAGGGCATGAATTTAAAGATCATTCCAAGCCTTTGAAAGGCAATAATGACCTTCTGAGTATAACTCAGCCTGATATTATCTGTGACATACACAAGGTAGGTGGTTCTGGTTTCTGTCTCTTGACAAGAAAAAGAGGGAGAACTTGGCCTCTGCGCTCTCCTTTTCCGTACTACCGGCTCCTGGCTCTCCACTGTCTTTTTGGGATAGGGAAGAGAGTGCTAGGTAGCCATGTGAAAAAGAATGAGCAGATTTGACTCTTCTGGTTGTGTGAGCACAGCATTTTTGTCTTGATTCCTGATGTCACCCAGGCAGTGCTATTTTTAAATCCCTTTTTGACTTTATGTCCCTGATGTATTTCTATTAATTGTAGATTCTGTTTTATTTCATTTTTATTTTCTCTTTTTATTCTCAGCTAGCACTAGAAATGCATCTAAGTAGGACATACCTGAATTCTAGATGTATTTCTATAATTGCGTGTTAAAGAGCTGTTAAATGTGGCAGCCTGAAGCAGGCTGTGTAGTTAATGAGCATATGAGCTTCCTAATGAGTGTATGTGCTTCCACAGTCTTGTTTTTTCCCTAGAATATTAATGTGTGGCCCAGAGAATAAAACAGTCTAATTTGCTGATGATTAGGAATTTGCAAACAGATTTCATTGTTTTCCTGTTTTCAATTAGACTTTAAAAAACAACATCCTAACTCTTGTATTTATTGAGCTGCATGTATTCATAGGTCTTACTGTAAAAATTGGAATGCTTGAACAGCGTTGCAGCTGTTCAACCTCACATCTCTTGTGGGCTTTTCCAATTATTTATTGACAAAATCTGTATTTCATTGATGAGAATCATATTTGGCTTATGTTAGTTAAACTTGGAAGGTGATCTGTATTTTTAATGAAGTTTTAACTGCCATTCTTTGGATTTTAAGAATGATGAGCTGGAAGGAATCAGTCTTTGACCTATAAAAATTTCAGAAGGAAGTATATGTAGATTGAGTTCAACTGAGCAGTAGTGCTCATGAACCTTGGAATTTATAATAATTTGTGGTTTTAATAAGGTAAGCTGATTTAACAGTTGAATTTGGCAGGTTTAGCAGAGCAATAATGATGTGACTTGAGAATGTATGTATTGACTCAAACCAAGTAACCTGTTGTTATCTCTGTAATGGCCAGTTATAGGTGCTTTAGGAAGAGTGTGATAAAAGAACTGTCTTTTGTGGTCTCCATCCCTGCAGCAACTATTGTTGCTGAGCAAATGGTGGTGACTTCACATTTCAGAGCTACCAGGGGTTATTTCTTCTGAGAACTGGACAGAAGGAGCTTGCAATAATAGATGAAAATATTTCTACAAATAAATATTTTGTTTAGTTTTTGGGCTTTTTTTTTCTTTTTTGTTAATGGCCCAGTGAATTAGATCTCACAGATATCAGTAGCTTAAAAAGTAAATGTTAGCTGTACCTTGACTGACAAAGTCAAAGTCAGATTCAAAGGTAAGAGATGTGATGTATTTTCAAAGGCAAAAATTAACTTCCTACTTTGAGTATGTTATTTCCTTTTGTGGTGGTAGACAGTAAAGTTGGAGGGCTTTTATATGTTTAACATATTTCGAGAATTTTCAGAAAATTAATATGTTATTAGTTGATGTGTAAGAACTTAGATATTTTCATATATCTATTTGTAGCTATTTTTGTGTGTTTTTAAGAGGAGTTGAGAGAAAGCATATTTGTTTGCAGCAAAATATGTTTTAAGGCAAATTTATTTTCAGCTGTCATTTGGATCAAGGCTTTATTTGAACTCAATGAGTTCATCTGCTTCTTGTAGGAAAATCTGAGGGGTTTATGTTCAATAGTGGCATCAGTATTTTTGATTAGCTAGCACTTCAAGTGTTTTAATTTCCTTGAATATGATCATGCTAGGGTTCAAAGGCATCAAAAAGATGAGTTAGGGAGAAGGGCAAGTAATAGAGGTTATACAAATACAGGCTAGAATCTGCAAAAATGTTTAAGTTTGCAGTGATTTCAGTTTACTTCAGTGGGAATTAGACAACCAAAATGGGGCAGAAGTCTTAAATGTTTTGTGAATCTTAGTCATTAGTTAAACTTTAAATGAGATCCGCACAAAACATAATTCTCCTAAGCTTGTGTTCTGTCCCAGTGTGCTCTTGTGCTGTACAAATCTCTTCAGAACACTTAAATTTTCTAATATTTTCTGTTTAATCTGGGGCTTTTCTGAGACTGCCCACAGCAGCCCTTGCTTGCTGAAGGTGATTGGACTGCCTCTGACCATATCCCTGTGCAGAAATCCAGAATGTGCTCCCGTGGCAGAGGTGACTGTATAAATGTCACGTATTAATATAAAGTGTGGCTGACACTGACATTCTGAAAATTGGTTACATGGAGCACTTCTACTGCTTTGACCCTGTGCTTTTGAATAAAGCCTTTAGAATTTGATCAGCTTTGAATTGGGAAATGATTTGTGACTTTTTGTCAACTGGATGAGTCAAAGTATTTGGGTTACTTGTATTCCATACCTCAGGCTTTGTTTTTTTCATGTCTTGCAGGAGTACTTGCTGTCAGGCGCTGACATCATTGAAACCAACACTTTCAGCAGCACCCGAGTTGCACAGGCTGACTACAGCCTTGAGCATTTGGTAAGAATGTTAAGCTATTTACACATTAAAATATTAATCATGTGCTAACAACCAAGATCATATTAGTCCCAGGATTCATTGGTGTTGTGCTTATTGGCTGCATGCTGCCTCTTGAGCCATGTGATGGGATCATAGCTCCTTTCTGCTGCTGTGGACAATTGCACTTGCTGTGTCACAGAGATAGTGTGCTTCTTGTCAGCAGAGGTACAGGCAATAATAATTAGTCCTAGATTTTGTTTGAGCATTCACAGGATCCCTCAGTTCTGTGAACAGGGATGTTTTGCTTCAGTCCTTCCAACTTACCAATGCCACAATGGAACTACTTTTTTCTTGGATATTTCTTATGTGTTGTTTGTGCTGGTGTATGTAGAAGTCCTTTCTAGTTTGTGTTTATTGTGCCTATTCTTTGTTATGTATTGTTTTGAGAATTTGAGGAAATATGTGAAAGTAAATACTCTCCTTGTATAAAAAGTAGACTTAAGAGTAGGCTAATTTTGCCATCGAAGTCCTGTCCTTCAGCTTCTGTTGATCTCAGCAGGATTTATTTACTACCTTAAAGAATGAGATTTTATGAGTAGCAGCAGTAGGCAGGGCGCGTGTGGGACAACACACATAACTGTTGCTGAGATATATCGAGCTGTTCCTTTGAAGCCTTCTGATAGTGCTGATACATACTTGTGTGACTTGGAATCTTCGGAGTGTACTTCAAGCTGCTGGATGCAAGTGTTGTGTTTCTTTGATGATGAGTTACCCTGGACTGAACTAAAGGTTGCTCAGTAATTTTCTGTAATTGTTCCAGGCATATCGATTAAACAGAGTCTCTGCACAGGTGGCCAGAAAAGCAGCAGACACTGTAACTGCTGAGACAGGTTAGTATTATTTTAACTTTTTACTTGTTTGTAGTTTTGACAATGCTGCAGTCTTTGAAATGTTGCTAACTAGAGGATCACTTGATGGTTTACATTACGGGGACATAAAATGATGCTGTGCATGTTTGCAAGTTAGGCACTGTAACAGCAATTTCGTACCTCTATTTATATCACACTAATTTCATTATGTTTGAAGGATCTGGTCCTTAAGGTGTTCTTCAGCATAACTGTCTTGTGCCTGCCTGGTGTAGACTGCAAGTGATATGCATCTTCAGATGGGTTTTAGAGAAAATAAATTCAGCAGGGACTGTTAGAAGTTCCTTAGGTTTGTACAGCACAAGTCTTTGTGCTCCAGAACTAGGATAACTGATTGTATGTAAATGTGGATTACCAGTTAATCTTAGTGTTTGTCTAGTGGTTTAACTTTATTCGGCAACTAATGGGATCATCTTAATACTTTCATTTCATTTCTATAGATGCCTTCCAGGCATTATGTGAGATGGGTTGGAGCTCATTTACACTGCTGTAGACAATGCTGTCTTTCAAGACTCATTTCTGCTTGTATACTACAATCAAACTGTATTTCAGCCTAACAGTGCTGCTGCTGTTCAGATAGCACCTTACTGAGGTGATTCATAGTATGCAATAAAAAAGTAAGATTTGGAACTTGCTTTTAAAAAGTGGGGCTTTTATGACACATGCCAGAATATCCAAATAAGGTTATGTAGTGAAAAATGCAAGGACAGTTCTATGCTGTGCATTTAAACTAATTAAATGAAGTTTCTTGTGTTAAAGACAAATGATTCTTAGAAGAAAAGTTAATTGAGATAGCTGACCTTTTCAGAAATGTTCTTCTGTCCTGTGAGTATACATTGAACATCCTGTTGGATTGAGATAAAAAAGTTGGCTGTGCTGGATGATCCTGTGCTGACTGAACTCCAGATTTGGGGCAAGAGTTTCCTGTTTTGTAGTCCTTCATCCTTGAATGATATGCATGTCTTGGTGTCCTCAGAGGTATTTTACATTGACTGTCACTGTATAGCCAGAGGTGAATAGTTTAGGGTCTTTTTCCCCTCTTGTGTCTGATCTAGGAATTAGGAGATATGTTGCTGGAGCCATGGGTCCAACAAACAGGACACTGTCTGTGTCACCATCTGTGGAGAGACCAGATTACAGGAACATAAGTAAGTATTTATAACCATCAAGTTATTTGACTTAGGCAGTAGTCTTGAAAGATTTTTCTCCAGATGAAATTAACAAAATTCCTGTTTTACAGCTTTTGATGAACTGGTTGAGGCCTATACAGAACAAGCCAAAGGACTTCTGGATGGAGGAGTTGACATCTTACTGGTGGAAACCATATTTGACACTGCCAATGCTAAGGTGAGACTTCTGGGGAAAAAACCCCACCACACTAATGTAAGTATTTGCTGTACTACTTAAGGAAATCCATGATAATATTCTTTGAGGTATCAGCTACTGTTTAGTAAATACATGAAAAGACTCTTCAGTTGATAGCAAGTGGGTAGAATGTGAGGAGATGGTTTTTAATCAGCCTTTTCCAGAAGGTTTTTCTTAATATGGGCCATTTGTATCTTTCTGGCTGTCTGTGCCAGCTGTCCTCTTATTCCCAGAAGCTCTACTTATTGCTCAACATCTCCAAATGCTTCTGATTGTATTTTTCACTGTAAGCATATCTGTCCAAGGGATGCTTGTGATGCCCACTGGAAAGGGAATGTCCAGTAAATCTGGTTTCAGGCGTGGGAAGGCTTGTAAGGCAGCTCTGTTAAAAGGTGTCTTTTGCGGGGGAACTCTGCCATCAGTTTTAAGAAAGAACAATTTGGAATAGAAGATTAGAAGGGTAAAATAGAAGGAATAAAATGTTGAAATATGCCACCTCTTTCTTTATCTAATAACTGCTCAGCACAGGGAATGGAGTTGTTAGGGTACTTAAAACTGTCTTGTGATTTTATGTGGAAAAGTCTGGCTGGATGTGTACACAGTGTTTCTTTAGGCTTTTGCTGCAGGCTGAATAACGTGTGCAGTGACATCACTTGCCCTTTGCAGATCTGACCAGTCATCATGGAGGTTTGGCTAGGAGCCTGTAGGCTTAACATAATGCTAAGGGCATGTTCAGGGGTGACTTTCTTTCCCTAAGGAGGGAGGACATTTTCAGGACCTTCAAAGGAATCACTTGCAGTTCTTACTGTAAAAATCTGTGGTGGTTGGAACCCTTTGGAAACTACATGTTTAAATAGATCAAGGTCAGTGAATGTGTCCTGGGAAGACTATGTACAACCATATTTGGGGTGGGGATTGTGCTGCAACTATGAGGGAGAAGCACATGCTGCTGTGATCTGGGTTTCAGAGTAGTCTTGGTCTTACTTGGTTTCCCTGTGATGCTTCCTTTCTACTTGTTACCAAAACGTGTTTTGGAACATCTGGAATATGCTGTGGGTAAAGGTAAAACTTCCTGAGCGTAGGAAATTCTGGCAGGCAGTATGAGCTAGCAAGTTGCATAAACAGCCATAGAATAAATAAAAAAGGCATCAAACGCACAGAAACAAGAAGAAATGAACAATATGAAGAACTCTCAAAGCATCATTAACGTTTTGCAACGTATTCTTCTGTAGGCAGCTCTTTTTGCACTCCAGATGTTGTTTGAGGAAGAGTATGCTTCCCGACCCATATTTGTAAGTATATTTCAGTATTTTACATATCCATAAGCTTTATTTGTGAACTAGCTGAGATGGCAGTTGATTAAAGTGCTTTGAAATGAAGGAAATTAGCCTACTGGAAATGTACTTTTTTCCACATGATTGTGAAAGTAAAACCTCTTACAGTTTTGTCAAATCAGCCTTGGATAGCTCTGTTCAGCAGATCAAGCCATAGTCTAAGGAATGACTTTATTCCAGTGTGTATTCATTCTGTGTATTTCCACAAGAAAAGGTCTAATCATGGGGGTTTTTTTTCAGGCTTGCTGTCTTGAGGGCAATAGGAACCAGTGCTTCAAGGAGGAAATTAAGCAAATTCTGACATATTTTCAAGAAGAAAGAGTGGCCATTTGAAGTCGGAAAAATCTGTCTTACTCCATATTCTTTTTCTGATGTTCTTCTTCTGATAGTTACTGTTCATGAATGCATTGGAAGAAATACAGAAAATTAATAAGATTGTTTTGAAAGTTCTGATGTATTCTTCCGGTTTTCTACAGTTTGCAGTCCAGGCTTTCTGATTTGCAGTTGATGTCTATTTGTAGGCTTTTGTTGAATGCATTTACTCCTTCCTTGCATCTGTGTTCAAACCTATGTGGGACCCAGGCATTTACAAAATAATCTGCCAGTAACTTTCACAGCTTATGAATGTGCTGGTTTGAAAGTTTGCTTACTTTTGGCTTGTCCACCTGATAACTTCTATTGTGTCTTGCCATTTATCTCTTGAAAATGATAATGAGCAGCTGTTCTATGTTCCCTTTGCTGCATAGTCATGGCATTTGTAGTCCTTTGTGAGAGCCTCCTTTAATCATCTTTTTTTCAGCCTGATGAGTCCACTTCTATTTAGCTGTTCTATTTGGTTCATTCATTACTGTCCCATTTTTGTTTTCTACTTCCTCAAGTCAGAGTGGAATGACAATAGAACACAGCATTCAAAGTGCAGACGTCAGGGATTGTGTGATAGCCTAGCAATGTTCTCTGCCTTTTCCATTTTTTTCTTTATAGCTTCTGATGTTTTGCTTCACTGCAAATGAGCTTGGAAATTGCATTCGTAAAAGTCTCTTTTGTTACTTAGTTTAGCTTCTAGAACAGTAAAGACTGGTTTGGAGGTGTCATTGTGTAGAAGTTCTGTGTTCACAACTTAGTACTTGACCAGTTAGCACAGGGAGTTTTCTGAGTTGGCTTTTTGTCTTCATTGCCCTGAACAGAGTGGTCCTTTAGCCTGGTTCCTCATTCTTTGTTCTCTGTTCAGTTATGCTGAGAAGTTACAAACCTTAGCACAGCTTTCTAAGATTCCACTGATCACTTTCCTTGACTGAGTATTTTGAAGGTGGGAAGTGGCATCAATATGAAAGCATGCTTTGGAGTAAATAGTGGATTTACTTTCGCATGGAGTCTTCTAGACTCATTCCATCTTCTGGAAAAAAAGGCTTTTAGACCTGGTGTTGTGGTGTAGGAATGGTACTCTGCAAATTAGTGCCCTCACTGAGATTCTCCAAATCATGCACAGTATTTTTTGCTCCCCCACTTTCTTCCCCTCTCTCTTTCCCTGTGGCAGGAGGGAGAGGAGAATTGGAAGCCCAAAAGGCAAAGATCAGGGGTTGAGGTACTAACAGTTTACTGGAAACAGCAATAAGAAAAGCAACTCTAACAGCAACAATATCAATAACAAAAGTGTAGAAAAGAGTGACTCCCATGCAAAGATGCTCACTGTGGAGCTCAACCTGACTGCACCCACGCCACCCTGACTGCTCCCTCTGGCTTGGGACCAGTGTGTCCCAAACTGGAGAGAACTGGCTCGGAGGTGGTGTTATACCACCGCTCTGTCCCACTGGAAAGAACCCCTTCTCACTGGAGAATCTCTCTTCTCCCACACCTGGCAATGATGTGGTAGAACCTCTGTTGTCCTGGCAATGATCAGGTATAAACTCTGTTGTCCTAGCCATGTCCCCTCCTGGCTTCTGCAAGAATTAACCTTATCCTGGCCAGAACCAGGACATCTGAGGAGCCTTTCCTGGCTCATCCAGATGCCTCCCAAATTCTTGACTTCATAGTTGATAGTTGGGGTCAAGACATTATTTATTATTTGCACATCTCTTTCTGTATACTGCAGAAGAAGGGTGAATATACAGGTTAAAACTTATACTTCCACTACTAAGTTATAGCATTTGATGTTCCTTTCTGGTGAATGGAGTAAGGTCAGACCCACCTCTCCCACCAACCACAACCAAACAACTTAATAGCAGTCCTAAGACCTGAAATAACTTAAATGGGTATGTGAAGAGAAGGTGACTACTGAGAGCTGCCTAAACAAAAAAACCCTGTGGATTGGTTCAGAGGCTGTCATCAGAACGATACCATGGTACTCATGCTACCTGGCTGTTGGATGGTTCAGAGTAGTTTTCTCCCTTTTCTTTTGTTTTCTTTCTTCTCCCCTGAGGTGGTGAAGCATGGAAAGAACAATTCTCCAACTAGTTAAAGTTGAAAAGAAGGGTATTTATTACAGCTCCGGACACATGTGGAGTCTTTTCCAAAGACTTGCGTGAGGAGTTGGAGACTCCTGCTGTCTATTTATACAGAAAAGGTTTTACATATCCAAGCAGTTTCTAAGGAGGCATAATACATAATCATTACCTGCCCGCTTCGTGTTATAATCAGCTGAATATCCATTATGGCTGCGCAGTTGCTCTTTAATTGGGTTGGTGGGCTTCTGAGCAGGAAGTAAGATGTCTTCCTTATGGTAAATTCTTCACCCATGTCAAGTTGGCAGGGCTCCTTGACTTGCTGGTCACAGTCCAAACTGCCTCTTATTCTTAGAAGTCAGTGGTATTTATGGCTCCTGAACTCTTACAATACTTCATATATCACCTTGTCATTTCCAACCTTGTTTCAGTTATCCCCACCTAATATCAATTGATTTTCTTGTTAAGCTGTAATCACAGTATATGATCTTTGCTAACTACATTTCTAACTTAACCCCTTGACTCAGAGGAGGGAGAGAGGGAAAGACAAAAACTTTGAACCAGTCTTCTTTCTCTTATAAAAATATTTAAACATTTATATGGTGAGAAGGGTTTAATTTTTCTGTTTGAGTTGTGCCTCATCACTTTGAGTGGAGCACAGGTTTCTCTACTTTGAGTTATAGCAGTTCATCCATTTTAATTTTCCATTCTGTTGTGCATTTAATTCTTCTCCTTTCTCTGTGTTGAATTGATATTTAGGTTTCTGGAACTATTGTGGATAAGACTGGGCGTACCCTCTCTGGCCAGACAGGAGAGGCATTTGTCATTAGTGTTTCCCACAGTAAGCCACTTTGGTAAGGAAATGTATCATTCATTCTCTTAGTAATTATTTGTAGATTGAGATTCTTTTCTATTTTAACCCTTGCTTCCAGCTAAATGGAAGCTATACAAATTGTAATCATATGTAATCATGTGCATTGCTAATGTGTTTTTTATTGTTCCCTCAACAGAAATTGTGTTTCCAAAGAAAGCTGAATTTTTAATTCATTGCTTTAAATAATCTGGGGCTTTATGTTTACACTGAAATCACAATTAGGTCAAAATCTGAGACTGTAGTTTGCCATCTCCTACTGTCTTGTGCTGTGCAAGGAGTCAATCCCTGGTACAGGCAGGACTTGTATCTCTTAGAGGGAAGCACTGCCATCTGAGAGTGTTTTAGGGTGTGTTGAAAGAACAAAGCATAAAATACTATTGCAGTGTTCTTTTTACTGAACTTTAGAAAAATGTGCCCTGAGTGATTTTCTCAAGGATATGCATGGTTGTTTTGAGAGCTCCTGATGCCTCCATTTACTTTAATTCTTTTCTATCAAGGCAGAAAAGTTCAAATAAGTATGTGGTTAAGATCTGTGCAAATGGATAATGTGTCAGATTTGGTCGTTGTGAAGGTTTTGCATGTTAATTTTAGTACCTTCCCCTGGTTATCTATTCTTCTTTACCCTTCTTTACCCCTACCTCTTTGTCTTCTCTTCCCTCTTTGCCTTTTTTTCACTCTCAGGTTGGTTCTCTTCACAGAAAAGCTTACACCAGAAATAGATGTTTTTTTCTTAGAATATTTTTATTGAAAGCATTTAGTTCACTGTTAGTAGTGCACACCATTCACATTATGGTGAGTCATTGTTTGTTTTTACAACAAAATTTCAGCTAAACCATGCAATCTGTCATCTCAGTGATGCAGAAGCAGAACACTGCATTCACAGTTTTCCTGACTGCCCTTGAGGCTCCACTTTCCCAGACCAGACGGTGTTCCAGAAGTAACATATGGAGCCTCTTGGAATAGGGTGGTAGTTGACTTCTTCTCTCAGCATCACGGCCTCATGGTCCATATTTGGCATGAGTCCCTCTCAGATAATTTTGCTCCTTCTTGCTTCTGAAGAAGAGAGAAGGGCACTGGAGCAGAAATCAATAATTTATTAAAGCGTATTTCATAAAAGCTATCTTATGGGTCTCAATGTTTAGGGCCTGTTTCTCATTTGTGAAAAGGCTACTATACAGCACTGTAGCAGAAGGGTTTTAGTGGTTGGAACAGATTGCGTTTAATGTTGTTTCTGTGGCCAAATTGGTGCAGAGTGGCTTTAGGGTTGTGAAGAAGCTGATTAATGGTAGAATCCTAGGAATCACGTTATACATGTTCATGTGTTTCTCTTTGGGTTGTGTATGGCCTGATTAGGGTGATGTGTCATCCTTAATTCAGTTTGGTTTGGACCCCACCCTTAAAAGTGTGTGCTTTGTGTCTGGATGATGGAAGTGGTAGCTGAGAAACTCATGAACTGTACTTACTAAGTGCTGAAAGATAAGTGTCAAGCTGCTTGCCATGAAAGATGCTCAGATGTGTTGTTTCAGATCCTATGATTGTTTCTACTGTAGCAGCATTGAGAAGACCTACACTGAGTTTTGGGCCATAATGTGGATTTTGTTCTAGTCCCAAGGATGCTCTGCAGCCTTATCTTTTACAGGAGTTTGTGTATGACTGCTGTGGAGAAATGAGCAAGAGAGGGAGGTGATGTTTAAGATGGGTGTGTGATGGCTATTACACTAGGGTAGCAGTGACAGAATATCAGCTATCTGGCTCAAGGCTGCTGGCTTTTAAGGCATGGTTAATAGTTTGCTTTTCCCAAATGTTTTCTCACATGATTTTGACTGCTTGTGAGAAGAGGGTACTGGCCACAGAAGCTACTTTTTGTTTCTGAATGAATATGTATGTCTTTGATACAGTTCTGAGAAAAGTAATGCTTGGATTGTGTCATGCTCATGAATATACTTGTCAGCAACCTGTGTAATGGGTAATAATTCAGGCAGTTTGGAATGTGGAGAGTATGAGCTGGAAGCTTGTAAATTGAATGACTTAAGAGTAGGAAATATACTGCATTTGATAAGGGCAGTATTGCTAACTGTTCTTAACTTGCTTTGCTTTGAAAACTTTGTGTTTGTGAGGGAGCCCACACTTTGAAATAAATTCCAGAACCTCATTGCTGTAATGAACTGTGTATTCCTTGGGCTTGCTGTTTGTACCCAGTGAATCTGTATGATGGATTTAAAGATATGTAAATGCCAAATCTTGAAATGAGGAAAAAAAAGATTATTTTCAAAATTTTCTGGCTAGTATAAGATGTATTAGAGAAAGCAATTTGAAGGTAGAGGTTGCTGTTTAAAATAACATGTACCCTTCCCTCTCCAACACCAAACCAAAACAAAAAATCAACCAAACCCTCACTGTCTCATCTCTAAGTTATTGGAAGAAGGGGCTTGTGTGTTATTTGATCTTGATCTGTGACTGTGATATTCAAGATCCTTAGTTTGGATGTTGCTGTAAGCCCCTCAGATTTCAACAATTTTTCATTCTGTCCAACAAGTAAATCTGAGTGTAAGCATTTATTGCTACTACTTAGGAAGTTACCAATGCCCTGCCTTCTCCTTGGAAACAGGAGAAAAGTCAAAAACCATTTTATGCTCCCAGTCCTGTGCAGGGCTTTTCTGCTTTTGACCTCTGTGAAACTAAGTGGGCATACAGGTGCTTAATTAGCTCAGCTGCCTGTGGAGCTCAGTCAGTTGGGAGACGTGGCTCTTAACGCATTCCTGTTTCAGTGGGTTAGCTTGCATCCTCTCTGAGACTGTTATTCCAGGAAAGGAGAAAGCTTTTTTACGTCTTCCTCTTCCAGCCGCTCTATGAACACCTTCCCAGTTCTGCAGTGCTCATAAGGGGGTTTTTAGAATGCTGCAGAAAGATCAGGAAACATGTAAAAGATATCTTACATAGTTTCTGCAAGAGAAATTTCTGTATTTAATACAAATGGAGATATTTTGAGTGCAAGTCTCATTTATGTATCTGTCATTAAATGAAAGAAAATATGATTATATCTCATATACTGGTAAAATTGTTTAGAAACTTATTAATGTAAAAATTCTTCTGCTGTAGTGCTGTCTTGGTTAGTAAGATGTAGCAGATGCAGTTGCCCAAGCTTAGTGCTGCCATGAGGCTTCTTGGGGGAGGCACTTGCTCTCTTCCAAAGTTGACATAATTTATAATTTGTAAAGAAAATGATGAGTTAGCAGCTTGAAGCAGGTCTTGCCTTTTCAACCTTTTTTCATACTTTTTCCTGTAGCACAAGACTTCTTTCCCATCTGCCATTCTCATTCCACTTGTTCTCTCTCTTACCTAGAAAACACAGAGCCGTCATGTTGCTGCAGTTGCTGTCAAAATGCTGCCACTTTCCTCCTGGATTTTGAAATGAAATCTTGATTTATTGTTCCCAGTTCAATTCAGCCCAGCCCCCTTCCCTCTCGTGCTTTTCTTCCACCTGAGGGTTCTCCTTTTGCACAGTCATGCTGTATTGATGATGATGATTAAAGAAATTGGAGATCAGGTTGGTTTTGTTTTAGATGATTGCGGGAGTTAGCAGTTGCCAGCACTAACATTCATCTGTGTGTAAAAGGTGTTTTTACTTCAACATAATTTTTGAAAATTTATTTTCCAGTATTGGCTTAAATTGTGCTTTAGGGGCAGTTGAAATGCGTCCATTCATTGAAACAATTGGAAAATGTACAACCGCCTACATCATCTGTTACCCCAACGCAGGTGTGTTGATGCCCATGTTCCTATGCTTACAGGCACGTGAAATGTAGCTAACCTGTTCCATCTCATTAGCAATTATAGGGTTGAAGTAGCTTAAAAAGATGATTGCTTTTACTATTAAAAAGAAAGTAAGAATATTTTAAACTGAAAGTAATTGTTGTTAGTTCTGTAACAATGAATCCAGAATATTTTCTTGCATAATTAATAATCTGCTGAGTAGTGATTGCAAGGGTAATGAGGCATTTTAGTCCTCATACAATTGTAGCTGTTTTAAATGTGCCTTTTATGGAATTTAGTTCTGTTCTTTTGGACTTTAAACAAATTGTAATACTAAAAAAAAAAAAATTATGTTTTAAGGTCTTCCCAATACTTTTGGTGGTTATGATGAAACTCCAGAAGTGACTGCCAAGCATATAAAGGTATAAAATACGTCTTCTGATGTCACATCTGACGTACTAGTAGACAAGAACTCTGCTTGTATCCTGTGCATACTTGTTACAAAACTGGGGCTGGATTTTTTTCCCCTTCAGATAGCTATATATGTAATTTGGAATGTTTATAGGCAATTTGCTGAATGATAGTGATTTGAAGTATCACATTAGGAAAACTACTTAGGAAACTGAAAACCTTAATTACTTTTATGTACTAAGCTTAGGTTTCCTGTCACTTGATCTGTGCATATTACTCATTGCACTCCTGTGTTCTTACTGTTATATTTGGGAATTGTTCAAAAAGCGGAGTGGTGTTTATGAACTTGGCAAAATTTAACAGAGTTGAAAGTACAGGAACTGCCGATGTTGGGGGTCTTACAGTGCAGGGTGTCCTTCCCCATGCCACTGGATCTGTGCAAGACAGAACTATGTGTCTGAAGCTGCAGCGTGTCAGCAAGAACACAGTATAAAATAGGCCAGTTTCAAATGTAGTCTCTTGAAATTACCTGTTGAAATTGCTGGTTAGCCTTGGGAATCCAGTCTCAAAACAAATCCTAAAGAGACAATATAGTGAAAATTGCTTTTTTAATTTAGTGGTTTTTTTCTGAGCTCCCTGAATTGCTTCATATGTGAAGAAAAACAAATAAAATTTATATATACATTAAAAAGGTATATATAAAATAAAATAAATGTATATATAACATAGCTTTAATAACTTTGAACAAAATGTTCCTTCCTCTTACAGAATTTTGCTTTGGATGGTTTGGTCAACATAGTTGGAGGTTGCTGTGGTACCACACCAGCACATATCAGGTACTTCATGTGCTACAGCTTTGGACTACAAAGTAAATTTAAGTGCTGCTTCTGTGGCACAATATGCCATGGCTTGTCTTAGAGTTTCCTGAAAAGGTGGATCACTTGAATGCCAATAGCAGGAATATATGAAGTGGGAACAACCTGTGCATATCATGAAAAATTAGTTGAGGTGCGGTTCAGACAAGGATTAAGCCTCTTGGATTTTGTCATCTAAAATTGTTCTGGAATTACTTTTCCCTCTTTATTGATTAATAGAATAGACTTCCCGTTCTCTCCTTTATTGTACTGTATCTTCTTTCTCTTTTTTTGCAATCTTAGCCACAAGATGAAACTTAAGGTTTCCTTTGATGGTAGATGGAAGGAAGGGATGTGTGTGTGTGTTTGTTGGGGAAATTCCTAAACAGAAGTTCTATGAATGCTGTACAGCTGGCACTGGTCCTGGCTAGTCAGAAGGAGCATTTGATGATTTTGTCACTGTAAGTAGGTCAGTGGGAAAGCCTCCTTTTTTCACTTAAATTCAAAAAAGAAAGGGCTGTTGTGATTAATTTTTACCCTGATATAAACTGGGACGAGGTGACATGTAAACAAGTAGAGGACAGTGTGTGTCAGTCCTGAATAGTGTGAAGAGAAAGTGAATGTGAACAGCATGAGTCATTCTGGCACCTGAGAAATGTGTCTCAGTACAGAATAATGTTTGTCTCTTGGGTTTTTTGCTTTTGTGGGGGGGGGGTGATTGTTTGGTTTTTGTTTGGCTTGTTTTCGAGGTTTTGTGTTGGTTTTTTTTTTTTTTTTGGTTTTTTTTTTTTTTTTGGTTTTTTTTTTTTTTTTTGTGTTTTGTTTGTGTTTTGTGGGCTTTTTTTTTTTTTGTTGGTTGGTTTTGGTATTTCAGTCATTAGCAGTTGCTCAGCTCAGCAAGTCATGAATATGGTAAAAGTCAGTGTGGTTGAGAACTGATTCTGAAATCCTTCAAGTGTCCAATTGTATCTCATTCTGTACTTTAAAAACCTTCAGCATTACATATTTCCTGCAAATAGCTATGTTAGAATCTTCTGGGAGTATGTTTTTGCCTTTGGCCTCACAAAGTGAAACTACCATCTTGTCTCTTAGCTATGTGTCTGGTATATATGCTCTTTGAGTTTTGTCTGGAGTTACTTAATTTTAATTGAAAACTTCACTTTCTCATTTCTGTAACTCAGAAAAATTGCTGAAGCTGTGAAATTCTGTAAGCCTCGTGTTCCACCTTCTCTCTCTCAAGGATACATGCTGCTGTCAGGTAAAGTGTGTAACAGTTTAGTTTCATAACTAATGCAAGTTTCCTTTATAAATTTATTGGCTGTTTTCTGCCGATTAGAACAATGCTGTGAATGTCTGGTTCTGCCTGACTCCAGCAAGCTTACGGATGTGTAACCACATCTAAGTCATACTGCTTTGTCTAAAGGAGTAGTAGAACATTTTTGCTGCCATCTTGTATAAAATAATCAAGCCGGCATATTTACTCTGTGAGTGTCAGATGTGTTGTAATGGTGAATGAGTATCTTTGTCTTCACTTTACAGCAGGGAGGGTCAAGCACAGAGAGACCAGGTAATTTGCTTACAGTTATTGGCAGAGCTGGGATGAGATCCTTGTACACCAGCTGTGTGAGGGCTGCCCTGTCTCACCTCAGAATCTGATTCAGTCATACTGGGACTGTGTTCCAGCAATACATCCAGGTCTTGAACATGTTTTGTTTTAACAGAGTCTAGATCTGTATGTTCCACACTTCGGGCATTCTTTCAAACCTTTGAGCCATGTATCTGAGTAAACAGTACCATCTTTTCAGTCTGGCATTTTAACCTCAGGTCAAAGGAGTTTAGCATAAATAACATATATCATGGTTGGCCTGTGATGTCATACCTTAGCTTATTTGGTTCTGCTGTAGAGTTTGTTTGCCTCTACCCTGCCTGCTACCCAAGGGCCCAACTGGCCTTGTTTCGCTGGACTAAGGTATGTGGTTATGTGCTGACCTTGTTGGTCAGTCAATTCAGTGGGCTGTTGCTTCTCTCAGGGTGTCATGCATGAGGTAAAATAGTTTAAAGTTGAGAGGACATACACACAGATGTCCAAAGAATCATAGCTTAACTTCTGTATTGGAAAAGTTAGTTGTTATTTTTTGTGGATCAGGTAAATTATTGGTTGTCACTGAGGAAGATCAGAAAGATTTGGTGTATGTATTGGCAGTTGTTTCATTGCATTGCTCTGCTAGTTACTCATTAGAGCACTGATGTGCTGAGAAATCACTATTCATTAAGAGAGGCACCTTTATTTTACAGTTCAGAAAAGAGATTTTGTCTTTCTTACGCAGTTTTTTTCTTTTCTGTTTTAACAAATATGTTCAAAAATATCTTTTTAAGGTCTGGAGCCATTCAGGATTGGGCCATACACCAACTTCGTTAATATTGGTGAACGCTGCAATGTTGCAGGATCACGGAAGTTTGCTAAACTCATCATGGCAGGCAACTATGAAGTATACATATTAACAATAATCTCATATGAACAATAATCTTTATAGCTGATGCTCTGATTTTCTCTTGCTCCATTACACTATTATTGTTTGTTTTGCTGGCACAAAGCACTATTCTTCACCAGTAAAAAAATGTGGAGGATTAATTTTTTCACTGTTCTTTGTTTCTCTGCTTGCCAGCTACTAATAACTTTGTGAGAAGGGCTTTACAAGGACTTTTTTTTTTTTTTTTTTGACAAATGTTACAGGAAATTTTAATTTAGTTATACAGCTGGTAATGGTTTAGAAAATGTCCTGGTCTGTGCTGCATCTAGGGGTTGGTTTACAGAGAAGAGGGGAAAGAAGGTGGATGTAATCCCCTCTTTCAAGTTATGAGGTACATTTAACTTGGGATAGATTGAGGCACTGTGCAGCTCTTGCTCCCTCTCCCCTTCCTCACTTCCCCAATTCTGCTCAGCATTATGATTACATCTAATTGCTATCTACTTTGATCTCTGCCTTCAACATGCTACATGAGCATTGGTACAGAAAAAGATACTTAGAAGGTAATGCTTTCTTGAAACTACTGCAAGGCAGAAATGAAGAGGCTGGAAGACTCATTCTTTACTGGTGTGAATTGATGTAACATTGAAACAAATAGCACAGTGACTTTTCTTGAGAGCTGAGTCTCTGCCCCAGAGTATACTCTGATGTTACATCAAATCAGAATGAAAGCCTTACTTGCTATTTTTTGAAGTCTGACTCTTAGGCTCCTAGAAGTCATGAAGCAGGTTAGGCCTATTAAATCAAGAGACCTTTTAACACAGGTTGTTGGGGACTCTGCAGAATGACAGAAAAGAGAAAGTGAACAGACATGGGTGTTCAGATATTTATGTAGACTGGGGAAAAGCTTTAGTTTTCCTTCTTAGCACTTGTGATTATTCTGCAGCTTGCAAAAATATTAAACGGCCTTTAAAAATTAAGTATCCTGTTACAAAACACCAGAGCTTTTGATGCAAGGCCTTTATTTCATACCATCACAGAGACTGTATTTTCTTGTCATCTTGTGCAGTCACAAGTCCTTGTTACCATGCAAATCTTAAATTATTCAAATAAGCATATGACCAACTTTCTACAGTCAGAGATGCTACCAGCACATCAGGTCTCTGATGTCATGTTCTGTAAACAAATTCATTATAGGTTGTTCCACATTAGCAACTGTTCTGTACTGTTGTACATTACAGATAATTTCCTTATTTTCCTATAGGATGTCTTACAAATTTTAAAAGTTTTGACTGCATGCTTAGTTTGGAGAAGTGAAATGTTATCCTGAGAATAACTAGGATTTTTTTCTTCTCAATGTTGTTTTGGTTTCTGACTTTCTTCTTTAGGAAGCCCTGAGTGTAGCCAAATTGCAAGTTGAGATGGGGGCCCAGATTCTTGACATAAATATGGATGATGGGATGTTGGATGGCCCCACTGCAATGACCAGATTTTGTAACTTGATTTCTTCGGAACCTGATATTGCAAAGGTTGTAATTGAGTCACAATAAAGAACCTATTACTGACTTGTAAATTGCATGCAGAAGATATTGATACCGTTTCATTTAATAACCAGTTTATGTGCTTAGGCAGATGTAGTTGTCCCCTGAGAGGAAGTGATACTGTAATAGGGAAGGCCTTTGGATGAAACAGAGGCTTTTCTGTCTGTTTTCACATAAATGTATGCCAGTCCTTTTCACTGGCTGGAAAAGCTGAATGCAGGTTCATTCTGGAGCAGTTATTAGCCATAATGTATATGTTAGCAGTGTATAATGGTATTGCTTTCTACAAAACCTAAAGTTGCTATGGATATAGAATGGCTTTTAAAATAGTTTTGCAATGTGCTTTCTCTGAAAATGAGTATCTAGATCAGAAACACAAGATATTACGTATCTTGTGTATTGTGATATTACATATCTTGTGTATCATAATATCAAGATATTATGAAGAAGTAGAGATCTCTATATGATATATGATGGAGCTGCCATGGAAGCTCTTGAAATAAATCTTCATTTGAGTTTTGCATTTAAAGCAGAGTGAATCTCTGACTATCATGTGGAAGCATTTATTAATAAATGCTGATTAATGTTGTGTGCATTTTTATGTCCAAATGGACAAACAGCACATAGAACTGTAATTTGTAACTTCTGTGTGTTCTCCTGGCTTACATCTCTATTATTTACAGGTGCCATTATGCATAGACTCCTCAAATTTTTCAGTGATTGAAGCAGGTTTGAAAAGTTGCCAAGGGAAATGCATTGTAAATAGCATCAGTCTAAAGGAAGGTGAGGAAGACTTTCTGGAGAAAGCGAGGAAAATTAAGTTGTATGGAGCAGCTGTGGTTGTTATGGCTTTTGATGAAGTGGGGCAGGTGAGTGTTACTTGAAAGGAGAGGTGTTTTTCTTTTGAAGTGTAAGGCTTTCTTCCTGTTTTTCAAGACAAAGTTGTTTTGTTTCATTGACACAGTTGATTTAGAGAAGTTCTACATAACCTTAGCAGTAGTTTTGACCCTGATTTGTAAGTATTTCTTACGCTGCTCAAATGTTTGAAGAATCCATGTACTAAGTGGAGCTCTGTTAGTTCAAGAGAGTCTTTTGCTATTCAGACATGCTGAACTGTTCCTTCATAAAAGATATTTTTAGTTCCGAAACTGTTTCTCATGAGAGTGAAACCTTTGAATTAATTTAGTGATGTTGAAAATCACATATTAAGCTTTGCATAGGATGATGAAACATTGGGCAGTGGGATTGCTTTTTATAAGCTGAGTGAAAACTCCAGGTGTAGGGGTGGCAATATTTTAAATGCAATATTCTTATGTATAATTGTTTTCTAATATTTGTGATGTTCACATTCTCAGTCTTGAGTCGTTGGAGCTGTAAGTGGTTTCTGGAGACTTTATTTTTTGTGTGGTCTATAAGTTTCATGTCAGAATTCTTTTTCTTCACTAGGCAACAGAAACAGAAACCAAGATTGCAATCTGTTCCAGAGCTTATCATCTCCTTGTGGGAAAAGTGCACTTCAATCCAAATGATATAATATTTGACCCTAATATTTTGACCATAGGAACTGGAATGGAAGAACATAACCTTTATGCCATAAATTTTATCAATGCTACTAAAACCATAAAAGTGAGTTGTAAGATTATTTTAACTTGAAGTATATTGCTGAGGTTACTTAAAAACCTAAATCCCCATAAAACAGAAAAAACACCCCACCTCCCTTCAAACAACAAAAGACTGCTGAAAAATGTTAGACGTTTTAGCCTAGTGAGGAGAACTACTCTTCTGAAGTCCAAACATTCCCCAATATTGCTGTATTTCCAGCAGAACAACTTCAGATAGTTCTATAAATATATTTCAATCCATTTTCTGTCCTGTAAATATACTACCTTAATTAAATGAGGTAATAATCACATTTATGTGAAAGCTAAAAGGACCTCTTTGAAGGTGTGCAAAAGTACTTTTTTTTTTTGTAAAAAGGTTTCTGTAGAAGGCAGCCTGACTTCTGTTCAGCAACCTGACTTTTTATGTAGCCAAAATATGTGTAAAGAAGTATAGCAGTGAGGAACATCACCTGCATACACCGCAGGTGTAAAAACCACACCGTTGTGTTTCACAACATGTGATAGATGTGGAGATGCTCTGTCAGTAGCAGTCTGAGGCTGAACACCCCACAGGCTGCTTTGTCACCACAGGGCTCCTGGAAGTGGGGCTGCACCCTTGAGTTTAGCTGCTCAGCTGCAGCCTGCTCCTGAGACATGCAGGCAGGCAGACTGGCTGCTCCTGTTAGCAGAGGAGTGGGGACAGGAAGAGCCAAAAGTAGGTTTGCATGGAGAAAATACTGAATGCTGCAGTGGGAGAACTGATGTGTTCAGAATAGCACCTGTGGCAATAGAAACCACAGTAGCTGCTGGATCTTTACTTTACTTGTAAATTTTCCTGCAGAATTGAATTTGATTTTTATGAATTTGAGTAACTAGAAGGATCTAGAATAGGGAAAGGAGAAAGGGTACATAGCCAGTGCACTGAGCTCAGGGGCCAACTGTTTTATGAACTGAATGCTTTACTTACATTTCCTTTTTGGAAAGCACTTTTCTAAAAATCTGCATGCAATTCCTATAGGAAACACTGCCAGGAGCTAGGATAAGTGGAGGTCTTTCCAATCTGTCCTTTTCTTTTCGAGGAATGGATGCCATTCGAGAAGCAATGCATGGAGTGTTCCTTTACCACGCAATTAAGGTATGATGTGCTTTTGGCTTCCATATGTTTGCGCTTGGCAGATGTGCAGTGCTAATGTCTGACAGCCTTCTCTGGAGGATTCTGTATGTTTTTTTCCAGTATGGCATGGACATGGGAATTGTGAATGCTGGAAATCTGCCTGTGTATGATGATATCCACAAGGATTTGCTACAGCTGTGTGAGAATCTAATCTGGAATAAAGATCCTGATGCGACAGAGAAACTTTTACATTATGCTCAGGTAACTTCCTGTTTTAAGCTTTGAACAGTAGTTAGCTTCACACCTGAGCCTCACCACCACCCTGCAGGTCATAGGTAAAACAGCCTATAAACTGCATGTGTCAGTATAACTGTGAGTGTAACAATCTACTGATGATACTACAAGTGTTTCAGTATTAACACAGAATAAAATTACTAATTGGTGATAGATCAAACCTCTCCAGTTTCATACCATGGAAGAACCTGGGCGAGAGTTTTTCATATGCTTCAGGAGACCAGGCTGCATAGACATTCTCTAAAGAAAAAAACCAAACCCTCAAAAAATAAGAAGCAAAAAACCCAAACAAACTTTCCCTCAAAGGAAATGCTCACAAACAAACAAAAACCTGAAAAAAGACCAACTCATAAGCAAACTGATCTTGGTGCTGGAACTTAAATTACAAGTGCAATGTTGGAGACAGAGTAAACCTCTCTCTGGCGGTAATGGTTTGCTTGGAGCATATAAAAAAGGTGAAATAGTTGCTTCTGATTTGTGGCTGTGCAGAGACTTCCAATTCATGTATTGTGTCAAGACTGAGGATCAGCTGTTTAGTGTTTTTGAGATGTTTTAGTGATGCTGATAAAGGACAAAGATTACAATTGTCTGTAAAGTAACTGGTGAAATTCTGTTCTGAATGGGAGATACAGTAAAAATCTCTCTAGTTTAGGTGGCTCTTAGATTCAAGTGCAAAAGAAGATTTGTATGCCTATTTTGTAGCTCCTGGAGGCAGTATTTCTGTGCAGAGCTTCACTTGGTTTGTATTTTGCCCAGTGGTGGTGCATGCTTTATAGTAACAGTGGCAACAAGTTAAAAACTACTGCAGGAAGACTCTCTTTATCCCTTGTGCTTAGGCTGTTCTATATGGTGTTCTTGGTATCCAAGCAATTTACCTGGGAGTGATCTTGTCTGTTTAAGCTGAGTTGCACCATTGGGGTATTCAAGATTGCATAAAGAGGAAGAAAAATAAAGGAGAGTTAGAAAGGAATTGCTTGAGCAGTGTTTCTACAGAAGGATGAATGTGAATTTAAATGGAGCCTTAAAAGTAGAAATGAAAGTGAATGATGAGTCCTAGGTCTGTAAATTTGGGAAGCCATTGTTGGAAAATCTGCTTTTATTTGTGGCGGTAGTTTTACTGAGGGAGTGAAATAGTCTAGTGGTAAAAAAGAGGAACTTAATCCTTGCAGATTTAGGGAATCAGTGTTCATTTGAAGTTTGAGATTAAAAACCCTTCTCCATGATGTACATAACTGTAGACATTCACAAACACTTTCGTTCCTGCATGTACACCTTACAGTGTCATGGGTTATTTTTAGGAGGGAGTGTTTCCCTTGTTAAACTTTCTGGCCAGAGGTTGAAGAGCACTTGGTATCATTTCAGTGAATCACATAAGGTGATTCCTGAGGTGGATAGAGACTTCTGGAGATCATCTACTACAAGCCCCCTACTCAAATCAGGGGCCAGCCAAGATCAGGTTACTCAGGGACATGTCCAGTCAGGTTTTTAATATAACTAAGAATTTGTATAACTCTTGTTGTCTCCAGACAACATTTTATTCCTTCTTTCACTCTCTTTTACAATCTAGACATATGAGGGGAATAAGGTTAGGAAACAAGAAGCTGTGAAGTTAGCTAATATTTGTATAAAAATGAATGAAAGCTTGTTCTGTTTTCTGTTCCCATGAGTGAGGTCTTGTTTCAATGGCTTTATCTTTAAAAACTTGCTGATGAGCACTCAAAAGTATAGGAAGTTCATAAGGTCTGAGAGATGTCAGACTATGTCTAACAACAGAGTAAGAAAAAGAACTTACTTGCCTGAAGTGTGTTGGATAAAGTGCTCTTCCACAAGCCTTCCTGGGGTGGGTGCTTGTGAACTTCCTTGCACTATGAAGCCCTTTTGGCCTCTGTGTTCCTAGCCAAGGGGAGTATGAGTGTGAGACAAAGAGGATATGTGGTAGTTTGGGGCAGTCTATTTGTGTGACAAACAGTTTTGTAGGCTGACTGATTGAAAACACGTCTGTGATATGGAGTAACATAACCTATTCCAGCAGAAACTGAATTAGTGCCAAATTAATTAGAATTTTAAAATTAAATGTAATGTGTGGGCCAGGAATCAATTTAAAATATATTCCCAGAAGTAAATCCCTTAGGATTAGTCATGTCATCATTTTTATGAGCATAAAATTTGTCAAACTGCTCTCTCTTTTTTTAAAAAAATTATTTTGTTTAGATTTTCATTGAGGTGTGTACCTTTTGGGATGTAGACTCTCTGGGTGCCTATATTACACCACTGGTGTTTGCAACATGATTTGCATGTTTAAATAAACCTTTTGAATAGTCTAAAATTATTTTATGAGTCACTACTTGGAAATATCTTCATTTTTCTGAATGTGACGTCCAAAATTGTACTTCTTATGCATGCAAGCTCCTATGGATGTCTTTTCTTTTCAGAATCATGCCCAAGGAGGAAAAAAAGTTGTACAGACTGATGAGTGGCGTAAAGGCTCTGTGGAGGAAAGGCTGGAATATGCTCTCATAAAGGTGAATCTGTGTGGAACACTGTCCTACCCATCAGCGCTCAGAGCCATGAGCTCAGCTCAGACCTTAAGGGACATATGGGACATATTTGCCTTTAAAAGTTCTTCAGCTGCCATTTTTTCAGAAGTTATTAGTTAGCAATGAATAATAAAGGCAACTGATCTATTTAATTTCAATAACAGAGAAAACTGTAGAGGCGTGTCTTTAAGCTTCAGAAGTTGAAGTCTTTGACCCTTAATATTGTGCTGGTAGAAACATACTGCTTTTACTTTGGAACACACTCCTTTTACTTCCTAGGGCTTTTTTTGGTCCTTCAGTAGTACTGCACTGAGTGGTACCTGCACTGTGGAAGAGTCTTTGAATGTTGGGTTTTTCTGATGACATAGTTAAGAAAAATGAACAAATCTGTTAATACTGGGGACATGCTGTGAGTAACTATCTGCCTAAGACCAGCGGTGTTTTGATTCCTAAGAAAGACTGTCTTCAATACACATTTGAGATATTTTTAAAGACTGTCAGTATCTACAATATCTATTTGTACTTTCATTGTGGGGTTTTTCTGGGGAGGAGACAACTAAATAAAAGTTGTATTTCTAGCAGGATAAAACCTTCTTTTTTTTTTTTTTTTTTTCTTCTCAGGGCATTGAGAAGTATGTCATTGCAGATACAGAAGAAGCAAGATTAAAACAGGAAAAATATCCTAGACCTCTAAATGTAATTGAAGGGCCTTTGATGAATGGCATGAAAATTGTTGGTGATCTTTTTGGTGCTGGAAAGATGTTTCTGCCTCAGGTAATGAGAAAATAATGTCATATATTTTCCTACTTTACAAAAACTAGCATTGTAAAATGTAGCCAAAACATTCTGTACTGGCTGTTTTCTGAGATACAACATAGGAATTGCAAAAAATCAGGTACTGCTGAGAAGCAACCATTTTCTTATTTTACTTTGAAACTTGACTTTCTTTGTGTATGATTATGTTTGTTTCTGTTCTTCCAGAGTGTTTTTGCTTTATTTGAAATGCAGTTCTGGCTTAGCCCATGAAAAAGCACAAGAGGGGAAAAAAGCCCAAAAAAATTTGCTGGGTTTAGCACCTTTCAAGTCTGGGCCTGTCTGTAGCTTCCGGTTCTGGCGTGATTGATCTGGGAGGCTGCATTTTGGAAGAAAGTGTTGTGTGTAGAGCCTTAACCCAGTAAGGCCAGCAGCCTGCTGCCACAGAGATCAGAAAACTGCCACCTGGGGCTGCAAATGAAGTTTCATTTATTGCCTGAATGAGAAAGCTAAAGAAAACTGATGTTATTCCAATACCTTGTTATTATTGTTTATTCTGCCCCCACCTTTATCTGTGCAGGTGATAAAGTCTGCTCGAGTTATGAAGAAAGCAGTTGGCCACCTTATTCCCTATATGGAAAAAGAAAGAGAGGAAAGGAGAGCCAAGCAAGGCAGCACAGAAGAAGAGGCAAGATACAGTCCTTTGTGCTATAGTTCTTTCATAAAATGCTATGACAAATATAAGAATTATTTATTGCTATTTATAGTTATTATGCTGGAGAGTTGATGCAGTCACATGGAAACTGACAATCTCAGCATAATCTGAAGTAGGTTTGAAATTCTTGAAGTGCAGATTTTGTGGAACTCTGCTTGGTGTGTGCCTAAGCTCACAAAGTTTTCTGAACTATGCCAATGAGCCTTTGTAGGCCCTTTATGCCAGTGTTACTAATTTCTTGTATTTTTAGATGCATTTAATTTTGGTGTTATTCATTCTAACTTTATGGCAGATTTTGCTACTTGCTTCTAATACTTCCGTCCTGGGTGAACTGTCTACTTCTCCATTAAAATTTTTAATGGTTCCTAATTCTTTGCATGAAATTTTCTTACAATGTATTTGTTGTGCATCTGTTGTGTGATTGTCCAACTGTTCTCTTTTAATTCAGACAACGCTCTGTTTTGTTCTGATGCTGTTTGAAGTTGTTTAAAATTGCTACTCCATTGATTCCATAAGCAGTGGATTAGGATCTTCTGTGAACCATCTGGCACTTTATTCTCTGGCTAAAAAGAAGTGAAGTGGAATTTGAGAGGTTCTGAAAAAGATAGCAAACACTCTAGGCAAGTGAGTTAGATGTTCCGTGTGTCTGAGGAGAGTAGGAGAAAAAGGCAGGGCTTCTGTCATCCTGCTTTCTCTACCTTCTGCTGGGCAAGGGATGTAGTTCCTTCCTTTTAAAAAGACATGCCACTGTATAGAAAATCAATGAAAGAGATAAAACAGCTGCATCTGTTCCCAAAGTACTTTGGCTTGAAGGAAAAAAATTTGCAGATTCTGATAACTGATATGTCTGATGTTACCCAGGCTACCGTACCTTCCAGGACAGTTTTAGTCACAGATTGCCAGGAAATGCAAAGCGTTGATAGTTACATTAGAGGATAAATAGCTGTGGCTCTGGATCTCTATCAAAGATGAAAAAAAAAGAAGGCCTTTGGATGTATGCCCAGAACTTGAGGACCTCCTTGCTTAAGACAACTGAAATAAGTGTGCCTTAAATAAGGGTTTATTTAAAGTGGTATGTGCTGTTGCCCATGTTGTTTGCTACCCAGCAAAGATTTTCCTTCTTATGTGAAAATCCAATTTTTTTTTCTTTTGTATCAATCACTAATTAAATCTTCAGTAATTATTAGGTATGATTAGGTGTGATACCTAATGGGGCCAGCATATTTTGTTCTTCTCTCAGTCCCTGATTAATCTCATTCCCCTTTTTCTCTTGCATTCCAGCAGTATATTTTCAGCTGCAAAATTTTATGTTGATGTACTGAGGTGGCTGACGTACAGACCTCCATTTTGCTTCCTATGTTCTCTGGCCTTCTGTAAAACAGAAGCACTGGGAGATATTAGATTTTAGTAAACAGCAACATTGGTGATCCAGGGATTTTATTCAACAAATGTGTTAGAATCACAGGAAAATACTAATGTCACTCTTCGTAATATATCAAGATTTTTTAACCCATAATACTGCAACTACAAAAGCAATGTAGGTTCATGAAATAGAGAGCTACTCTATATGTCCAGAAATATAACATGCTTCATAGAAGGATTCAGTCATCCAGTTCTGCCATGTGAAGGAGATGAGTTACTGTCTGGAAAAATATTTTGTAGTTTCACATAGAATATGCTCAGGTTTCCACTTTATTTAAATTCTGTGCAATTTATGTAGTTGCTTACTGGCATCTGATGCTGCAGCAGCACAGACATACTACTGTTATAGCCTGGAGCTGTTCCAAATGACAGCAATGATTATACAACTAAAAAGGTATTGCCAAGTCCTATGTCCTGGTGGAGAGCTGCTGTGGGAAGTTTCACTGTTGTGCTGCTGGCAGCATCCTTTGTCAGGCTGAATGCCATCTAGCCTAGGACCTGCTTGTGACAGAACAGCTTCCTTTCTTCAAGTTCTTCAGCCTGTTGTTCAGCTTGGGTAGTCTGAAGTAGCCTGGTCACTGCACTGAGAACTCTGTTATTTGTGTTGCATAAAAATGAGCCTCTTCTGCTTTTTCTAATTCCTCTAGTTTCTCTTCTAAGTTTGCTATTATCCTGTTTTTCTCAGCATTGCATCAAAAGGTTGATATTTACAGACGTGTAATTATAAGTATTCATACCCTTTTGTTCTAAATATTTAATCTCTTTATTGGCAAAGTGTGTATTTGGAGCCGAAGTACTTTACGAGTTCAGTTATTGCACTGCAAAAAATACTATCCAGATCTGAAGTGGTTTTATCTGCTATTTTGTTTTTTCAAACACAGATTTTGGAATAACATCCAAAAATTTTAAAATCCATTCATTTTGTAAGAATAATTCATGTGCAAGTTTCTATTACCTGGATCTTTTAAGATGGTTTTCAATACTTACTGTATTATCTGTACTACACTTTGCAGTACTATAATAGAAGTCTGGGTCATGGATTAGGATTGCACTGTTGAAGGACGTGTTCAAACATACCAAGGCTTCCGAGTAATTTAACTCTTGCTACTTCTTCAACTTCCAGGATCCTTACCAGGGTACAATAGTATTGGCAACTGTGAAGGGAGACGTACATGATATCGGCAAGAACATAGTGGGAGTTGTTCTGGGCTGCAACAATTTCAGGTAAAGGGACATCAGGTAGCTGAGAACACAACTGTAGAAGGGTCAGTAATTAGTACCTCTCTGTAGCTACAGCTGTGGTGGTAATAGAGCTGGGCATTTCTTGGGAATTGTCCTCTGTTCCCCAGGTTGTGATTGGGAACACAGATCATAGCAGCTATTACTAAATGGGGAGGTAAGAGGGAGTATTGCATCCCCCTTGAATACTGGTTTTCTTAACAAATTGACATCTGAGATTATTCTGCAGTTTAACATCAATTGGAATATAGATGAGAACATCAATTTTTGTGTTTGTTTTATATCAGTTAAATATAATAAGTGTGATGTTTTTATAATGTCTGAAGAAATCAGATATGACAGTTGCAGCAGGCAATACTATATATGGGTTGTGTTGGGAAAAAGTAGTCTTGTAAGATGCAAATGAATCTTGTAGTGTGTTTTTCATGTTGTTTGTTAACTATGAGGTTTTAAAAACTTGCTGAGGTATATTTTGTTAAATAAGAGATGAGATTCTCATTCTGTTTCTGAACTTCAAAAGTTAGAACCTTAAGAAAAATCAGGTCTTCCATGGCCCGTGTATGTGCAGAAGGCTTGGCAATAGTATTGGAATGAATGGTCATGTTTCCATCAGTGTTCTTTTCAAGGGTCTGTCAGACATTGTGCAAAGCTGAATTGGTTTTGGAACTCTGTCTTACTGTTCATTCCTTTAGTTTAGTTTTGACTTTGGGTTGTCATTTGCTCTAAAAAGAGCCAAAATTATCCCTTTATTTCAAAACACAAAGTGTTGAAGTCAGTAGCAGTGCTGTATATATAAAATATATTCCATTTAATTTCCTCTTGAAGTTCTGTTGATTGGATTCAGGCTTTCTTGAGCTTTATTTAGACTTACTGAAAGGAAGCCATAGTGTTCTCTGTCACCATGAGTGAGGCTGAATGAAATCATCAGGCTGGGGTGGTTTACTTGAAAAAATAAAAACATCGGCATTTGCTAGGGTTAATAGGAATAAAATGCTAAAAAGGGAAGTTCAATGTCCCGTTTCATAAAATGTATGCTTTAATAAGGCAAACAAGCTTGATGTGAATCATCTTATGTTCCTGATGTAGGATACGATGTCCAGGAAACATTTTTGTATTATCCAGATGCCTTCAGAAATGCTACTGCTGAGGGTAGCCTGGTAGGTGGCTCAGCACCACACAGCCATTCATTCATTTCCACCCAGCCAACCTCAGTGAGATGGGAAAAGAGGAAAGGAAGAAAGAAAGCAAGAAAATTGTGGGTGGAGAAAGAAAGCAAGAAAAATGGTGGGTAGAGAAAAGTAATAACTGAAGGCCAAGTGGAAGAAGAGAGAAAGAAAGAAAGAACAAGTGATGCAAAGGCAATCCCCTTGTCACCTCCTATGGACAGATGGGTGCCTAGCCAATTCCTGAGCAAAATATGGCTAACCCCTGCTAAGCCTCTTACTCTCCTTTTTTATTGCTGAGCTTGACTTCATGTGCCATGGAATATTTCTTTGGTTAGTTTGGGTCATCTGCCTAGTTGTGTCTACTCAAAGTCTGTTTCTTGGAAGGGTAGAGTAAGAAACAGAAAAGGCCTTGATGCTGTGAAAGCATTGCTCATCAATAGTTAAACTTTAATTTGCAGTACTGTTTTGGCCACAGATCTAAAACACAGCACCATACCAGCTGCTGTGAAGAAAATTAACTCATCTCAGCCAGACTTAGTACAACCACAAAAATTTATTATAAAGAAAAGCTCATTATACACTTAAATTTTCTTAACTATTATGCCATCTGGAACTCTTACTGAAAATTTTACCAGACCCACAGGTATTTCCTATACAAAGATTTCTCAATTTCCCATTTCCCAAATGGTCTTAAGAGAAATAAACAAAAATCTCAATTTTAATGTCAATTTTTAGGTCAGTTGTTTACAGCAAGAGGAATGTATTTGCCATGTAACAGAAATTTTGATTTGCTGATTAAAGGATCTTGTGTCATCTCCTTTCTTTCCACAGAGTTATTGATTTAGGAGTCATGACTCCATGTGATAAGATATTAAAAGCTGCTGTGGAGAACAAAGCAGGTATAGAAAGATGTCATTAGTACTTCTGAATTGTTTGATTTTTAAATCACATTTTTTATTGCTGCTCATTGCATTCCTATACTGTCTATCATTTGATCAGATTATCTTCAGAGAAATCATAACTTCTGCTTTAACCATGTTAATTATTTAGCATTTGGTACTTCTCTGAAACTTAGCCTGAGGAACTGAAGCCCTGTATCAGAAGGACAACTCTGAGAGAGATGGTGTACCATTTGTTTTACAGATGGATAAATGGAGCCTTGAAAAGGTCTAAGTAACTTCTTTTTGGGTCTTAAATCAGTAAAAGAACTTGGCATTTGGCCTGCCAGATCAGTGAGTGTGAAATCCGGAATGAATTGTTCTAATAAATAATGAACTTCCTGAAACAACTTGCAGTTGCTTTGGAACAGTCTACTGCATCTTGGAAAAGATGAATTGTGTGAAACATAGGTGGTGAAGTTTGCAAGCACTTGCTATTTCTAAGAGCAGAACTTATAATTGTTTTGTCTTATTTCCCTCCTCAGTGCGGAACTTCTGAGACTTGGAGCTTGCTAATCAAAAGTGCTGTTTATTTATTTCTGAAACTAGAGCAGTAGGTGTTCAGCAATTGTGAAGACTGAGAAATATCTTAAATTGGGGGTTTGCAATCGCTGTCATTCTTGGAAAGCTTTCACTTTCTAATTGGGTCAACCTCCATTTTAGACTAGTGACTATCCTGCTTTTCATCTCATTATTTTCTATCTGATGTATGAAGAAACTTTTCTGTACTAATTTCTGTGTCTTTCTAGAATGGATTGGCTAAAAGTTTTGTGCATGTGTGTTTGTAAATTTACAATAGATATAATTGGCCTGTCTGGTCTCATCACCCCATCTTTGGATGAGATGATTTTTGTCGCCAAGGAAATGGAGAGATTGGCAATAAAGATTCCTTTGCTCATTGGAGGAGCAACTACCTCTAAGTAAGATATCTCAGTTGGGAAGATGGGCAGCTTGTATGCAAACAGTGTTAACTAGTGAAAAGGAAAATTTATAGCCATTTCTTTCCCCTTTCTCTCATTTTTCTGCAACACACATACTGATATGTATTCACTCTAAGATTGACTGTTTGACTTGTTCCAGAAGTCCTAGATTATCGAGGTAAAATCTAGTTAGTACATAACAAATAATGGACATCTTAAACATCTAATTTTTGCAAGTATATATTATATGTGGAAGTACTGTGTTTTCTCTAAAAGTTTTTGCTCATATGCAAAGAAATATGATTCTGTTCTTCTAAGGAGCTGAATGATGTATTTTGATTCACCAAAGTATTCTAAAAATGCAGGATTTTGAGACTAGAAATGGCCATGTTGACATCGGGGAGCTATTATCTTTAAGGAAGTTACTGTATTTTCCTGAATCACTGTTCAACTGTGTTGAGCCTCCAGTGCTGCTCAGGCAGGCTGGTAGGGGATAGAGCCCCACTGCTTGCCTTGAAGTACTTATCATGTTGATTTTGATAGACCGAGCTGTTAATCTTGTTCTCTCAGATCTGTTCAAATGAAATAATAGAGCTGCTGTGATTTCCTGAAGACCATGTTGATAGCTCAGTGACACCTAGTATTAGCATTACTGCACATGTGTTCTGGGCATGTATAACAGCCATGGGTCACGCTTTGCTGACTGTTTTGTGTACAATATACTTGAGGAGGTGACAACTCAGAAGACTGTTTTTTGTCTAACTAAAAGCTGTGAGCAGTGTTGCTTTCTTTATCAGAGCACCACGTTGTACTGTATTCTGTATTTTTGGCTTTAGCAAATCATCTCATAATTTGACAGACAGTGGAGAGTAGGATCACTACCTGTCTTTATTGTTCCTGCATGTATAATGCAAGGGTCACTGTATCCCTTTTCTCCTTTTCCTTATGAGCCTCTTCCTATTGCTTTGATACTGAGAGCCAATGTGGAGGATTTTTTCTTACCAAGAAAACCCAAACCAACCAACCAACCAAACAAAAAAACCCAAACAAACAAGAAAAAACCCAAAAAATGTCAGAACTCGAGGGGAAGGCTTTATTTTAAGTGGAGGTCTTAGGAGAGCCTTTTCAGTTCTTCTCAGTTTTTTCACCCAGGGCATTGTGGACTAGTAATTGATGTCAAATAATGAGTATCATACAATTCTGCAGAATTTATTCACAGAGAGGAATGTAGCTAACAGAGAAGCTGCACTAGTTTTAGCCTAGAATATGGAAATTACTAAAGAATATATGTATACTTTTGAGTACAAAAATTGATTTTATTCATGTGAATTGTATATAAATGTATACTTGTACGTATGCCCAGATACAATGCAGTGTCTATAAAATATATGTCCAGTAAAGCTATTCTTTATGGAAGACTGGATTAATAATGTATATTTAACGTTACTTTCCTAGTCTTAAATTTAGCCTCCCATGTGCATTCTTAAAGGTTGTGTATATGTCAGAGGTTGCTAATGAAGAACCATCTGCATTTTTTTCACTGTAATAAATAGGCATTGTTATTTGGAATAAGGAGATCACGAGTACTTGAAAGAGTATATAGTGAGGTTAAGTTTGAAAGAGAGAGAGGGAAGCTGGATTTAGTCTCCAAAATCCACACAATAAGAGTTTCTTCATAATTTACAGTAAAGATGATTTTTCCATTCGTATTACGCTACTTTGGTAAATTCAGGTACTGAGAAATAATGATGACATTCTCATTGCCATAAAATTTACTTTAAAAAAAAATACAAAAGTTAGCATGTAATGGTTGATACAGTGCCATTTTAGGACCATGTCTTCTTTTGTTTCCTTTGTCTGTTCCTATCAAAATAGAAGAGATACCTTTTTGTAAAAAATAGAGCTGCCAAGATCAAAAATGCGTCTCCTAGAAGCAGATTCAGGGCATGCTGGACAGTTGTTTACACAACTGTGTTGCACAGTCATGAGTAAACCTCCATGTCCAAGTGCTTTAAATATTTGACAGAACCTGAAGAAAAAGGGGATCTACCTTTGTTAGGGAAGATTGCTTCCTAGGCTCTGATTTAAGGTTAATTTTTGAAGTGTTGTTTGACCTTAGCAGATAAGAAAGCAAATTATAAGGCCCATAAGATCTTTGTTCCTACACTTGCTTGTAGAGTTTTGGTAGGACTCTGAGAAGAGCTCTTTGTTGCATCAATAGAAACTGTTAGCAGTGTTGCTTTCTTTATCAGAGCAACACATATTGTAGCAGACCTATTAGAGTCTATATTTTGTGGCTTCAGCAAGTAGTCTCATAATTTGACAGACTGTGAAGAGAAGGGTCTGTCCTCATTGCACTTGTAGTTACAATGCAAAGTTCATTGCATCTTCGAGGTGCAAGTTTGTAATATTTATTGACCACTGGCAGAGTTCATTCTTCAGGTGTATAGAGGACTTGTGCCTCTGATTTTGAGAAATTGAGTAATCATCACTGAATTAGGTTAATGCTAATCCACAGACCCAATAATTAGCATGTGGGAGGAAAAAATGTAAGAGCAAAAAGGATTAAAGAAGTTGTTAGTTCTTGGTAGGCTTAGTTTGGAATAGTCTTACTGATTTCTGGGACTCAAAACTAATGAGTTGTTGGTTTTCATTCAGCTGGTAAGGCACTGAGGGAATGTGAGTTGGCACGTTATTTATGAAGTGTTAGGATACTCTTTGAAGAAAAGTGTTATTAAAATCTGTGTTTAATGATTCATGGATAGCAGATGGATGAATTAATTTCTTCTTTTGAAGTTCTGGTCTATGCATTAAGTCAGGATTTATTTCACTGGGGATTTTGTCTGCTTTTTTGTTGGTGGGTTGCTTGGGGTTTTTTTTGTTTTGGGTTTTTTTGGGTTGTTTTTTTTGTTTTTTTTTTTTTTTTTTTGCTTTAGTTGTGAAATGCTCACTCTCTTTCTTTTTCATTGAAGAACACACACAGCTGTTAAAATTGCCCCACGATATAGCGCACCTGTAGTTCATGTCCTGGATGCATCCAAGAGTGTTGTGGTTGTAAGTTCTAAATTATAGTTTCTTGTCCATGCAAAGATATGTGCCCTGTTTTTCTGTTGTCCCTTTCATCCTTTCCTCTAAGGCTTAAAGTTGTGGCAGAAAATTAAAAGGGGCACATCAGAGACAAGTTTCTAAATTACACTTGTTTCAGCTGTTTTGTGCTGCCATGTGGTTCTCAACTGGCTTGTGACAGTTATTGTCACTGAGCACTCTTATTTTCATGTCCATTACTCTAGTGAGGGTGACATTCACCGAGTCCTTGACTGCAGCTTTGTAGTGAAGACTGATGGAATTCTATGTGTACTGCTATTCTGGCTAATTTGGATATATTTCTGAAGTTAGATAGCAACATTCGTACTGAGAAACATATGGCTGGAGGTTTTTGGGATGGTTTCTCTTTCAGAGAAATGGGTGGTCTTAGCTGGCAAATATGTGGTGGTAAAGACTAGGCCAAGCTGTGTGTTGCTTCTGTGACTATTCAGTCTCTGAAGTTTTGGAGTATTCTCCTCTCAGGTCTTTCCAGAGCTGGACTTGGCTCTGCTAATGTTACCTTTGTAGTAGGGCAGAAATCTCAGTAATAATTGTAGTCTAAACATGGCTAGTTTGAATGTAGGTTGCAGATTATGGGTAAGGCTTAGTTTAGTGTTGCCAAGAGAGTCTGAAAGACAGGTTGTCTAGTTTGAAATTCATACTCTGTCCTTACCATAGTGTGTTATACTAGGTACTTAGTACTTTTTCCTTCCTGTTCTTTTCAGTGCTCCCAGCTCTTAGATGACAGTATGAAGGATGATTTCTTTGAAGAAATATTAGAGGAATATGAAGAAATTAGACAAGAACACTATGAGTCTCTCAAGGTACAAATGTAATTGATTATCTTCTTGTTTGAAGTGCTTGGCACTTGTTGTTACTCTTGCTGTTCAGCTCCTTGTGAAGACCTTTAGGTATATTTGTTTTGATTTAAAACTTGCGGTAAAATGGATTGAAAACTTCCACAAGTGCTTATGAAATCAGATTTTCTAGCCTATAAGGCCTTGCTGCATGACTCTTAACACGTGCTTGCCAAATTCTAGGTTGTCCTCAATGCCTAATCAGTGGTATCTAGGACCTCCATGGAGCTGGCAGTCATGTCAATCAACCTATAGGAGACCAGTGCTCTCCTGGAGCAGTAGCAGGATATGTGGAGCTTCAGCTAGGGTAGTGAAAATGGTACTGTAGGTTATACTGGTTATACTGAGCCACACTCTATTGAGAATTTTAAACAACCATGCTTTCCTAATGTCTTAGTCTTGTTTAGGTGAGTGATCAGAGCAGTAGGAGAATATCTTTCTCTGCTTGTATTTTAGTGTACTTTGAAGTAATAAAGAAACTTCCGGTGTAGTTGAGAGGAACCAGAAATCTTGTAGGCCAGTTTCATTAGCATTATACAGGCAAAAATAATGATGTGCTTGTGATGTAATCTTACTTTACACCTGGGAACTTGGAGTTGTTGAGATGAAATTATCTGTTTTTAGATTTATCCCGAAGAGTACTTTGAGTAAAACTACCATGAAGTCCACAAAGTCTGAAAGGTGTTGTTCTGAAATTAACCTTTATGTCTGTATAGGAAAGAAGATACTTGTCTCTACAGCAAGCTAGAAGAAAAGGTTTCCAAAATAATTGGTTATCAGGCCATATACCAGGTCAGCTATATGTTGTTGATTGTGATTGCTGTGCCTTTATTTTATTTTGTGTGTTTATTTTAGATATAATTTTAATTAAATTATGCTTCAAACTTCAGAATGTAGCTGTGTAACAGCTTAAGTAAATTGGTATCTGTCTCAACTGAGATTTTTTTGTCTTACTTTGAACATTGTTTCTGCTTTTTTACAGCTCATTTAAAAAATAAATTAATATTCAACAAAAATAATTTAAAAAAAAATCCCAAAACAATGAGTTACCCATCACAACATATAATCAAAGAAAACACTAATGACAGCTTTTGAAAATACTGTCTGCCTGGCTCATTACATTGCACACCTTACTGTACCATATTTGGGGAACACATGCTGTAACATGGCATTTTTATCAAATTCCTCTGTACACTCTATCCTACCCTACCCCCGTCAGTTTGTGTACTGTTTTGGTTTTTTTAAAATTATACTAGAAGTATAAACAGCATTCAAGTTGCATCCTGCAGTGACGTTAACACTGCATTCTGTTGTTTCATTTACAAGATACAACCAGATGCTAATTTTCAGTAACTTACCTTAATGTGTTACAACGTGTTGTACAGACAAAACAAGTGCAAAGCTCGTGGCTTTACACAGATAGATCCATCTTGCTTTTTCACTTGTGTGTGTGCATCTAAACATGCAAAAGTTCTTAGAAATTACATAAAAGTTTACAGAAATATTCTGCAGTGTCACAGTACATGTCTGTGTATAGAAGGGAATTGGTAAATGTGAAAGGCCCATTAAGTATGTTAGGGGTTGATAAGTTGTGTAGGTTTGTTTGGTCTTGTGTATTGGCCAATATTCTGGCCAATTAAATAAGTTCCAAAGTCCAGCAGCTAAAAGCTATTGATTTACATGAATGAACAAAAGGCCTTAATTTTTCCATTTCAACCTTATATGCCTTTTTTTTTTTTTTTTTTTTTTTTTTTTTTTTTTTTTGGTTACATTGTAACTGTGGAGTATGGTATGACTTGGGAAAATATGACTATGAGAATTTTAGGACAGTTAGTTTGGAAGAGGTCGTTTGCAGGGGTGAAGGCTGCTGAACATCAGTTATACTGCAAATATTAAAGCAAATTTAAATTATTTTCATCATGTCCAATTGTACTTCTGATTCCTACAGTTAAACCAAAATTCATTGGCACAAAAGTCTTTGAAGACTATGACTTGAGGAGGCTGGTAGAGTACATTGACTGGAAGCCCTTCTTTGACGTCTGGCAACTTAGGGGAAAGTATCCCAACCGGAGTTTCCCTAAGATCTTTAATGATAAAACTGTAGGTGGGTACTGAAATTGCATTTACTTCATATAACTAATCCTAACAGGCCTAATGTGCTGCAGTAAGATTCCAAATGTTTTGAAATATATTAGGAATAGTACAAATACATGCAAAGAATGTCACTGAAATAATTTGTTCAAAGCAATGCTTAATGAACCAACTGTTGCCATGTGAAGCTGAAAAACAAGTGTGGAAAAATGTTCATTCCTCTTACTTAGCATTCACCTGCCAAAGCACAGGGAGGTATTTTATTAACAGAAAATGGCAGCAGAGCACTTAATATATGTGTTCCTGTTGTGGGTGAAGATGGCAAGCTCCTTTTGAAGCTATTCAGCAGGCTTTGAAATACGTGATAAAAATGCAAGGGTGACACTGACAGCAATGTTCTGGGCAGGTCCCTTGCTCATTTTATTCTGTGTTCTCTGCCTCTGCTAGGTGGTGGCTGAAACATTTTGTGTTTTGTTTGGGTTTTTTTTATTCCCTAAGATATGTTGTTACAGCCCTGTGATCACACTGCAATCTTCCTATTTGCTGTAGCTGACAGATCGTTGCAGTCGTTGGACAATTATGTGGAAAATGAATCAATCTTAAAACAATTCTTAAACCTATTTAGCCAATTATGAAAGCATGCCTTTTTTAAGGCAATTTCTTTTTTTCTTTTATTTTTAATAGGTGAAGAAGCAAAAAGAGTTTATAATGATGCTCAAGATCTACTGAAAACATTGATTAATGAAAAGAAATTACAAGCCAGAGGTGTGGTTGGGTTCTGGCCAGCTCGAAGTGTTCAAGATGATATCCACTTGTATGCTGTAGAAGAGGCAGTGGGATCTTCAGAACCAATAGCAAAATTTTATGGATTGAGGCAACAGGTACAGTGATAGCACATTTGTTAAGTGACTTTTTTCCCCCTGAATTTCAGGAATGTAATAGAAGTACCCTATTAAATCTGTAGAAAATGGTTGTAATCTCTCTGCAGCTGTTGTCTTGTAATTTCTTTCAATAACAAGATCCTGTTAGTGATAAGCCAGGTCTTTGTAGTACTGTAGTATTTGTAGTATTTTGCATTGTAATAATTGTGCAAAAATGCTTTGTAGGTTTGACATCTTCAGATATGATGTGCATTTTCCGTCTCAATTCTAAGATGTCCTAAAGCAGTGTGTTGCCTAAATTAGTCACGTGAATCTTGTGTTCAAGATAAATTAGAACCTAATGAACCTTAGTTCTCTAATATCCCTGGATTCTACTTTAGATGAAGAATTCTGCTTTAATGTGTTAATGCTTAAACCCATTAAGAAACCTGGAAAATAAAGCCCAATGGAGATAAGTGTTTCTGATAGCCTTAATTTTTTTTGTAAAATGCACTATGTGAAGGGGCCATTTAGAAATATTTGGCAGCTAATTTTGATGGAGAAAATCATACTTACTTAGATTTGCGTTTAATCTGGTAGATTGAACTTGCAAGATATTCTGCCTTTCCTTTTGCCTTATCTTCTGATTTGGCTTCTTCATAGTTCACATATTCAGAATCATCAAATGTGGGCAGAAAAAGAGTTTTTCTGGAGTACAATACTCTGTGAGCACAGTCGTGTGGCAACATTGCAGAACTGTGCTAAGAAATACCTGACTCTTAAGTTTATCTGTTGCAGTTCCCTGAGATTGATCTAGTGCATCTTGACAGACCATGGCAGATGTTTATATAAAATGCTCTCAACAAGCACACAGGCACGGATGTTTCAGAGACTTCTGGCCTAGTTAAACATTTTGATACCCCATATAAATCAGCTTTACTACTCTTTCTTTTCCTGGCTTTTCCCAGGATTTTCCCAAGGAAAATACCTGATTTGACGTTGTTCTTGTAATGCTTTTTATTATTGGAATACTGTTATATTCCTTAGCCTTTTTTACTTTGTATATTCCAATTACTCAGGCTTCTCTCAAAGGTTAAGGTCATGAAATTCTGTGCATACTGTTCTTCTGGACTCCATGTATTTTAGCTGCATCTCTTCCAGCCTGGTGTATGTAATAACTCAGGAGAGTTTTCAGCAGAGCGAAGTAGAAGCGAATAATTGTCTTCTGTTTCATATGTAAAATGTTTCTTTCAGGACACAGAGTTCTTTCCATGACATTGACACTAACTAAGGATGTGATATAAATCTAAAAGTTAGAGGTGCATGTAATATTTTCTTTAGCTCTAATAATTGCAAATGAACCTTAAAATTAATATAAATTTCACCTGTGGGGAAAAAGGATATTTTGTTAGTTTTATAGTACTTTCTGTAACTTTGCAGGTTAATAGACAATCTTTCTTGGTTTTTCAGGGGTAGGAGTGTTTTATTTGCTTTTAAGATGCAGTTGGGAATGGGTGAAACACATTGTTAAAATATTGTCATAGGTGAAAAAAATGAATCTTCAGCTAAGTGATAGCCATCAAATAACTTTCTTCTCTCTGTAAGTTGGGTAGATTTACAAGAACTGTGCCACCTCTTAAATAGCAATCATGCTTCAATAACGAATATACTGATGTGATTAAAGATTTAGTTTTGGGTGCTCAGGCACCTCTTTCTGTTACCTTTCTTCCATTTTGGAAAAGGATCCAATAAGAAGTATAATTCCCTATTTCACAGAATCAATTAGGTTGGAAAAGACCTCTGAGATTGAGTCCAATCTATGATTGAAGAACCCCACATCAACTAGACCATGGCACTGAGTGCCATGTCCAGTTGTTCCTCAAATACCTCTGGGGATAGTGACTCCACCACCTCCTTGGGCAGTCTATTCCAGTATCTGATCACACTTTCTCTGAAGAAATTTCTCCAAATGTCCAACCCAAACCTCCTCTAGCACAGATTAAGACAGTGTCATCTTGTTCTGTCAGTTGTTACTAGGGAGAAGAGACCAGCTCGCACCTGGCTACAGCCTCTGTTCAGGTGGTTGTAGAGAGCAATAAGGTCTCCCTTGACCCTCATTTTCCCCAGGTCCTTCAGCCACTTCTCATAGGATGAGTGCTCCGGAACTGTTATCAGCTTCACTGGTACTTCTCTGGACTTGCTCCAGCATCTCAGCATTCTTCCTCAGTTGTGGATCCCAAGACTGAACACAGTATTCAAATGCAGCCTCACTAGTGGCAGGTAGAGTGGAAGAACCACTTCCTTGGTCCTGCTGGTCATACTCTTTCTGATGCAGGTCAGGGTGCCATTGGCCTTCTTGGCTACTAGGCACCCTGCAGATTCATGCTCAGCTGGATATTGACCAGCACCTCAAGGTTCTTTTCCATTGGGCCACTTCCCTTTGCATAAACCCACTCAAACTTGGCTTAGGATTCAGCTTTCCAGTAGTGATACATGCATTTTTGTTTGTGTTTGTGTGTGATTAGTAGAAAGTCTGCATCCTGGGCACTGTTTTGTCTGGATTACTGAGCACATAGTTTGTAGCATAAGAAACTAGGAGTGTTTATAAACTCAAAACCATTCTACAGTGGGAGTTGCTGAAGAATTCTTCAGTTTGCACATCAGCCATCCATTTTGTTAACAAATGTGGAATCTGTTAGGGGCAGAGATTAAATATTCCTCCTCTTCCCCAGTTGTTGGCACAAGAGTATTCCTTTGTAATATTTTTTTTGCAGTATAAGCTGTTAAATCTTAGTAGCTGCAAATAGAAGCAAAATGTGTGTTCAGTTCTGCATCTCTCTTTGGTGTTTTGTTCTTCAGTGGTCCAAACACCCTTAGAGTAAGAGGTGATTTTCTTCTAATTTAAATACAGGAAAACTACCACGACTCAAAGACTAGTTAGGTGTTTGTCAGAAATGCCCTAGGCCCTTTAGTCTTAAAAATACTGGTCTTAAGCTTAATAGTGCACTAATAATGTGTTTTAAAATGTTCTGATTTATTGCATTGATTTCCTTACTTTAGGCTGAAAAGGACTCTGCCTGCACAGATCCATATTACTGCCTCTCTGACTTCATAGCACCACTGGATTCCGGCATTTGTGACTACTTAGGTCTGTTTGCAGTGGCCTGCTTTGGTGTAGATGATTTATGCAGTGAATTTAGGAAACAGGAGGATGAATACAACATCATAATGGGGAAGGCTCTTGGTGATCGGTTGGCAGAGGTATGAGGTTTTATCATGCGTTTCCTTGCAACTTTCTGCAGACTTAGAGCCACTTCAATACAATGCAAGTGAGGCTTGCTCTAGCTGGGGATTTCAAGCTATAGCAGGGTTTTAGAAATTATTATTATTATTGTTGCTGTTGTTACTATTATCTCAAGATATTTACTGAAGTGGAAATTCTTCCTGAATGGCAGCTGGTGCTGGTAAAATCACGTAGACTGCAGGATCAGTTCAGAAAAGCTGTTGCCCACTTTGAGCTAGAGGAAAAGTCCTCTGCTAAAAGGAGCAGCAGCACAGGCTTCTATCTGATCGTAGCAGGGAGGCAAGAATAATGTGGCCTTCCATAGCTAGACCAGGGTGAGACACCCAAATAGTCAAGACCTAATGACCTCAGTGCTATAATGAAGTGTCACTACCATACGTTAATGAATTTTGTCTTTTTGGATTACTTGTCCACATCTTTACCTCTTTTAAGCAGGACAAACAAAAATGCACATCTACCAATAAGAGAAGTAACTAAAATACTTGAATTATCAAAATAAGTGTTTCATGTGAACTTTAATTCTTTCAAATGTCTCACCTATGTTAAGAGCTCTCTTAAAAATGAAAATGGGAATGCGAGAAAGCATCTCTCATTGTTCGTCTTAATCAATCACCTATTGCATCAGTCTGTACAAAGTAAAAAATTTAAAAAATCTTTTCATTCTATTCCAAGGCATTTGCTGAGGAGCTTCATGAAAGAGTTCGAAGGGAATTCTGGGCTTACAGTAGTAGTGAGCAGCTGGATCTCTCTGGCCTACGCAAAATTAAATATCAGGGAATTCGCCCTGCTCCTGGATATCCCAGCCAGCCTGACCATACAGAAAAACTCACCATGTGGAAACTTGCAAACATTGAGGAAACAACAGGTAACTCTGCTTTGCTAAGATTCTTAAACTGCTTTTTATGCGAAATCAAAATTCCAGCTGAAGAACAAATTGGCTGTTGCAGAATTACATAAAATACTGAAGTGCTTGGGAATTGCTGTCTTCCCCTTTTTATCCCCATTTTTATTTTGCCTCATTCAAGGAAGAATTTGCAAAACATTGCCAGTGCTTTTGGTGGAGGAGTTGTGTCCTTAATTAGCAGATTGCATGCAAATGGGGTTCTGTTGCACAGAAAAAATTTATGGCATCCTTATGGTGGTAAGAAGACATTCCAGATAGAAACAGAAAAAAATTCAATTCAGCAGTGTATTTCCTGGTCCACAGGAACCTTGAGAAGGTACTTCTTAAAAAGGGATTAATTCCATTTGTCTTCCTCTTACATTTTGCATGTCAAATGTTTCACTGGTACTTCTACAATTCCAAAAATAATTTTCATTGCTTCAAAACCGCATTTGCCAAAATGTCCAAGTTTTTTTCTTCAAACTATGGAGTTACTCTACAGTAATTATAATGAAAGTCTGTGGTATGTTTAAAGCTCTGAGATTTTCTTACTGGTTAACAAGTGGAAAAAGGGTTTGGTTTTAGCTCATCTGAAACCTTGGGTTTTTTTGAGTATGCTTGAAGCTGCCCAATATTAAAAAAGGTTCATAATTTGTGCTTATTTTTAATTCTAAGAATAATAAAATCCTCATCCTCTTTTCCAGGAATTGGTCTAACGGAATCACTAGCAATGATACCTGCTTCTGCAGTTTCTGGCCTCTACTTTTCCAGTCCCAACTCCAAATATTTTGCTGTTGGCAAGATATGTAAAGATCAGGTAACTAACACCATCAATTGTAGTAGTGTTAAAGCATTCAAAATCATCTTATGAGCAGATGTCTTAAAGATTTTGTAAACATTTAAAGCTGGAGTTTCAAAATCTTCATCATATTTTGTGGTCCCTTTGCAGGTTGAAGATTATGCACTGAGAAAAAAAATTTCTGTGGCAGAGGTGGAGAAGTGGCTGGAACCCATTTTGGGATATGATACTGAACAACTGTGATATTTGTGGGTGAACTTCCTTTTTTGATGGTCCATTTGCCAGAAGGAACAAGAAAATTCTTCCTACTGAAAACAGCTTTCTTCCATCCACCCCTATAGCTTGTCTGATTGTCTTGAATTCTTAATCAAGGAATTTAATATTTCAAATCACATCTGCCTGGTGCCCTTGGCTTGGGACTATGAATGTATTTAGTTTCTCAATCACAGCATCATACTTTTATTTATTTTTGTGTTTTCACAAAGACTCTAGCAGAGAAGCTAGGTGTAGGGTGAGATGGGGAAACAGCAAAGCTTTCCTGGTCTCTGGAAGATTTTGAAACCAGGGACAAGAATTTCTCTCTCATGGCTGTGGATACGCATAGAACAGAATTTGACTTCTGTTATTTTAGTGTGTTTTGGCAAGTCCAGGGACAGAAATATGATGTGATTCTTCTGCAAAGTCCCAAAATGTTTCATACTGAGTGATCAAGAACAATTGAAGTACAACAGATCTCCTTTTTAAAAATCATCTACTCAGTGTTTAGTCTTGTGCTTGGTAACACACATTGTTCTCAATGGTAGAATTGTCAGAATAATACAATCTTCTGGGGTAATATCAGAGATCTGTATTGGGAAATGGCATGACAGAGCCCATGGAGTTGTCTGCTTCATGCTTCTTCTTCCTTTCAGCAAGTCACAATCTTTCTATTCTTTATGAAGTATACTGGCACTTCCAACCTTACAGTTAATGTTGTCAAGCTTAATTAATACATAAACAATAATTTGTACATGAAAATTATGAGAGCAGCATATTTGCTACTGTAGATAGCCAGAAAGCTTGGGGCTAACTTTTGCAGACTTTTTAACCTTCTAGAAAACTGGATTTTAAAAGCAAATAGTACTGTCATATGTAACAGTTAATATTGTAGACTATTCAGATTTAACTGAGTGTGCTAATTGTTCAGCTTTCAATAATTTCTGAAAAGTGTCTCAAGTATTATTTAAATGCTAATTTGTAAAATATTATGACAGAACCCTCTCATTTTTTTTATCTCTAATTGTAAACAAAAGACCAATATTGTAAGGAAGATATTCTTTTAATAGTTTATTGTAATCTTTTATTAGCTACATAATTTTTGTAATGTCTTCATCTGACTTTATGCTGAAAGAATCATCTTGTATCAGCAGATTAATAAAGATGGTGTTATCCTATTAGAATCCTTTAAATGGCAACAATAAAGTGTTTGCAGTAATCTGAATAGATAATGTCAAAATTAATATGTGCTTGTACCATGAACCTGAAATTATAGAAGCTGCTATGGGGTTTTTAAAATAGTTGTGTGTGTTCTTAACTGAATATTTTAGAATGGCTCATCCTTTAATGACTAACAGAAATAATTTCTAAATGGATCTCCCCTCCCCCTGCCTCCCTCCATGTCAAGAGACTTGTGACATGTCCATGCTGAGCAGCTGATTTTTGTAGTGGGAATGGTTTCTCAGTAGAACACTCGTTTAGACTGCCAAAATGAAGTAAGATGTTCTTAATATAAAAGATTATTTGTTCCTGAAATATGCAGCATATGAAATTGAAATCCTCTCTGTTTTGTTTTTGGTAATTTCACTTCTGCTGATCAATTTAATGCTTGGAATCTCTCCTCTCCAGCACTCTTCCATATTCTTACATTTGGAAGCATAGTGCCTTATTAGTCTGAAAATTTGATAGTGTGAATGGGGTCAAAGTTTGACTTGCTCAGCTTGGTTTGTTTATTGATTTATTTTCCTGAAATCAGTGGCAGACAGTTCAGTGAGTACAGCTGACAGCAGGAGGTCCCTGCTGTCTAACGGTGATGGTGTTACCTGGTGTACAAGCAGAGAGTTTCAAATGGTGTGCAGTTGCTTTAGCCTTTCACACATGGCGTCACACACTGAGAAAATCTTCATGTTTGCCTGCAAAACTTGTCATTGGGAGAATCTGTTTGGAATAATTACTCATTGTTATTATGCAAATGTATTGAATGCAAATCAAGAACAATTCCTTTAAAGCTTTGTTATTTTAAATTGTCATTTGACATTTTGGGTAAGACAAATTTTCATTCTTGTCTCCAGACCTAAGGTAAATTGTGAAGCAAAAGAGTCTCATAATTGTACCAGGTAACGCTGCTTTACTTGAAAGATTGACAAGTTTATAATGCATAAAATATTTTTTGCAGTGCTTTTCTAAATACCACCAACAAAGGTTCTAGATGTAAGAGATGATGGAAAATTTAGAATGTGTTGTAAATGACTCTGGTTTAGTTCTTGTGAGTAACTGACTTTGGATACTGATTTTTTTCTTGTAAGTCAGGCCAGCAGCCTGGAGATTAAGTTTTGAGGCACATATATTTTATGACTGTCAGGAGGGAATACTACCCTTAAACCTGCTCCTTCATTACCAGGTTTCAGTGCTGCTGTTACTCCTGGGAAGAATCTAGTGCAGCTTATTTTGTCATGAGGTTGCTATCAAGGTCAGTTCATTTCTCAGAAAAAAACCCTAAAACTCACTTTTTTTTTGCTTGTTTAACAGTGTGAAACACCCTTTCATTTAATTTCTGCTTCTTAAAACACAAGTCATGTCCAGAAAATTAGGGGAATAATGAGAGGCCTATGAGGGCCTTGCCTTTTCTAAAAGGAATTGTTTACTAGTAACTGTGACTGGGTTTCATTAATTTCCCTTTTTAAATTTTTGTCTGGTTTACCTGAGCGTGCCTCGAAAAAGTGCATTCAGGGTCTTAAAATGAAGAACAAGGAAAGAAGTAAGTCCATTAATTAGTTCAGGAGGGTAGTTCCCTTACAGAAACAGTAGGACATGTTCTTAGTCACTGGAGAAATTGATTCCTGTGCCCTCAATTTATCGTGGCCTTGTCACTGCAAAGCCTTTAAAGCCCTGCTGCAAAGTTCTTTCATTTGATTGTCAGGCTTCTGTAGGTGCCAGTTTTCAAATGAAGATGCACTGTGAACAGAATGCAAACACATCCACCCTGCTTTCACACAGCATTTGTGAACTGCCCAGCTAAAGGCAGCACTGAAAGCCTATTGGAGTTCGCCCCCATGTTTGTTCTAATAATACCACCATGGCTAAATATCATGAGTTTCTGACCATGCTTGACGTAAATAGCTGTGTGAAGGAGACCTCAGCTGAGATTACCAAACTTGGTGTTTTGGGTTTGTGATTCAACTTCAGCCAGGATGGCAAAAGCAAGCCAGTAATTATCCTTGCTGGCCTGAAGCTGCTGTGAGGACAGCAGGATGAAAGCCTTGTTTTCTTCCTCACTGCCCCAAGGCACCAGTGTGTCCTGTGCCTACAACTCCTGATCAGGCAAAAGGGAGTGATCCCAGGTCAGGTGGGTGGTCTTCCTTCCTAGAGAAAGAGCACAAAGTACATGGAGGGAGTGTGGAAACTCAAACTGACCCCATATTAGTTCTTAGCTCATGGTGTTTCCTGTTCCATCTCCCTGTCAAATTGGCCTCCTTTTCCTCCTCCCTCCAGCAGTCCTCCTCCATAGCTGCATGTCAGGGTCGTCTGTAGGTTCTGCCAAAATGAAACTGTAGGAGTCTTTTTAAAAAGTTTCATTTTTGTCTGAACAAGTTACTGTTCCAGAAAGAGAAGATTTTTCACCTGGCAAGCATTGGATAATATTAATAAATGGTGCTCATAGCTCTGCCTATAGGAACCTTATACTGTGTATGTCAGTCATTCCTAAAATACTAAGGAGAAGGCCACACAACATGTTAAACTATTCCCTGTGTTTTAACTGCATCTTTAGTTACATAGTGGTTTTCATCTAGATAGCAAAACCAAAATGTATATTAATTGCATCCTTTGTCAGTGTGCTGTTTTAAGCCCACAATTAATAATAAGCTGAGAGTAAAACTAAGTAAAACTAATGTAATTTTCAACAAGTGTTGAATTAATGGTACAAACTACTAAGAAGCAATAAAGAATTTATCTGTGCCTTGCTGTTATAACAAAGGCTTTTAAAATTCTTTAGGCAGCTGATGACTTAAATATTTTATGAAGCAAAATGTATCTTTAGTAAAAACTCAGGTTACAAAACACTTATAATTTGAAAAGGCTTTTCACTGCTTTCTAGAAATAGCTGATAAAAATGATTTATGAGACTGGAAAGTTTGCTGCACTACCTGCAGAAATTTCTATGCATGTACTACATGTAACAAAAGAAAATAGTGTGGGATTCACAGAGGGTAACTTAATTGCAGAAGAACAGGCAGTTCTTCGGGGAAGAGCTGAAAGATTAACTTCCAGTGAATGTCTCTTAAAACCCAGATATTCACAATATTAGTAATTGCAGTAAATAAAAATAAGGGAAACATTTTTATGTATACATCAAAGTATAGGAAATGCAATTTAAGAATATTTTTAAGGGTAATTTTTAATATTTTAAAATAATTTTAATATTTTTAATCATTTTATGAATAATTTTTCATAAATCTAATGCATACTTGGGATTGATGAGTTGTACTTGCATGTCTAGAGTGGGAGAAGGAGGAGGAAATAATAATTAGGTCGTGAACTTCTTCTAGGGTTAAGTAAGAAGCTGTTGAAAAAAAAAGGATAGCCCATGTCATGACACCCTCCTCCCCATTCTGACACTGTTGGATCCATTACTTACATGATTGTTTCTGAAAGGATTTTCAGTGATGCTGGCATTCCCTGATTCTGGAAAAATATTGTGAGAAATGAAAATAGCCAGTTTTCCCACAGTTTCCACAGTTTTTAAAAGTTAGAACTCTAACATCAGCTCTGTATCTGCACATAGGTCAGTGCAATTTTGACCCAAGAATTCCTTCAGTCTAGCAGATAAAATAGATCTGGGTGTGTAGGTGTAATGGATTTTTTTTTCTTACTCAAGGTGTTGAAAAGATCCATTTTTCCTCTCTATTAGAGTGCAACTTTTAGGGGATGTTTTGTTCTTACTTTACTTATTTTTATACTTGAGCTGTACTTGTTTCCCCTTCTCCAGCTTCACAGATGTGGAGATGTGACTGAGAGTTCTCTAATAGCCTGTGAGTGCCATATGTTTGTGTTTTTAACTAAAAATACATTTTTTTCAGGCTTTGTTGAGTTTTATCAAGGTTCTTGCCAAATAGCTTCTTCCCAGGAAGTAGACAGCTTTATTCTTTTTAATCTGGCCATCAGTTGGAAATCTAGGTTGAGGTTCAGAAGTGGAGTGCAAATATGAGGTCTAAAACAGGTGTCAGTTCTCTGTGGTTGGTGAACTCCTTCTGTACTTCTGTTCCTGTTATGACCTTGTGAGAACAAATGTGTTTGTATCTCTCCGTTGATGAGGGCAGTGGTGGGACAGCAAGTCAGGGAGATGAAACACTGCCCTGTATGGCCAGAGGACTTATTTAGCAGACTGCCCTTTGCAGGTGCATTGGTACAGCATGTTCTCCTGTCTGCCTGGTCAGGACCTGTTTTCAACTGATGTCTCAAGTTCATCTGTACTCAGCTGCTTTTATTTCAGGAAGCTGCTACTTGTGAGATCTGCTAAGCACTGCACGAGATCCTCTTTGCATAATCGGTCATTTGTTATGGATGGCTTCATAGTAATTATCTACTGGTACAGTTTTGGCCTTGTTTAATTTTTCAGTAACCAAATAGATGGCTTTCTTCAGAATACTAATGCAGAGCAAATAAACACATTGTTTCTCTAAGGCCCATAAAATCAGACTTTACTGTCAACACTTGACCTAACAACTTTACTCATGTGGACAAGGATTTGCTATTTACAAAAGCATGACCTTGTTTGTGCTTTATTTAGGAAAGAAATGTAAGCACTTGGGTTTATTGCTTTTACTTTCTTCCAAATATTGTGCTTCACCTCTCAGGACAGCTAAAGGAATAAAAGTTTTGATTCAGTTATTATAATACCAGATATACACATATGGCAAGGTCTACTAAAGCAAGACATTCTAAACTTAACATGATGTAGGAGTGTACAGGCTACTTACCAAATATCAAATTGTCTCTAAAGATAAGCATTAGCTGAAAATGCTGTAAGACAAGAGTCAGCAGTCAGCTAGGGGTACATGAAGATTTTAAGACTTTAAGGTGTTGGATCATCAGTATTTCATTAGGCATTATATTGCATGTTTCACCTCTTTCTGTGTCACTGTTTCCCAGAACTGGAACCTGCTACTGCATCCAGATTCCTAGTTATTCCACAAGAAGAGTTTTGACATGGGTTTTATTGAAGTTTTTTATGTGCATTTGCAGGATTATTTTCCCAAAAGAGTTTAAAGTACCACACGGTAGATAAATGATTCAAGTTCTTGAACCATAAAATACTTGTTTTTCCTCAAAAAGTCCCCAGGTACTGATAGATTTTTTATTACTTGGTGGACAGAACCAAATAGCACGCATTTCCTCAAAGCTATGAGTGTGCTGGAGGAGGGAGTGAATATCAGTGAAAGGACTTTTTGTGGTACTGTTTTAGTCTCAGTTCTTGATCAGTATTATCCTTCTGCTGTCACATTCATTGCTTGAGAGCTGAAGTGAGCTAGAACACCTCTTAGCAGGTTTTCTAGTGCTGACCCAGCTGCTATTAAAATGTCTGGAGAAATTACTACCTCTCTGAAACACCAGTTTGATCAGTCCTAATGCAGTAATCTGGAAAGAATATTTGGTGTTTGAGTCCTGTCAAAAATACTTGGGGACCAACAGGATATGCTGTTAAACCATCTTCAGTGCTCAGCTTCATTGAAATAGATGGCTGGGACTATGAAAGTAATTTTTACTCTCATTCTGAAGCACTTATCTGAGAGAAAGTGCTACCCTATCAAGCCAGGAACAGATGAGCTTTCCAGTCCAGTGTGATTAATGGTAGCCATCCATCTCAGATATGCTTGAGGGAGACTGCCCAACAGAACCAGCAACATGGGCATTGATTCTATTCTGTACTCTGAGTGATGGAAGGTGTTAGAGTGCCTTGATTCAGCAGGTGAAGATTGGCAAACACTCCAAAAATATTTTTGTGTTTTCAAGCCTCTTATGATTTTTAAACAAATACTGTTTAATGAGAGTTTGAGCTTCAGAGTCTTTGAAAGTTGTGAATATACATTGTGCTAACTTTCTATATGTACTGTTGGGAGTTTCACTTGGCCATTTTTTAAACAACAGCTGCCTTTTAGTTAAACGTCCTCCTTAAATATATGTTTTGTGTTGTGTAACCCTACAAATATCAGGAAAGTCACAGTACTGTCACATATTTCGTGCTGTTCATGCACACAAAGTGCTGAGCAATGGCAAGGCAGCTACCACATATGGTTATTGCTAATCAATCTGAATAAATTTGAGAATTTTATTGCAGTTTCTTTCCAGAACTGTCAGCATGAAGTATACAAAATCTCTTGCTTTTGTAGCTCAAATGAAGCCTGTAATGAGGTGAAAGTCTTAATGTTATATAAGACATCTTATCATGTGGTCTTTTGATCTGTCAGTAAAATATGCCTTGATTATAAGTAAACTGAGAGAGCTTTTTCATTTCCTTATCATACTGAGATCTCACGAGTTCCTTTTCCTTATGGTACTTTTCTTGGCTCTGTACTTCTGTGGAACTTTTTTAAAAATTCATCAGATTTCTGCTGCTGCTGCTTCCAGTCTCACCACTGGAGTTTTTACTTGCCTTCTAGACTGTTATAATTCTCTTTCAGTCATGCGTATTTGCCCAGTATCTTGGATGTCATACTTAACAGTTTTCGTGTCTTCTGTAGGAAATTCCACCATTTGTAAAGAGTCCATGTGTTGCACTTAGCTTTATTGTTCCTAGGAATCTTCCTAAGCCAACTTCCCACAGAACTGACTGAGAAGTTGAGGGTGCTGGAAAATTAGGCAGACTAAGTGTGTGAATAATGTAAATGTTTATATCTGTGTAGTTGGGTTACAGGGATTTCTTTTTTACTGGAGTCCTGATATTCCAAAGTTTCTAACAGTGTATTCACTGATTGCTTAGAAAAATAAATGCCTGAACTGTGCTTCTGTCTCTTTCCCAGGTAAGAATCACTTTATCTACTACAAAGCTGATAACAATTACAGGACTTGAGGAAATTAAACATGAGACTGCTGCTAAAGTTAAATATATTTCTTCGCATTAATTTGACCAAAAAGCCCTAAATTAGCCTAAGGAGAAACATGAATGATTTTGGTTTTGTCTGTAAAATAAGTTTTCTGTAAGACATTTTATGAGTGTGGCTGCATGGCTTTTTCTTCTGAAGCAAAAACTGAAGCAAATATTTATGTCACAAACATTACAAGCTTTTTTGTATCTGTGGTGGAAGATATTTTCCCTTGCTGTAAGGAGTATACCTATTGAGGGGTGTTGGGAAAAAGCCATCATTTAATCATAGAATCATGGAATATACTGAGTTGGAAGGGACTGTTCAGGATCTTTGAGTCCAGCTCCTGGCCCTGTGCAGGACACCCCAAGAATCACACCATATGCCTGAGAGCATTGTCCAGACACTTGAACTCTCCCAGGGTTAATGCTGTGACAGCTATGATTGAAGAATAGCAGGTACCCGCACAGATTACTGTTCAAGGGCTGAAAATCCCACGTTATCAAATGTAAGATTTGTCCAAATCTGGTATTGAACTTTTAGGCACTTTATTTAAGTATACTTGTTTTGGTCATCTATTTCTACCCAGTACAGCTGACTGGTCCTCTAGTCATGCTCTATTTTGTCAGTCAGTCCCTGGAAACAGCCATATAAGTAGGGAAATGTTTTGGATTAAGAAATGTAATCTATCACTGGATTTGTGACTGGGAGATACATTTCCATCTTTCATAGCCACAAGAGTAACTTTCTGGGTTCAGTTCTGCACGATATGGTGAAGAGTTCTGACATGTTTTTAATTACTTTTTGAAGACTGCAGTCATTAGGGCCTCTACTTGTACATATTTAAATGGTTGTGAGTCTTGGATTAAAAAATTCAAACAAACCAACTAAAACACAGAGAACCCAACAGCAAACAACTGTAAATTTAAATGCTAGCCTCCAGGCTAGTCTGTGGTACTTGAGTCCAGTTAATATTTCCATTAACTGGTACACTCTTCACCTGCACTTATGTAATGTACATGGAACTGTAATAGTTGTCCTTGCAAGGGAATATTTCAAATAAATAATTCCTAGACAGCTACTGGACAAGCCAGTATTTACCTATATAATACACCAATACCTATATTGATTAACACTCTTTGGTACCACTCTGATGGCAGAGGTAAGAACAGGAGTCAGCCTGGTTTTACACCTCAGCACTTCTGTTTTCAGCCAATTAAAAAACCGCAAACAAACAAAAGAATCCATGAACAACAAGACTTTGTTTCAGCCTGTTGAGTGCAAATTGGTCAGCATTTGCCCTGCCACACTGCTGTAAGGGGTGATGGGCTGAGTGTAGACTGCAGGATGCATCAAGTTTCTGGTGTACTCAGCTTCAGCATGGCCCTATGCCCAAATGTATGCGGGGAGGAGAGCCAAGTGTGCACTTGGAGAATGATGTAGGCTCATCCTGTCTGATGGCTAGGGATCAGTGAAATCCAGTTCCCATATGTCACCTCTTGATTTGTTATGAAGCTACTGTGGAAAATTGTCAGCACATAAAGCAGATTGCTTTCTTCTAATAGTTCATGTGAATTTTATTCTCAATTCTTGGGATTCTTGACCAGCTGTTGCCATAGAGCAACTGCAACAGTGGATGAAAGTATTGTCTGTAGAAGCAACTAGTGCAGCAGTGTGGAAGATACCACTGCTTATAGGATTGTGGAATTGGCTGCGGGATAAGCTTGCGACAAAGCACTTGAGATATGACTTAGCAGCCTGTAATTTGTGTTCCAATTAGAGCCCCAAGATGATTTTTTAAAACCCATGGATATGGCTCCTTAATGAAAAACTGTAGATAATGTAGTCCCTGTAATCTTTTGATTCTTCTGTCAAAACTCAAGGATTGGCTGAACTCCAATTTATAATATAAACCTGATCCATCTCAGAATGCAATTGACCTGACTTTAAAATATATTCTGTTGGTAGAGAGCAACCATGTTGCCTTTTCCCAGTAAAATGAAATGTTGCTGAATACAGTAAGCGAGTTACTCTGTAGAAGCCAAATACACTGTACTCAAGGTTGTGCTTTATTAGCCAGCAAAATTCTTACCGATCCCAAAATCTGAAATCAGCTACATACATTTTTGAATTCTAGAATGTGTGAGCAGTGGATGTTAGATTATTAGACAAAAAATGTTGCTGAGCTTGCTATATTTTCAAAGGCACAATAGTTTTAAGAAATAACTCTTTGCTGGAAAAAATTACATATAAGCATAAAATATTTCATTCTTTCAGAGAGATAACTGGACAGTATAAATGTAAGCAGATGAGGTAAGGACAGTGAACGCACAGGTTGGATTTGCTTCCATAAATATGTATTTAGCAGGTGTGTGCCATCCTACAAGCACAGCCTTATGCTCCAAAAAGGAGAGCTGGAGGAGCACAGTGTAGTTAATCATCAATGCTTGTGTGTGGATCAGCATGAATAGTCTTTAGAAAGAGTGAGAATTCTATATTCAGCTTGAGAGTTTACAGCTTTTATACAATACGCCTTTTGAGTAAATCTAAGCACAGTTCTTCACATGCTTTTTGGGCAATTATATTCTTTGTTGCATGTGAAATGGAGAATACCAGCCTCTTCTGCCACAGAAATGTTAAGTGACATGATTAATTTTTCTACTGGAGTGGGAACTTAGTCTCACAACTTTTGATTATGTAAAGGATCCAAGTGCATATAGGAATGGATAATTACCAAGAGTTCCTGTTCACATGGGAAGAACAATATAAACTTTTTATCAAGGTTCTTACTGAGGAATTCTTATCATCCATCAACCAAATAGATTTGCTTTGAGCTGATAGCAACTGTATTTTTTTTCTTTCATAGTTTTCGATGTTGCAATAAATATTACAAATTTATAGGAAGCACTGTGTTAGCAGGTACATGTTTGAGAAGCTGCTGGGCATCAGCACATCAGAGTGTAAGCAATAAAATAAATGCATGTACCATTCATGTGGAAGTCAGATAAACAGTTTGAACCTCCTCCTAGCTGACTAGAAATAAAGGTTTTGAGATGTCCATAGACAAATTGTGAAGAGAAGCACCTTTTTAACATGCTTTCACAGATATCCTTTGAATGATGTTATCTCTACCCCTTTATATTATTTTAGTAGTTACTTCAGAGAAATGCAAGTTGAGTTCCTTTGTTTCCAAACCTTCTGGTTTTGAGACTGGATATTTTAATTCCCATGCATGTCATTACCATAGTAGTTTAGTAGGTTCTTAGCACAGACTTTAAAATCACTTATATTTTCTCTTTCTTAGAACTGGGCATATATATGTCTCCTGCAACACCATGACTTATAATGGAATTCTGGGAAACATAGATCTGAAGTTTTATTCTTGAGTAGTGAAGACAAACTGTTGGGAGTTTCAAGATTACTTGATTTACTTCTAATACTGAACATGGTACTGAGTTGGATCAGATTGTGTTCAGATTTATATTCTTTTTTGACTACTTCTACTCCCATTTTTCTGATTTTCACTGTATTGTAGTAATCCTGCAGAAAGCAGTGGAAATGTCAGCAAGGTCTGTCCTCTGGAACCACAACTCTTGAGGCTTCTCTGCATTGTTGCCTCAAGAATTTTGGCTTTTCTTATTGTTTCCTCCTTGAAAAGGGATGCGTTCAGTGCAGAATTAATGATGACATTAAGGAGTGAGATGGTCTCATATGAGGTGATATGAGGCTTGCCAAATGCCTATTTAGACTGCACTAATGCACAGTGGGCTGTTTGAAGTGGAAGCCTGCCAGTGACCTACTGGTGGTGTTCATGCCTGGGAGCTGGTGCTGTCATTGCCTGGTCCGTCCCCAGCCTCCACACTCATCCCTGCTGGCTCCAGTGCTCGTGGCTGCAGGAAGGTGCCTCAGCAACCTCAGTGGCTGCAACTCTGACCCTCTCCCCACACTGCCTGGGAAGCCAAAGCACCTAAATAAAACTGTCTTGTTTCACTATCCAGCTACTTACTGTGAATGTCCAAGAAAGATGCAGAGACAAAGTTGGCAGGGTGTGAGGACTACTCTTATTTTGTAGGAGTGAGTGTCACCTTAAATACATGTTAATGCATAGCTCAAAAATTTGCTAAATTGCAGCCCTGACTCCACAGCAATTAAGGTTAGAAATGTGGGAGAAGGGGCAAAAGAAGCCATCATGTTTTGAGCTGGAAGGTATAATGCTACTAACAGGACACCTAGTTTACCCTGCCAGTGTTCATGTTCCTGGTTGGCTGGTGGTGTTTAAACTATTCTGAAGTGCTTACTTGAAAAGAGTGGTAATGAGATCTGGCTGAAAAGTCTGCAGTTCAGACATGCACTTTTCTTTGACTAAAAGGGTAATTGACTTAGATTCTTATTGCTCAAGTTTGTTTATTCATGTTGAACCACTGACATCCAAGGACCATGTTGCAAGTTATGGCATTACTATGAATTAAAAAGCATAGGAGAAATACCCATGCAGGGCTATAAATTATAACAGCAAGAAGTACTGTGCAAATAAATATTTTGGACTTTGTTGTCAAAACTTTGTTACATTGCACTTATTCTAAGCACTGAAAATTAAAGCCTTCAGAAGCTCTGAAGTATTTGAAGGAATAAATGTAGAAACAAAAGTCTTGACAGTTTTGCAAAATCTTTTCTTGTGGCAAGAAAGACTTCTTGATAAGATCTAAAAATGAAGTCCTGTCCAAATATGGTCATGGAAGAGTACAGGAGCACAGTGATTTTCACAAGAGCCAAAATGTTAGCAGCAGCCATATTTCAACAGGGACAGCTACATCCTTCCCACATTCAGCCCAGGACTCCGTAACCCTTGTCTTAAATAGCTGTATCATGTTTTTGTGAGTTAGCAAACACCAGCTGTGGAGGGCTCTGCTTTGCACAACAGCATAAGAAATTTGCTCTGTATGGCACAAGAAGCTTTGCCAAGACCAGTGCTGCTTTCCTGGTGCAACTATGGCTGCAGTCAGGGGTTTGTCTCCCAGGCTGTGCCAAGGAGGAGTCTGCCTCCTCCTCCCCATCTTGCAGAACAAGGCTGGCAGGAGCCTGTAGATCAAACAGGAAATGACAGACAGACCTTTTTTTTTTTTTACACTCCAGTAACTACCTGATCAACAAGTCACCAAGTCCTGATATACTAAGGATTTTCTAACACAACTAATTTACTGAAAGTTATTAGTCTTTTTATCTATAATTACTCTGAAAGAGTCACATAGTGAAATCTCTGTTGTGCTATAGAGAAGTGACATAATATGGTCAAAATACGAAACTTGTAACTGGGATGGTACATTGTGGTGGCTCTGTCAACACTTAATTTTAGGCAAAAACTTGTCCCCTTTTTTCCCCTTATTTTGTCTTAATTATACTTATTTTTGGCCAGACTAAAGGACTACTACCCCAAAATATCTCTCTGCTCGGTTACCAAAGGGCAATCCAAACTCACAGGCATGGAGACAAACCACAAGAGTTTAAGATGCAGAATAACTTTCTAAAAACAATAGGAAGGCACCCTAGACTGTGCTTTGGAGCATAGTAGAAATCCAGTTATTTCACACCAGTTCCCTGACCCCCTCCCCAACAGCAGCAAAGGGAGAAAGGCACAAATGGCACCCAAAAAAAAGGGCAAAAGAACTAAATCTCTCATGAAAGTCCAGGTCACTGACGTTTTAATTTGTTCATTAAAAAAAAAAAGTGTCCTTTTGGCATATGGCAAAAAGAGTCCATCAAACTTACTTACTGTGTGGGAAGGAAGGAAGGAAATTCTTAGAGGGGGAGACAGAGGTTAAAGGAACAGGGAGAGCCATCTTGGGCTTAAATTTTCCTGGACAGTGGAGAATGTGTGCGCTACAGCTAGGGGAATCCCTTCCCCAGGCAGCATCTGCTGCTCTTCCAGATACTTTTGAGGGCAGGAAGGATGATTCTCAGTGGGTTTGTGTCCTTACTCCATGGGTCATGCAAAGAGCAGGGCTCCCTCCTTGTCATACACAGAGACACTTAGGAAGACAGTTTGAAGGCAGGCTCAGGGGAAGAGAGAGGTGACAGAGGGGCTGTATCCAGACTGATCCCCATGCCCTACACTCCATCATCCTACTCTTGTCTAGGGGCTGCCTGAAGCATGGATTATTTCCCTTTTAGGGATTTCCTCATGACAGAAATGAACCAAGGGAAGACTGTGGAGCTGAAAGTGGAATATAGACAGAGCCTAGAGTGGAGCTCTACAACTGCTCATAGGTCTACTGCTGAAAGTGCATCCCAGCAAAACAGATACCTTGTAAAATATTAGTCCTTGGTCCTAAATACTATTATCCCCTTTCCTGTATTTTCACCTTCTTCATGCTGCTGTCTGGTCTGGGCTCTTTCTCCTCCAGCCTGAAGCTTCCCCTCATACGTCATCATGTGCTACTGGCAGAGCTGAGAGCTGGGGGAAGAGTGGCTTTAGAGCACAGTGACGTTATCACAGACATTCTCCATTCTCCTCAAACTGTGTGTGTTAGGAATAATAGGTAAGTGCAGGCACCTTCCCTTGATGGTCCCTAAGCCTACTGTAGCACCTGGACCTTGTATTATCCTAAGATGAAGTCTCCTTGGGCTCCCAGGTGGCTATACAGGGCAAAAACCAGAGAGCACTTTCTGGTAGATGCATGTGGTGCACACAGATTTCTGCTGAGTTAAACTCTGCCAGTGCATGAGAGAAGCCTGCTGGGAGAGTGTGCTCTGCTGTCTGCTTCAAATGGCAATAGGCTGCCTTGGCTGTCGATGGCAGTGTGTGCTGTGCTGAGCACAGGGCAGTCATGTTGCCTGTGGGCACCCAATTTAGGAATGTAGCTGTGCTCAGTTCCCTGTATGGGCTATGGAAAGAGAAATACTTATTTGGAGAGAGATTTAGAACAGCAGCTGAAATGCTCTTCCATTCAGCACAATAAAAATGAGACACTAAAATTTCTAAGCAAATAATTGTTATAAAAGGCCTACACAACATTACCTGGTCTGGTAAAAGACTACAATTGATGTCTTGTACGCAGAGCTGTAAGGTCTGTGTTTCTTTACAGCTATGTCAGTCTGTTTTGGATCTTCTAGCAGACTGTGGCATATGGAATGGAAAATTAAAACTTTTGATTTACGTGTTGCTGCTTTCGTACTCTGGCCATGGTAGAAGACTTAAAAGTGTGAGATGACAACAAATATTTAGTTGTACAAGTAACTGAGATGGTTACATCTGGGAGCAGAGGGAATGGATAATTCATCACTCTAATAGTTTCTATGTGCTGGAAGAGGCTCTGTGGTTTTGTAAAGGAGAATAAATAGAGAAGCATTCCCAGCCCCCCCCCAAGCTAAAAACTGAACTGCTGCAAAACAAGTTTACATGAGCATTGCCAGCCTGATGGACACACTAAGATTAGCAAAACAGCAAGTGCAGTGAGAACAGACAAATGCTGTGCATGAAAAATCTTGTTAATACATCCATCCTCTTACCTAAACTTTCTGTATGGCTAATTTTTCAATATTTTTTTTTCTCAAAAGTTTTAGGGAATGTTCTAAGTTTTGATAATCTGTACAATATCTGTATTATGTTGGGACATGTCTGAAAATGTCAGGAGGCACTGCACTCTTGATGATCAACTTTGGAAAAAAAAAGGCAGAGCAAGGCCTTCATGGTTTTTAAGCTCAGAAGAGACTATTAAAATCATCAGTTACTCTAGTCTCCTTTACAGAAGAAGAGTACTTTATCAGTTAATTCAGCATAATACCTTTACCTCCAATTTAAATTGCATCTTTCTTAGAAAGCCATGTAGGCCGTGGGATTACAATATCTGTCTTTAGCTGGTGCTTGGTTTTGTTTCAGAAATACCTATTATCTATGGATAATATGATTCTTCTCATGTGCTTGCAGACAATGACACAGGGGAAAACCTCTGGCTATAGTTTTCCCCTCCTGAATTTTGCAATTCCATTCTTTAATATATTCTTGCTGAGCTGTGTTCTGTTAAAAAGACAAGATCAGGGAAAACACTATAGGCATTCCTTGCTACCTTTCTCAGTCATCAGAATCTGTTCAGGGTCACTCTGAGATCTCTGAATAATATTTATAGATATAAGAGGAGAAACTCTTAGATTCACAGAGTTATAAGGAGACTTCAGTTAAGTTTACTAGGAGGCGAAACTTGATATGCTAAAGTTAGCTTTTGAGTACTAAAGCAATGAGATTTTTCCTTAAGAATTTAGATTTGCAGGGGCTTCCCACTATGCAATTATTCATCAGTAGTTGGAAAGTCAAAGACAGGGCATAAAATCCAAACAAATCAAGTTCTGTCTTGGTGAGTGCATGGCCATAATTGTGTTGTTTTTAACAAATTTTGAAGACCAGGCGTCTTTACTGTTTAAGCCTGTCTCTACAGTACTATATATTTAAACTAGCTAACAGTAAATCAAACACAGAGCCCTCACTTTCACCTGTTATTAGCAAAAAAATATTGTAAAAGTAAAAATATGATAGGCTAAAAGTGCTGAATATTCTGCCTGGGAAGCTTGGCATTCCTCTTCTCATATAGTCCTTCAAGTTTAGGAAAATTACTCTGAAGGCTAACTAGACAGGATTTGATATCAAAGTTGGATATATAGCCACCTTCTCAATTTCAGACAAACATGGTTCTTGCTTCAGTATGTGACAAGTTACTATTTCTAATCAAAATTATTTCTAATATAATTTTGCAACAAGTTACCAAAAATACCTGCTCAGCTAGATGCAATTCTTATTATATACAGAGTATAACAATCTGTTTTTTAGCATGTGGTGATACATATATGTGTACCACTGACAATTCAGAAACAAAACTAAAGGTGATAAAAACTAAAAATCAAAGACCTTTGTGGGTAGAATTAAATCTTGGATAATGAATAAACATTTATATTGAGTGGGAGAACAAAACAGGCAATCTGAAACAGCAATTGGTATAAAAATACTAAAGATAGGTAAGCAAAAATTTTACATGGTTATATGAAGCTTCAGAGTGACAACACTAGAAAGTACCTTTTGAAAATGGAAAGGAACACTTTGATAGTCCCTTTACCTAGATAGAATCAAGGAAAGAAACAGGACAGTCAACCATCTTAATCACAACAGTCATTTAAATAGGTTCAGACTGTAATTCTCTTTGGCCTGTTAACTGCATGTCCACCTGATACCCAGTTCTGAAATTAGGTCTCTGTGTTCTTGTTAAACTGGTTATTTTAATACTGAATAATACTACTGAAGGAAGTGTCTGCTTTGCATTGAAAAGTTTCTTTTAACAGGGCTAAATTTTCTTCCATTAAAGCAAAAGAAAAGAGTACACTCCTTAGAGATTAAGATTTTCTCTGTCAGTCTTCATCCAGCCTCAGGCTACAAACAAAAACTGTTGTCATTCACCTAATTGTGGGGAGCTCTTAAAAAGAAGGAATCTCTTTATCTCCTGCAGCTTGTTCTCAGGGTGCTGCTTTGGCTCAGGTGACTGTGAAGGACAGCATAGAACTAAGGTTTGTTTTTTTTTTCCACATTGCTTAAGTTTTATCAGTGTTATGGTTTGAAGTGAAGTGAAATTTTCCAGGAAATTGGAGTCAAACTAATTAGTGGTTAGGTTTGGATATTGGCACTTGGAGTGACTACTGAAGATATGGACACACTTTTGAGAACACAGGGGGTTAAAAGTAAGAACTTCTAGGGGAACTTTCTTTTTGGTTCTGGTTAGAGTGTAGTGTAGAGTTCTCTTGCCCAGTTATGGGCTGGGTGGGGGAGGGGAAGCTACGTGGCCTGAGAGAGGTAGGCCAGGGGGTGAAGGGACTGGAACTGGGCTAGCCTTCTGCGGATGGAAGGGTGGAGAGAAACGGAGATGTTTTTGTTCTCTCTCCTTAGAGGGAAAGAGACAGAGAGCTTGAAGGTACTTGGAATTTGTCAGTAGAGGAGGAGAAGGGGGGGGGGGGGGGAAGGTGCCCAGCCGTGGGAGTTGGAGTCCTGGGCAGAGATTTCAGCTGTCCGGGCAGTCCAAGACTTTTAACCCTTTCCTGGGAAATGAAAGCTTTGTGAAATATTACTCCTCTTTGGTTTGAAAGAGAAGAGAGACAGTCTAGGACCTGAGGTGTTAGAAGTAGAAATTTTAGGTGGGAGGAGATGATGGAGTGGCTTTTGGCTGGACTTTTCTTATTAGCCATAGACTGAACCCATTTCTCCTGCAACAGAGACTGCATTTTTAGGGGGATGCAATGGTGAGCCAAGAGACCTGCTTCAGTGACTACCAGCACAAGAATGGAGTAAACAGAGAAGAGTTGAGGAGGGTGTAGTGGTGCCCTCTGTCTTCAGGAAGAAGATGATCTCTGTTCTTGAGACCCTTGGCCCCAGGGGAGGAAGAAAATGAGGGGGACTGTGATCCCAAAATGAAAAACTAAACTGTTGTTTCTTTTAGTCCTTAGCAAAACATCCTTAAAAGAGCCCTATAGGCAGTCTGTCCATACACAGTAGTAAGAACACTGTAACATAGAAAGGAGAGTGTCACACTAGGAGATTTTCTCCAGGCAGTTGCCATGTGTGACATAGAAACACAGAAGAGTAGCAATTGTGTTTCCTGGGGGACAGGGTCTATAGTGCACGAGAGATTCCTCTCTCCCTCAATGGAGTATTGATTATCTGAAAAGTAGCAATTTAATCAAGAATCCCAGGTAATGTCTCACTGTCTTTTAGTGAAAATTGGGTGGGGGGGAGAGGAATGTTTTGGAAGGCTTTCATTCCGAATTCTGTGTCTTTTATTATAGTAGTAGTAGCTTAATAAAGTCTTTCTCCTTTATTTCTAAACTTAAACCTGCTCTACTCTGTTCCTGATCACATCTCACAGCACTTATTTGAGAAAGTGTATTTTCATAGAAGCGCTGGCATTGTGCCAGCGTTAAACTGTAACAATGAGAAATTCAAGCGTTTGTGCAGGGACCACTGTTACACAGGATGTACCTATCTGTGTTCCAGCATCTTTGTAAAGCTTACCAGAGGTCTAGATAGCATTAGTGTATTTATTGTGATTCTTTTCTGTGTCTTTCTGTTATAGGCTCAGCATGAAATAACATATTTTCTTTTACCAAAAGTTAGCAAATTGCATGTGGATATGAGAAGAACGCAACTGCTACTTGAGAGAAACACAGAAGTAGTCACAGATAAGGAGATTATTTAGGAGATGATAATTTTCCACATCTGCATTTCTTAAAATCTTTCAAGAAACTTGTCATATGCCATCTTCTGTACAGTGTTTGTATACTCAAAGATGTTTACTGCATTCCTTTCATCTTGGCAGTTTTAGTTTGAAAAAAGCTACAGCATGAGAGATTAACTGTTTCAGTATCTCTATTGTTTAGAAAAGTAGGCTCAAGTTACACTTGTCCATGTCACTGTCTGTCCTTAGCTTAACACTGTTTCAAGATAGTGCTGAAATTTTTGTACTAAAAATATCCACTATAGCTGACAACTAAATGGAATCAAACCTATAAGGTTGTTTTATGTAACACTGAAAAGGAAAGAAAATACCAAACCCAGAAGGAAACATTCGGTCAGTTGCATAGCAGACGTTCAGATTTCAGCTCTTCAGTTTTATGTCTACTGCCATCCCTAAATATATGCATGACTGTCTGGAGAAGACTATCAGTCAGGAAGTACACAAATATACAAATATACAAGCCTTCTGGTCACCTAAAGGAAATTTTATAGTTCTGTACTTGGCCAGAGTTTTCTCTGGGCAGAGGAGGGCCAGAGAACAGCTTGGAGCTACATTTCAGCCATAACTTTTGGATCTGTGGCTGGGACTATGTAAACTCCAAAGTCTTAAAATTCATATTAAATAAAAATGGGAAACTCATGGGGGTAGGAAAGAAACAGAATGTATTTGTTGAGCAGAAGCCAACACATACAGTGTAATGGCCTTTACTTAGAGATGAAATATTAACCATCTGTAGAATGAAACTCATCCTGCAAGCAAAATATGTGTTCAGATCTAAGCTTCTGTGATTTCCTCACCCTTTGAAATTATCAAACCTTCTTTTACTCACTTTTATCTCTCCCACTGTTTTGATGTCTCTGGCCCTACTGCTCCTCCTCTGGCATGTGGTGTACAGCTCCACGGTCAAATGAGTCACGGTTTCACACTTTTCTGCTGTCAAATACCTCTTGCTTCAAAAGCTGCTCTAAGCACCAGGCTCTACTATTGCTTCCTATCATGCACACACTAAGAACAATCATTAGAGTTTGTTGGGGCAGGGAACTTCCTCCTGGCTTGGTCATTAAGCATTACATAATTGCATCACCTATATAAACTCTTTTATGAGTTGATCTTTGATCAGTAATGCATTGCTGATATCCTCTTGGGTCTCTTGGTCTTCCTCCCATGACAGTGCAATGTTTGAAATTATCATCTTGTGATGGAAGTCTTTTTTGTTATAATGGAATTAAGTGTGCTTGTGCAACAATGTTCTCATGGATGCTCCTGTACCAGCTGTTTCCCTTATGGCATGGTTGTCTTCAGTGGCAATGGCTCTGTTACAGTCATGTGTATCTAACTTACACTGAATGTGTAGTTAAATTACCTAAATTAACAAAATTTTGCAGTCCAAGCCCTGTATGTTTGCGATGGCATGCAAAAACAAATCCCAAGTGTACTGAGTATCCAGGGCTAGAACTGCTTTTCTTGTCACTGTAGATATCTCTGTGGGAAGGAGCTCTGTGAAGGCACTTGCCGGAACTTCCTGCTGCCACACTGAGTGCACCAGGAGACACAGACCTGGCAGGTGCAGTGCTCCTGGTCATGTGTGGCTCCAAGTGGCCCAGAGCAGACCCCGTTGCTTCATTTCCCTACAGAGCACAGCCCTTCATCCCACAGATGTAACCTGCTGCTCCATACCTGCTTGTGACTGTCGCAAGTGGAGTGACTTCTGTTTCACTTTCACTAGAAAATGGGTAGCAAGCATATAAAGAGGTATTTTTTTTGCTGCTAATGTCACCACAGATGGGAGCACAGCCTCCCTGAGAAACATTGGATGTTATCCTACATTGGATGTATTCCACTAAATGTAGTGAGAGAGGGCTTTTTCAGGAGTATGTAGTTTGTGTGATTCATATTCTGATCAAAAAGATGGGACCCACGTATTTATATAGTTTTTTTTAAGTCAAATGACATGTCTATTCTTGACACATGTTCAATTGCTGGGCCATTGTTTCTGCACATGAATTGATCCTTGTATACTTTCAGTTGCATATGAGTCAAAAATTTGTTCACATATCTTTTGATTTGTCACATTAAAAAGTCTTATTTTTGCAGTCTTATCATAACAAAGCCACCCAGAAGAACAAGAGTTGTAGTAACAGGCCCTGTGTATGCAAACAAAATTCTAATATGCATTCTGCAGAAACCTTAGTAATAATATCCTAAATTATGTATACTTAAAAGGATTTTTTTATCATACTAAGAAGAATTAATAGCAAAAAAATTAATAAAGATAATTTCAGATTGATAACTAGTTTTTAAAACTTGCAATACAGTTTCTATAACATGAAATAATATCCTGAAGGAAACTGATAGATACAAATAAATCTCAGCAAAATACTAAGGAAGCTGCAACTGGCAATAATACTGGCATGGCTGAAAATCTTTATTATCTTTAGATCTAATCTTTATTATGTCAAGATTCCGTGGGATCAAGAACAAATCAAAGGCAAATCCAATTGGACTTTAAACTAGTGACTTTTGTGTGCTCAAAGGCAAACCTGATAATCTAAGAAAACTGAGAAAAATAGGCTTTTGTACTTTGAAAAATGCAGTTACTGAGTGTTGCAGGGTTTAAGGAAATGACGTAGTTATCTCAGCTTGTGCTGCAGTGTTTCTTTTAGTACAATTCAAATGATCTGCTTCCTTTTGCCTTGTCTGATTAAGTCTTTTTTCTTCTTTTTAATAATAGGAAACAGGATATGTAAAATACTCCATTGTGTAAAAACAAACCAAAATACACCAGTGATTGATCTTTCTAAGAAAATTAAACATCGCAAGTAAATCCACCATCTTTCCCCCATTGTTGGTTCTTTGGGCCTACAGATATTGAAATGAAGGGAAGGGACAGATGAGGCTGATGGACAGTTGTCATCTAATCCTGACAGATCTTCTGCCCACCTCCACTGAGGAGAGACTGAATGGTGTTATCATTCCCCTGACTTAATCTAAGTCCATGACACCAAATGGAATCTATATAATACACAACAGATGGGTTTCACCATCGCCTTCTATCTCATTTTCTTTTCTACCCTCCTCTTATAGGTCTTTTTCTGACCTTTGTGTGTGGGTGTTTTCCTAGGATGTGTGACTTAGCTGATTAAGGCTGTGGCATGTCTTGTTTCCCTGCAATGAACCCATGACTAAAAGGGCAGCTAAAAGCAGCATTGTAGTCATCAGATGCTGCTCAGTTTGCCAGGTTTTGGAGTGGCTGATAAGACCATGTGCTGGGCCTGTCTTTTTCCAAGGGCAAGTGAGTTGAAATAGAAGTTATTTTTCCTTTCTAATTCCCATGCTTTTCTCCCCTTTGCTGTGTGGGTCTGGTTTGTTACAAGGAAGTAGATACTGATTTAGTAGTCCTGGTTTCAACTAAATGTAACTTTGGTGCTCTCTTTCACACAATGTAAAATTTTCCCTTATAAAAACCTAAAGACTGTAGGGAAAGGCAATGGAAAATACTTTACTGTTCTGCTTAATATGTTGTGTTGTGTTTTTTTTTTTCTTTTTCCTAGTTACGAAGAGTCAAAGCATTTTAATTTTCACTGTGAAACTAAGTGAATAGCTTGAAACTCTTAATCCAGATGTTATAGAGTGTCATATTTAAATAGAGCTTTTGTCCCTGCTCTATCTTTGTCCCCTTTTCTAACAAACTTAATATACTTCACTGATCTTTTGAGAGAAAAAATCAAAAAATGGGGTGTTTGGGGAATGACCAAACCACTTGGACATCTGGCTGGTTAGTGTCCTACCCTGGATTCTTCATAAAGCTTACTTCGTACCTCTGACTAGCAAGAACAATTTTATTAAATACCAAAAAACGTTACATAATCTTGGACATAAGTCAAATGTGCTTAGAGTAATTTTTGCCCAGCCCTAATTAGAGACCAAGATATTACTTCCATATGCAGGAATCTCCTCTAACACTCATTTTTTTAATTCAGCAGACAGAAAGTATGATCTAAGACTTTGTTCTCCAGTATTTGGAACATGGGACATAAGTATACTCCATAAATTTGAGGCATTTTGCTTTTAGTTTGGTAAAAATTGAAGCTGTGCATATTTCCATATGCAAGGAAAGAAATAAACTCAACTCCGTTAATACAGCTAATTTTCTGTGCCAGTTCAAGTGGACTAAATAGTACTTTTCACCTGCACTTGCACTTTAAATGGGCAGAGCTCAGAAGGAGTAGTTTTGAAAGCACCACAAAGAAAAATAAATAAATGTAAATATCACTACAAATAGTTACGTCCTTAAAATCCAATATATATTTCTTTCCTAGGTTGTTTCTTTCTTTCACCAGCAGTGAAGGATAATGAGCTTCAGGGTCTGTGGGAACCTGCAGTTGAAACAGAACTGTGATATCTTGCAAATATAACATTGAAAGGACAATGGGGAATCACACTTAATGGGAGAGGAACTAACAGTGTGACTGTTTGAATGACAAAACCTTATGTCAAAAGTCATTAAATGCCCTCCTTTGTCCTTGGCCAGGACTAATGTTTCATTTGAATGTTTTATCTTTATCTTGTGAAAAATTATATTTATGAACTCTGAGAGCAGATGCAAAGTGCTATTGCATGCAAAAGTCACAGTTCTTTCCCCTGTAGCCAAGTGACATCAAAATACAGCTGAACAACCAACTACTGATCATAGAAATTGGGGTGGAGAGACCGTAAGCAGTAGTAATATCACTGCAGAAAATACTGATCCTTATGCTAGTATTACCTGATTTAGGCAAAGAAATTGTTAAAACAGTTCCCTCCCTTATGGTCCTGCTTGGATTTAATTAAAATAAGTTCAGCTGTCAGTAGGAAATATCTGCTACATGGCCTAAAAGGAAGCTTGTCTTCTTGACCAGTAATAAAAGCACATTTCTGCAAAGGAGAAAAGCAGTCTTAGTTCTGTCACTCTTAAAGTCTAATTCAGAGTGGGTATTGCAGTTGGTGCTGCTTTATTTGTACTGAGATCTCCATCCTCACTTAATGCTGATGGGTATACCTACAGTCTTTTCTGTGTATATATGTGTAGTCTCATTATACCTATTCTGTGTGCTAAGACAGGTGAAGAATGTTGACATTATCCTTTAGGACCACTAGGCAGGTACTGAAATGGATTAGCGAATTATGTGTTTCTGTTAGGAGACAAGCAGTGAATCACCAGCAAATTGTTGCCTTCTGCTAAATCAGCAGAAACATGGGTGTCCCATTGTTAATTGTTTATGAGCTCCTAATAGTTTCCTGTAACAGTTAGCTCAAAATCTACCAATATTGTTCCAAAGCATAAAATCCTTATGCTCTGCTGCTTTGTACTGATATACATCTGGATAATGTGTGTGTAAAATTTTATCAGTCTGTTGTGCAAGAGTTTTACATCCGCTTTTTTTGCTGGTGACTATATATGCTAAGAGGCAAGCATGGAACCAAGCCTTTTAAAAACATTTAATAAGCAGATTAGGCAGAGTTGTCAGAGAAACCTGAGCTGCAGTGCTGCTGTTAATGATGGAAATCATGATGTATTGCTAAAAAGGAAATTGTTAATTGGACAATTAAAATCCCCATTCAGGATATGCAGAAAAACCTGGGGGTTCTGCTTTAATGTAAAGCTGTGTTTTTCAACTGAAACCATGCCTGCCTTGAAATTACGTGTGGCAATTTACTTATGTATGGTTTATATATATCTATACATTTATGGAAATGGAAATGACCTCAGTAACCTCAAAGAGAAGATGATTTTAAGTGGATCACCTAAGTGGCGTAAGAGTGATTTTCTTGCTTTTAATGAAGTAAAATCATACTGCTCAGAGTGACTAACACCACTTTTCAATCGTTACTTCATGGGTACAGATTTTAGGTGATTATTTTGCTGTATCATAAGGCACACAGTGCAGTGTCGTATAAACAGACTTAACAGGCTGTACAGTATTTATTGAAAAAGAGCTGTGCACTAAAAAGAATGGAAAAGAAAGATACTACAACATTATGATTGATATTATAATACTGATTAATATTATATGCTATTAAGATCAAAGAGAGAAAATCCAATAACAAAGATGGGAAATACATTATATATTACCTAATATTGTCCTTCTCTTTCAGTGACTACAAAATTAGTCTCTGCTGTCAAGAAAGCAGAAGCACCTTAGCTAAGAATTTGAGATATGCAAAAAGGAAACAGTTCAGCTTGTTTTCACTGGTCGCCTGGTGGGATACCCTTGCAACTGACAGGAGTTGTTCTTTTTAAAATGCCATGTTCTGGGAAATGTAATGGAACTATGCCTATGGAATCAGTCTGAGCTACAAGAAGTACAGCAGAATCCAAGAACTGGGAGGCAGAAGTGAACAGAAAGAATAAGGTCTGGAAGAAGCTAGTGTTCCTGAAAATTATGTGAGCAGTTCTACCAAATAACAAATAGTCATATCTAAGATTTTAGTGATGGTACAAAATGATCCAATCAAGAGATAGAAAATATTTTTGAAACAGTTAATGATTTGTGTGTTGTTGGACACAACAAGAGTCATTGGGTTTTAAACAATATTAAATTAGAGTTTTGTACACAAGACATGAAAACTCATTAAAAAATCAACTGTACAAAAGATTATAAAACAGATAGTCAACCAAGATAAAAAATTTATGACTCAAATGAGGGAAGAGCTAGACAGTTTCCATTTGCATCAGTTCTTTGCTTGGCACAGAAGCTGACTAGAAAATCACGCATGGATTTTCGGTCAGTTGAAACAGAACTGTGATATCTTGCAAATCTGTGGCAACCTGCAGTTGAAACAGAACTGTGATATCTTGCAAATATAACATTGAAAGGACAATGGGGAATCACACTTAATGGGAGAGGAACTAACAGTGTGACTGTTTGAATGACAAAACCTTATGTCAAAAGTCATTAAATGCCCTCCTTTGTCCTTGGCCAGGACTAATGTTTCATTTGAATGTTTTATCTTTATCTTGTGAAAAATTATATTTATGAACTCTGAGAGCAGATGCAAAGTGCTATTGCATGCAAAAGTCACAGTTCTTTCCCCTGTAGCCAAGTGTATCTGACAAGTTCTTTCCCCTGTAGCCAAGTGTATCTGACAAGACAGATAGCAAACTGTATCTGTCTTTAAAATAACAATACAAACCCCCAAATCCTTCCTTTTCAGAATTCAGCACATTATAAATTTTGGTTTAGGTGAATTTCAGCATATGTCCTTATTTTGTTCAGGGAACAGTCACAAACAGATAGTGCTTCCATTTTGTAGAGGTGAGGAATTTCATTAGGGCTATGGGATAAGAGACTAGATACCTAAACTAAATATTTATGTAAGATAGTTTCCTCACAGAGCTTCAGAAAACATTTTTCTTTTTAATTATAGAAGTAACTGAACCATACCAAATATAAGTTTTGTGCTCTAGCAAGAATGTTGTAAGCACTGTTAATGTCTTAATTTATTCCTGGAGTGTGATACAACACTCCAATTCAGGAATTCTGCTACTCCTTTATAATAACTATTATTTTTCAATAAATTAATCTATTTGTTTCTGCTTTACAATTGTGTTAATGACTATTTTCTTTCATATTAGTGAAATGGACAAGTGAATGTTGGTTATTTACTATATACCATTTCCCAGATACTTTATCTACAACAGTTAAGTGCTTGTTGTGACTGGAATGTAATCTCAGTGGTTTTGGTTCTGTTACCTCCATGGAGCTTTCACTTCTTAATGGCTACAGAGACTAATCTTGAGTTAAGAGCCAAACATTTTTTCCTCTGCAATAACGCAATGATGTTTAGATTTGTGGCTTTTAATGTCAAAAGGAAATTATAGCTCATGCATGCCTTTCCAAGCAGAATAGCTCATGTACAGGACACTAGAATAACTTAAAGGTAGGCTGGAATAAACTCATAATAATTATAAAGAAAAAAAATATTTAACCTATGTGATTATCCTACATTAAAGAAATTAATAATTAACTGTGTGTGAAAACTGGGAGCCTGTGTTTATGCTGGCCTGTGAAATAATGGTGGGAAAAAGTAGCCTTGTTACAGATTTCTCTGAGTATGTGGGGAATATCTGTTTTTTTCCTCAGTTATCTGCACTGGCATGTGCACAGTGTTATTTGTGCTTATGTACGGTATGTAATGCTTGTCCTTCTGATTCTGTCACCCAGTGAGGCAGCAGAAGCATTACTCTGTCACATACATGACACCACAGACATCACAGAAGCTGTGAGAAGTATTCTATGGGAAAACCCAAGTGTATACCTCTGAAAACTATGGCCCTATATTTTGTTAACAATGCTGAATAACAAATATATTAGTGAATAACTTAGCACACAATTTTTGACTCAAAAAAAGCTAAATTTGGTTCTTCACTCAGAGGGTGGTTGGGCACTGGAACAGGCTCTCCAGGGAAGTGGTCACAGCACCAGCCTGACAGAGTTCAAGCACTGTTTGGACAAAACTCTCAGGCACTCTTGGGGTTCCCTGTGTAGGGCCAGCAGTTGGACTCGGATAATCCTTCCAACTCAGCATATTCTACGATTCTAATAATTTGTTCACAGTGAATAGTTTGCCTAGTAACAATTGTAGTTCTGCACTTGTGTTGTCATACTCACAATTCAAATAAGATGTTTGCATTATGACCAGCTTAAGTTTTAGTTTTAAATGCTGAATGGTTTTGTGTCTTGTGTGAATATTCAAGTCTTGGGCTTTATGTTATGATACACTTGAAGAAGTGTACTAGAAAGGCAGACAGAAGGCAAAAATTAAGATATTACTGTAACAATGTTGTGGTACACAGGTTCAATATTTATGATTGGAAGACCTTGAAAGTTTTCCCTTTCTCTTTGTTTCTCCTTCCTCCCCCACCCCCCACCCCCCCACCTTTTTATTCTGGCAGCTTCTCCAGGCTACCTCATCATCACCTCACATAATATTTATGAGAAAAATACATTTCACCTGCTGGCATAAAGGATATCCAGTTGGAGAATGATCAGTCTGAGTTTTGCATTGATTACCAAATTCTTTTATCACTAATTTATAAGCATTTTAAGTAATGTAAATATTTCCCCATGGAAGAATATTATTTTTATTGCCTCTAAAGACAAAAGAATTAGTTGCTTCTCCACAACCTGCCAAAAACTTTGACTTTTGGTATCTAGTATCTGATTAATGCCTGTAATGCATCCTAGCAAAAATTTAATGTTGTTCCTAGTGTTTGTGCTTCATCCTTCCCCCACCTACAATTGGTTGTCTCAGCAGCCAAGGAAAAAATATTCTTTATCTCTTTAGAAAAAAATGCAAGTCTACTGTATTGCTGAAATTTCATTTTTTTTGAAAATGCAAGTATGAATATAATGTCTTCTCAAACAAGTTTTGGGTTTTTTTTGAGGTACACAAATCTCTTAACAATTATTTGCATTATTCAAGTTTCAGAGTAGCACTATGGCTACTAAAATCTCTCCCAGAAAACTGCCTGTTTCTTTAGAAACAGAGTTGTTAAATATCACAGAACTGAACTTCACAGCAAAGACTGTCATGGTAGGGACAGGGGATGAAATTTTTCTGGTTTTATAAGTTTACTGGAAAATTATATAGAGGATTGCTGCATATTAATAAGAAGGAAGGCCTTCCCTGCCTTTTTTGTGCCTTTGTAATAATAACAGAATTATTTAAGTCCTCAGATATTAACTCAATCAGAATAAATCAGGAACATGAGGTATCTAGAATCTTACTTTAAAAGATTTTGGAAAACCTTGAAGAGCTAATTTTCTCCAACTATTTGCAAAAACATTGACTTTTGAGACTGACATATGGTTAACATAAATTATTAACAAAATTAGAATTACCTTCCTATTGATTCCTTTTCAGTGGCTAAAAACTGATGGTATTTCATTTTCAAGAATGCAAGCTGAAGAAGGCACCAGAAACATCTCCCTTTATCCATAAAAGTGTGAGATGGATATATCCTTATATACATTATAGTCATATAGTACATGTATATAGTTACATAATGACATAACCTGTTAGAAGACTGAGAAAACCAGGAAATTCTATTTTAAGGATGCTATTTAATGTGCTCTTTTAATTTAAACCAACATTTTTTAGAAGCATAATATCTTATTGCCCCCCAAAATGACCAAAGGGGAAAAAAAGCCACCTTCAAAAACCCACTTCTTCTGGTTTTGTGCCTTCCCACAGCTTCCAGTGAATTTATCAGAGAGTACATCAGAAAAAGATTAGAAGAGCAATAAAAACCTCAAAGGATGCAGGAACATGAAAACACAAGCAAACTATTTTCCCCCAAAAGATAACCCACAAGACTCATAACTCTCCTTTAGTCTTAATAATCACCCTCACCAACCCCCTCCCCCTCCCCCCCCAATATCAAATAATGAAAAGAGAAATTAAAAGCTTTGAACTTTGCCAGGAAGGATGCTTCAGACAGCGATGGTTTCTTGCTCTTAGGTGAGAAGTGTAATTTCCAGACCTTGGCACAGCCATGTTCTAGACTACACTTAGACATGAGCTCAGTAGCTGCAGAACAAAAGTTTTTATGAAAGGATAAGCTTGGTTGTCTAAATTTTATTATAACATTGTATTCCTGTGTAAAATTTTGCATACAGGCTATTTATAGAGTACAAAACATGTACCTAATGACAGACATGTACTTAACACTTATACTGTACTTTATGGGTTCAGGATAAACACTAATTGAAGAAAATGCAGTATATTATTGAACTCCAGGGTGATCATGACAAGCATATGATCTTAGATATAATTACTCTCACTTAAGCTCTGCTAATCTGCAATAAAATCTTTTAAATTCTGTGCAGAATTAAGCCTACTAATTTTATTCTTTCCAAGTCACATTTGGGACCTAAACTGGCATAGATTTTACATTGAATCAATTTCATTGACCACAGGGTGTTGATTTATGACATATGATAGGAGATGCAATCTTTCTAGTTTTACAGTATTTGGAACAACATGTTTGCAAGATTGATATTTGGCTGAAAAGTCTGACATGCTGTAAGAAAGAGCAGCACCAGGAAGAAAGGATAGCGTCTGCCCCTTTAAATTGCTATTGGCATTATCTTATTCTGTGCTTCCAAGAAGAACAAATAGTGTGGTGGTATATTCCACTATAAAAAACAAAGAAACATGTGGGAGTTCCCCTCATGTTGCTGAATACTGAATGTTCACAATACTTGTTATTATTATAAACAGCAAACATTGTTTGTTTCACATAGATTATTACTTTGAGTGTGTGCACACAAAAATACCTATTAATCTTCTTCTAATATTTAATTTAGATCATTAAAATTTATGAAATGAAAATGCCAAAATCCTTGTAATAGTGTAAATTTATGTTCAGTTCAGAATCCTGCTGTGATACCTCAGAAGCACTGTCATGCTGGTGCTGCTGTACTGCCTCTGCATCACACAAAGAAACCTGGGTTTTTTTGTGAAAATTGCTAAGGGCATATTATGGATCTTCACAGTGCTGCTGCCTTGATAATTGAGGCTTGCAGGAGCAAGAAGGCCTTGCTGTACAAAGGCAAAATGCACTAAGTAAAGTATCTGTTGTAGTGACAATTACAAACGGGCACAGACATTGGCAGATTTCAAATGAAGTTTTAAGAACATAACGAGAACAACACTACAAAAAGTTTACAGTAAGCAGCAGGTTATATTAGATGGGAGAACTGGACCAAAAATTTGAAAGGCTGCTTCTAGATGGATGAAAAAGAAGTAGGCATAGTACATGCATGTCATGCAAGACAACTAGATGGCTTACAAAACATAAACTAGAGCTGAAAGGGAATGCCAATTTTCTTGTGAAAACTTTTTGTTAAGCTTCAGAGGTTGCGTTAGAACCTTTAAATTCATAAACCAATACAGGATTGTTTTGGTAGAAGTAGAAACTTTTGTTCTGCATGTTTTCTATGGAAAGCACAGCTATCAGTGATAAAAATCATCAGACTTGTGGAAAACAGTGGGCGTGATGAGATGTAATATAGACTAAAGTAACAGTGGGGAACACAAAGTGAATTGCTATGGGGTTGACTGGCATCTTGAACCTTGGGACTGCCAGTCCTGGAGCAGGGACCCCTGTTCTTCCACACCCACACAAAATATGCAATTCTTCTGAATTCCACCTGTAAATATCAACCATGGAGGATGTTTATTCTTCTGCTTTTCCCACTACTTCATCTAAGAAATAATTCTGTGAACTTTACATTACTTCCTGTTATGATAGAAATGATTGTGTTTTTCCATTTTTAACCATTATTTTCCATTGTTTTAACCAATCAGTTACTTTTAATTATTCAGTGCAGTTAACCATAACCGCTGAGTAGAACCTCACATCAGCTAAAATGCTGGAACTATATTTAATATGTATTTTTGCACATGTGTACTGCACATATGAATATTTGTCCTTGATGAGTAATTTAATAAGAAGCTTCTGTCTACATTACGCCTTTATCACCCTGTTCAGAAAGTTTCTGGAAGAATCTTTACTACTTTTTCCCTTTGCTCCCTAAGCAAATTACTTAATGTGGCCAGATATGGTGCATGTGTCTCTGTTACTGCATAATATATTTTAAACTAAGTGGAAAACTCCAACAAATTCACAGAAGGTTAATAGTAGCATACATGCTCCTAGCCATTTCATTAGAACAGATGCACCGGTAAAGAAGATACCAGATAACTCCCTTTGGTGTCTGAACAACTGTAGCATACATTTCATTCATATTAGACACCAAAAAAAAAAAACCTGTGCGTTAGAGACATATTACTGCCCTAGCATGGAGAAGCTTCATATGGAGTTTTCATCTTTGTAAACACCAAGGAGTCTAATTATGAGCACCAAATCTATAAGAAACCAGGTATGATCAGTTCCACAGTTCTTGGAATGACTTCCATGATGTCATAATGTGCTGAAAACTAAAAAATGTTTCAGACACTGATGTTATAGTGAACTAATTACAATTTTTTTTCTTTCCTTTCTCTATAATGTCCTTGCTTTACATGCAGCAAACAAAAAAGGCATTTAATCTGATACTCATCTTCATAGCCTTATGGAAAGTACCCTGGATGTTCTATGATCCAGACCTCTGACCAGGTGAACTGAGATTTACAACTGTATGAAATACATTCACAAATAGGTTGTGCTGGAACTGACTTGTGTGCTGAGCAGGAGAAAGAGATAGGATAGTATGATAAAAGATATTTGTTCAGTGCCTTTTCAATGAAATCTAATTTTTTAAACTTATCCAAATTCAGGACTTTTCTTCATAATTGGGGTCTATTTCAATAAATATCTCTCAGTCTAAATAACTTGGAGAAGAGATACTTAAGAGGTTTGAGTGAAATATGAATGAACATAAAAAAAGTCTTTATCATTCTTAAAAAATATATATTTTCAGTTAGTAGTAATCTTGAGAGGTAAAAGTCACTTGAAGTCAGTAGTAATTGAAGCCAGGATATTACAGAGGAAATGCTTAAGCTGTCATAACTCTGGGGTTCATCTTCAGAACCTCTATATTAAATATTCGTACATTACTTGCTCTAGAGGTCTTATGGGTCATGACTGCTCTTGCAGTTTCCAATCTGTCAGATGAACAGGTTTTCCACTACTGGAAGTAATGATAAAATCTCACAGTGCCACACTTTTTCATGATGTCCTTGAACAGCATAAAGTTACAGATTATGGGTATAGCTTCTCTAGAAGCACTTTCCACATATTTTGCTATGCTAGCCACACAGTCTGTTTACCAAAATAATTGTGATTTCATTATGTTTACCAGTTTTGGTCCTTCAGAAGCCTTCTGTTGTTATACATCTCACACACATTTTACTTTGTCAATGATCCAGTGTTAATTTTACTATTTTTTTGAGATACCCTGTTGTCCTCCCCTCATGACAATTGCATTGCATTAACAGAGGCTCTCTGCCATACACTTGTTTCAGAGTGCTGTTGCTGTTAGGTGTCTGGTGGCTCTCTGGCTTGCCAGGCTTCTTTCTGGAGGCCAAGCCTCCTCCCTGATGGGCATAGGTGTCCTCTTAAAGGTATGATCTGCACGAATGCTCATGAAAGATGAGCTATTCCCTGGCAACCCTTGACTTCACCCTATGGAAAACCCTTAGGTTTTCAAGGAAATGATATTTTAAAGCTTTACATTCACCCTGGGTTAAGTTCACTCACACGATGGTTCAAGTACAACACTGGGTGAAGCCATGTTGTACCTTCCATCTCTTCTGCCCGACAGTACAGTCGGCTGACAAAATAACTGGCGCAGAGCCGTTTAGCTCTCCCTCTCCCGAGGGATCTCTCAATGCAGCACATCACGCCTAACTCCTGTGGGACAGCCGTGCCCAGGCAGCCACGGCACCGAGCGGCCTTCCTGGAGACGCCCGGAGGAGCGGAAGCAGCCCCAGGCTCGGGCCGTGCGAGGTGAACGAGGGGCGGCCGTGCCCCCTGGGGCCGGCGGGTCGGGCAGCGGCCCCGGGCGCGCCCCGAGCCGGGCGGCAGCCGCCTCTCCGCGAAGCACCGACAAGGGGCGCTGGGCGGCGCGTTTGGAGTGCGGAGGGAGCGGGCTGCGGATCACCTGCAGCGGCGGGGGGGCCGGGAGCTCCGCCTCCCCTCCTCCCCCGGTTAATTGCATCCCGCACCCCGCGGCAGGCACAGGCAGCCGGGTAGCGCTGTCAACCTGCTGCAGGCGCACGGGCACCCGACCCCGCTCGCAGCCAGGGCCGGGCTGGGGCCGTCGGCTCCGCCGCCCTCCCACTCGCCCCATCCCGGTGCGGCGCGGCCGTGAACCTCCTGCCGCCGCCAGCCCGCGGGGAGCGATCGCCGCCGCCCGTCCGGGCATCGGGAGCAGTGCCCGGCAGAAGGAGAGACAGGGGCAGCCATGGCCGAGGGGGGCGAGGGCGAGGACGAGATCCAGTTCCTGCGAACTGTAAGCGCCGCGCTTGCCTCCCTCACCTCCGCGCTGTGGCGGGGCGCCGGGAGGGCCGGGGGCTGAGGGGGCGACAGCAGGACCGGCCGGGGTGGGAGCCGGGCGGGGGCAGCTCGGAGCGGGCTCCGAAGCCTCGGCCTCGTCCCTCTCCACCTGGCAGCGTGTGGCCCCGCGGCCGGGCGGGGGGCGATAGCTCTGCTGGCCGCGCCGGGATGGGCGGCCGTGCTCGCCCCGGGAGGGGGCTCCCCGGGTAGGGTGAGAGGCGGGCGGGGGCGAGCGGCGCCTCCCCAGCAGCACCTCTTCGCGCTGCCTTCCCGGCCGCGGTGTATGTGCCTACTGCAGATACTAACCAAGCAGCCGTCCCCAGCATGAAAACTGCAATCACACCCCCTTTGCAAAAATAGGCTTGGGGGAAAAAAAAAAAACAAAACACCTCTCTCACCCTGTCCCCTCCCCACGGAGGTTCCCACTAACTTGCAGCCTCGGCAAGGCTCCTCCTCGCCGGGCACAGACTAATACGGCTTTTTCTGGCGTGCGCATCCTTTCGTTACTTGGGTCCAGGGCATGTTAAGGCCCTAGAGTGCTTCTTCCTTCCGTTTAATTAATGCATCGGGACTGCTGCATCTAATGCTTATCTGGATTATGTTTCTTCAAGCAATGCTTTTATTTATCTTCTCGGCCATCTCCCAGGTGCCGTTTATATGCACAATGCTAGCAAGTTTTGCAGATAGGCATCTGCATTTAGAATGGTGGTGTACACAAACCGTGCCACAGTTTGAGGAAAAATTGCTGAGACATTTGTTAAGTAGAGCTGGAAACACTGAGTCTGTAGGATAAAGCTTAACTTCCATTTTATTTAGTACAGTCTGATTTAGAAAATGTTCACGTTTAATGGCTTGTAAGAAAATAATTCTAAAAAGGGGTGGAAATAAAGCAACACAGTGTATGTGAAACATATTCATGTGCTGTTTGTGGCATTAAGAAGCCTGGTTCTCAGTTGTCTTCCATTTCTATCAGAAACCACACAATATTAGATGTATACCTTAATATTTTTTTTATTTTGTTTGAAGATTCTTAGAAAATCTGCTTTTACAGAAAATACAGCTGTTACACAACATTGTCTTGAAGATCGACAGCTTTTTTTTCCTGTCAGTGTTATGTGACTTGTATTGTAGTGTTGCCTAACACCTAAAGACAAAGCAGAAAATATTCCTGTGAAAGAAAATTTGTGGTCTCCATTCACTAGAGTTTTTTTTTATTAGTACTTTTCACTGGTAAAGATTTTTAGAAGACTTGTACCATGGCAGCCTTACTGCAAGCGTGAATGTTAAGCTTAGTTCATGTTATCTGAATGCTTAATAGGGAAGGAGAAGCATTGAGCATGCTAATACAGCTCAGCACATCTACAGTGATGTTAAACTCCAGCACCTGACGGCAGCAGCATGTTATGTAAAACAGCACTCCTGATAATGTGTGTCAGGCTTGATACAAATTTGGCAAACCCAGTCTTTAGATAATACTTGAAAATGTTTAGAATGTTGCATCACTGGTAAAATGACCTTGAATATGGTAAACTGAAGCTTTGGGGAGGCATGTGTTGTGGTTTAATCAAAAAGGCCTGAGAAACCTTTTTAATGTGAAGTTTTGAGTCTATAATCTGAAGTGGTATGTAAGCAGTGATTTTTACTCTTTCTTCCACTTTGTCCAAGTTGTGAGCATTACTTGGAAAAGCCAGTGCTTTCAGACATATTTTTTGATGTAGTCTTCCACTTCTCAGTTGTTAAAAGGCTTGGATTAGTGGTCTCTAAAGCTACTAGATGTGTGTAACTTTCTGAATGCCATTGGTAGAAAGCACTGGAAATTTGATATTACGCTGGTAATTACTGCACTTTTTCTTTTTATTTATTTTTAAAATACTAATTAGGGACAGATGGATTCATAAATGTTTTGTAGATAAACGAGCACTTTTCAAAGAACACTGTATGCAAGCAAAAAGCATTCTGTGCTTTCAATAGTTTGAGGATGACATCTGTAGGCCTACTACATGTAAATAGTACTCTTTATATTTTCTTCTTTTGGTAGAACCTGATAAACTTCCTAAAATCTTCAGAGTCTACCCTGGAATGTAAACAATGTATTTTTTTAATGGTTAGAATTGCACATGAGATTTATCAATTAAAAATGCCCATTATTTGCATGGAGCTACTAAACTGAATTTGTGGTTTTGACACATGTTGATTGGAAATTTTGATTTTTCTGACCTCTTCACACATTCTTATATGTCTAATGATTCTTCTTCTTCTTTACTTGCTGCTTTCTTTTTTTTTTTTTTTTTTTTTCCTTCCTGGTTTGGTTTTGTTTTGGTAAACTGGAATTAAGCATTACTTCCTGCAAATTTTGCTGCTAGGATGGATTTCTGTTTCTTTTGGGAATAATCTGAAACATGAACACAGCCTCTTAATACCCTGTATTTCTGGAAGCACCAGAGCATTGTCTGGGACAACTTTGGACAGACTGGAGCTCAGCTCTGTGCTGTTCAGTCCTCCTCAAGGAACTTTTCTGTAGTCCTGTGAATTACTTGCTTCTCTGGAATCAGGGATCTCCCCCATTAGTTTGCCAAATGCTCCAGGTGGAGATGACCTTGTATTATGTATGGCCTTATTTAGGCTTGGACATACATTCTCCTGACTTCTCCCATGGAATAAACACATATTGTGCAGAAGAAGTGAAGGGGAACAAGTATCCTGCTGTGTGTTTATTAGTTGTGTGTCCAGGCGGGACCTCTTCCCTGTAGGGGAATTTGCTTTTTATTTTATAATACTAGAAAGATGAAGGATATATGTAACACAGATTTCACTGTTTAGTCTTTACAGTCAAGAATCTAAACCGGTCATAATTGATATGGAAATGACCTGGTTTTTTTATTTGTTTGTTTTTATTTTATTTTTATTAAGATGTGTAATTTGACAAGAGTGAAAATAATTCCAACTTCTAGGAGTAAACAGAAAATATCTTCTCCTAAATGCATAGGCTCCTTCCTTAATATACATATGCAAGGACTGTTTTTTGTGACACAGAACCCCCATAAGGGAAGGCCTTTGCAAGAAGCGGGGTGGCAAGCTGGTGAAAGGATTAAAACCAATTGCAAGATTAAAAAAAAATATTGCCTATATTTGTTCCTTAGATTTTTTAAAGGTGTCCTGACTTTCAGGAGCAATATGTACCTAAAAGTGATGAGAAATGTGTAATTTAGGTATTTGTTTTTGTGATGTTCCTGATGCCAGTGTGTATGGTTTTCTGGACTTGTGGAGTTTCTTAAATTAGAGGCAGGTCTGCTTTTAGCTGTTTATGGCAGGAGACACCAACAGGACATGCTGAAGTAGGGCTAACAGGGTTATGTTTTTTTTCACTGTCTTCTGAGACAGTGATGACTACCATGCCTGTCAGGAATCAGAGGCATAATCAGCGTGAGCAGCACATGTTCCCCAGGACTGATGGAGTCATCATCTCTTTCCATTTTTTTTTTAAAGGTTTGAATGCTAGTGTTCCATGTTGCACTCTCTTCTAATGCCTTTTTAAAATTTTTTAAATTAGCTTACTGTAAAACAGAACCTCTTGCTTGTGTGAATGTACTCTGTGCTGCCTTATTTTCTACATGGATTTAATAGTTCTGAGTGCCAGTGGAAAGTGTAAGTGTGCTTTGCAAAACTGGAAGAGTAGTTTGAAACAAATTTAAACATTACTTAGCATTCGTGTTTGACATGCAAAAGATTTTTATTCACTCAGTGCTGGGTTTTTATACTTGAGATGATAAAAGAATGAAGTTTATAGCAGTGAAGTTTGAAATGAAGAATGTTGTGTTCACATTTCAAGGACAGCAGTTCTGTGATTTCAGAGTCTCTTCTATTCCAGATATTCCTCATTATGGCAGCATTTAAACAATGAGTGCCACTTTAAGTCTGACTAAAAGTTGTATACTTATATGCCATCCTACATGAAGATTCTGTGGAATTAGAGGACACAAAAGGAACCAGAAGAAACAAGATCTGAAGATTATTGTAAGATAAGCAACTCAACAGTAGAAGACTTATGAGAGTCTCTCAGTGAAACAGAAAAAAAAGTGGTGTTTTTTTTTTAATCCCTCAATGCTTTTCATGTGCTGTTTATCTTTTAAAGGGATTTTTCAAAATATGTGAGATTCTGGTAGCTGCAGTCATCAAACATGCAATTGTCAGAATGCACAAAAAAAAAAGCTCAAAAGCAATCTTGGCTATTAGAAGCAGTTTTAGAATTAAAGTATGCCAAAACTCACTTTGGATATCCTTTGTTTATTTTAAAAAGTGTTTCTTGTTCTTGTCAGTATGTGACTTTGAAGATACACAAGGGACTGGCACAAGAGACCAGTGTTTAACAGCTCATGTGAGGGATGGCATGGCTGAGATTGCAGCATTTGTACCTTCCTCTCTAAGGCACTGCACTGCAGTACAGATACCAAATATGATCTCAAATTCTATTTTGGAATTGGGCTGGATGGCTTGTTTGTAGTGAAGGGGTTTTAGCTGGGACATGCAGTCCATTTCTTTTTCAGGGATTACATGTGAACCTTTCAGGTATAATTTTTTTGATTCCAAAATTGGTTGCCAAACATTTTATGCCACCTTTAAGATTATATTAGTGGATGAAATTGCTTTTCTAGTGCCTGTACTGTTGTGTCCCGTGTTCTGCATCTGGAAGTTGTCTGTATTTGATGTGTGAGAGCTGCATTTCCTCTCAGAGTATGAAGATGTTTTGATGCATCCTGCTTTTTTGAATTGTGAAGACCTGAGGAAAATCCACTGGAGGAACTTAAAATGTGTACAGACTGTAAAGAGAGAATACCACTTATTTCTGACCTAAGGTTTAGAATGGGCATGAGAGCTATGCCTGACTTGTACTTCTCTATTTATGTGCTCTATTATTACAGGCATATTTTAAAGGCGGATTTTCCTTTTACATGGCTGTGTGGAAAATACACAGGATGATTCTAATTCAAGAAAATAAACCAGTCTTTATCAGGGATATGGATTTATTGAAGTATTTCTCTGAATCAAGGTAGAAGACTGGAAGTTGTGTGGAGAAATGCTGACAGTGGACTGACCCCAGGAACTATGTGAATTAAACTGAAAAGACAGAAATACTTTTCTTCTGATTTTTGATTAATGTTGAAAATCTGCATTAGTTTTGGTATTGTTTTCTGAATTACACCTAGGCTTTTGCTTAAATTTCCTGATCTGACTGAAATAAAGCTTTGTGTGGATGACAGAAGGAGAGTGAAGAAGTGTGTATATTCCTATACTTCCTAATAAAACTTTAGTGACATAAATTTCTTTCATTTGGTAATAATACAGAAATAACTTCGAACTGTAAAATGACTACGAGGGTGATTGAAAGAATTTGAACTTCATACTGTGTTTGTTTGACACAGTCATACTCTGGAATTTCTCTCTGTAGCAAAGTAAGGATAACCTGGCATCATTTTCTGTCTCCAGTTTGTATTCTGCTAATACAGAATGTTTTGCAGGTGTATGGTACTTATGCTATGTCTGGCTGTGTTGTCTGTATGACTCTGGATATGGAGGGCCTCTGAATCTGGCTGATGCATCTCAGTAACTGAGAAAAGGGATAAAGGAACTAGTTTTGTTAACAGCTTAAACCTTTTTATTGGTAACCACAGCAATATGGAACTTAGTGCAATATGCTGTGACCATCAGAAGCGCAGCTGTGGTATTTCTTTGTTCTCCTTGTAAGAAATAGAGCAGCTTAAGGGCACTGCCTGCACCATCACGAGAGGTCACCCCAGTTTCCTAACAAAGACTAGCAAGAGCTCCCATGTGGTTTTACTGCAGTGTAGTTTTAAACTGTAGTCCCTTGTTATTAAGTGTGAGATTCATTAGCTAATTATGTATTCAGTTATTAAAGAACTTTTTATTTTTATTTTTTTTACATAATAACTATGGTGCAACTTGTGAGGTGAAGAGCTTCAAATATGTTGCTGCTTCTTGAGGCCAGTGACGTTACTCAGCTACTATAGGTTAGAATGAATGTTTTTGAGGCATGTGATTTAGTAGAAGCTTTTCATAGCTTCTCAGCATTGCTAAATAAAAACAAACTGGTGTATAAATGCCTTTTGTTAGAAAAGGGAAAGATATGATAGGTAAGGCATCATAACATGAACTGTGTTAAATTATGTGACAGCTGCAATTCTTCTCTAAATGTAGTGCTCAAATGATCAGATTTAAAGTAATATTGATGTGTTTATAAGAACATTCACACTAACAATTACATAAAATTTTAAATAAAAAGATGATGTCATTCCTTCAGTGCTGTGGCATACTTTAACATTTATCATAGTCAGGAATGACTTCCACACAACTGTCATGTGCTTGAAAAAAAGTATATTAGGTTTTCTAATAATTCAGACTTCCCAGAGGGACTTTGGCAAAAATCTACAAGGTATCATTCTGTAAGATGCATGGGTCAGTTAATTTTTAATGTGGATGACATTTTGGTTCAGGACAAGTTTTTTTGTCACTGAGATGGAGTGACAGGATCATTGCGTTTTGTGAGACAGCTTCCCAGGGGATTGGAGTAATAATGCTACATAGCAATAGACCTGTGTTACCTGGTAGTCTTTTATTCGACTGTGGGAAATAATATCTGAAGGGTATTAGCTGGCAGAACCAAATGTCAAACACTGGCATGTCTTATCTCTCCTCTCTCTGAAAACCTCTCTGGAATTCTACTGTGAAAACTGAGTGCACTGAATTTGAAGTATATCTCTGCTTAAATCCTTATTTCAAAGGAATGATGAAAAAAAGCAACACAACATTTGCGTTGGCTGTCTGTGAGTTTTCCTGGAGATTGCCAGAAAGTGGAGTTGTATTAATGGAATCAAGTCAGAAATGGCTGACTCTTACAGCTATATTTCTTCCTTTTAAACCAGGCAAAGCTGGAAAAAACAAGTACCGGGGATTTGTGTGGGATGTGTTCTTTGGCTTCAGAAAAAGAAAAATGGAAAGAGGAATGTATCTTCCTTTGCTGAATATGCCAGATAATTTCCTGTGGTGTATGAACATCTTCATTCCTGTGATGGGCAAGCAGAACTCCTTGTATATAAATTTAGGTGGAGGAATGAATGGAATTTCAAGATTTCTCAGAGTAAGCCTAGGCAATTGGATAGACATGCAGTAAGACTCAGTAAACTTCTGGATGGTAGGATCCATTCCTTGGTAACTGATCCTCATTGTACATCAGGCATGTAGCCATGCTGATAAACATTTGAACATTGCCTACTGTGTGTTTATTTCCTAGATGTGAAATGGAATAATTTAGTTAGAACTAACATGCTAAGCACAAGCCAGATTGTTAAACCTCTCTCCGCAGACACATGGTCTTCATCCTTGAGCTGCCTTTGTAAAAGCATTTAGTTCCAATGGTGACAGAAGCAACCTAAATACCTATACAGATACATAAGAATCCCTAGCCCTGCAACACTCACAAGAATTCTGTGTGCTCCTAACACTGGGGATTTGCCAGAATATAAGTCAATCTCGTGACTTTGTATTTTTTTCTATTTTCTGCCCATTTATGAAGTGGATTTTGCAATGCTAATGCATAGATAATTATGTGTGTTTGCAGTCTTTATGGCAAGTACCAGGGAGATGGAATGCATATTCCCTTTTCCATGCAAGTGCAAAGTAAAAAAATTCACAGTATGTGATACAGGGAAATACTCAGTAAGGTTCTCTCCATCCCCATTTCTTTCTTCCGGTGTTAGAGACAATTTAATAACTCTTTGCTGCTTAAGAGTTGGATTAATCTTCTTTTAAAAGCTTGTATTAAGTAAATGTGGTTTTTGATTTTTTTGCTCTGCCCCAGCTAACACAGAAAGCAAAGGTTTATCCCATGCCATCCTGAGTCTGCTGGGGTTTGACTTTGTGCCACACCAGCTCCACTGGGCTCTGCTGGGCTCAGCTGCCCACATCAGCAGTGTGCCTAGTTTATTGTAGTCTTAGAATTAAGTAGTGTTGGGTCCTTCAGAAAAGCTTGTGAGCAAAAGAAAAACCACTAGTCTACTATTTAGTAATTGCAGGAGGGTGATAGCTGCACAGATAAATCCAGAAAGCTCAAATGCCATCATTGTTAACTGAATTTCCGTAGGGTAAGTTTGTGAATTAATGATTCATACCCCAAGATGTTTTTCAGAAGATCTTTACATGATGGTCTAACTGCCTGATCAGATATGTCAGCCTTATTATTTAGTCTTTAATCACTTCTAATGTATCTCATGTAATGAATTATGCATTTAAAGAGTTGCTACTTTTGCTAGTCATATGTCAATGCAAGAAGGATCAATGGAGGCCTGGTCTTCATTTTGATCTGACCAGGGTTCTTGTAGAAATATCCTGTAAATTTTCTTTGATTTGAGAAGGTTCCTGAAATCCTGCAGAAGAAACATTGCATTTTTGGATCGTTTCAGAAGATTGCAATGTTATATCTCCAAGTCCGTTTCTGGAATCTGTTAGCAGTATCTTTTACAAGAAGACTACTGTGTTTGTTCTCTACCCGATCTTCTGGTTCATTTTAACTTGCTTTTCTTTGGAGTTTCAAGATCTGAGTCCAGAACTTTGTTTAATCTCTGTCACTTTTCCTTGGTCTTGTCAGAGCCGCTGAGATCCTTCTCTTCCAGTATTGGGTTTGATGGCTCTTCCTGATTTTAATTGTGGCACAGCTTCAATCTAAGCCTGTGCTAGGTCTTACTATTATATATAGTTATGAATTTAAGGATTCATTCAAATTGATAGAATTTTCAACTTTTTTTGGTTTTTTTTTTTTTTTTTGAAGGGGTCTCTTAAATTTGGAATTTCTTTCTGTCTTCTTTTTTTCTATTTATTTTAATCTTGATCTGAAAAAGATCAAGGTTTTGTTCTCTCAGACCAAGAAAATAAGTGTTTTAAAAATGTCACACAAAGTTTACTAAGATGTCAGAAGTTATCACAAGAATTTCAGTAAAATGTATTCAGAATATCATTTATCTTGATGAGTGATTAGTCTGCATTTTCTTTCTCCTTTTCCTTTGCATGCTTCACCTCTGGAAAGCTTCATCTTACTGAACTGAAAGGCTCCAAAATCTTCAATTTCTGAACAGAATTTGTCTAGAAAGGGAAAGGGTTGGAGTGTAGGAGGGAAGGATGTCATAACTTGCAGGTGACCTTTGTCATCCTTTTGAGAGGCATAGTTTGTTGCCTGGCTTTTCAGGAAAATAAAACCAATCAGCTTTAGCATAGAAAGTGTTATTTAAGTTTAGATGCAAGAAGAAACACTTCAATTTTCCATGAATGAGAGGTGAAAAATGAGTAATTAGGTAGTGAGAATTAGATTTTCATGTTCCTAAAGGTGAATGGAGGTATCTTTATCCAGGTGAGATGTCTTGCTCATTTCAGCAAAATAGTGTATACTTGCATTTTAAAATACAAATGCAAGTATACACTTGCATTTACACTTGTTTATTGACTTCAAGCAACTGAAAGCATTTTTGTTTTTTCTTCTTTCTTCCATCTGATCTTGGAATTCTCATACCTTTTTTAATCTACTGAAAATTAAATGGATGTGGTTTAAAGCTATATCAAATTGCAACATTGGCATATTCTGTTGAAAATGTTACAAGCGTCACTTTATTCTGATTATGTCAGAAGTAATGTATTGCTGTTTTTTCTTTTGAAATTTCCAGTTGGATTCTATCTCATAATTTGTATGTCAGTTGCAATTGCAGCTGAATTTTTCCTTATACTAGAAATCTGTTACCTAAGCAGAATTAGATGCTTTCTATTTTATGCCCATTTTTTATTCTGCTTTCTGTTCTACAGTTTGTTTTTCTCTTAACAAGCTGTAAAGATAAAAGAACATCAGTGACACTATTTTTCCCTTCAAAACCAGTTTGTTCTGGGGAGCTGTCCCTCAGACTTGGTAGATCAGCTCATTGCAAACATCCTGTGCCTGACTTACGGAATAGTTTACTCTGGCCCTCTGCACAAAGGTTCCTTCTGCTGATGCTAGGAAAACCTCTAGGTGAGAGTTACTATATCAGTTTCTTGAGGCTGTAATCCTGTAAAGTAATCCAATTTAATATAGTGTATGAGAAGTGCTCAACCTTCCGAACTCGATGGGGGACATTTATTTCTTATGCATGGCATTTGCACTTCTGTTTACACAGGAAGGCCTTGCTGCACTTTTTGATTTACTAACACAATAAACTAACATGGGTCAGAACACATATTCAGTGAAGGAATGAGGTTAACTGGTGGTGAACTGTGCGGGATTGTCAGTGCTAACAAAATTACTTCTTTTTGTACATCTGTAATTTCTGTTGATGAGTGAGTGTTTTTATGATGATTTATGACTGTTACAGAATTACACTTTGACAATTGGAACCACATCTAGAGCTTGGGAAGCGCACTTTGTTGAAAGTTCTTACTCAAAAGTTAAGGTTTGCTATTATGGTTGTACCATAGTAATTTGTTTTATTGGGAGGGGCAGAGAAACAAGGAGTTCTGCAAATGAAACAGGTTTATAACCTTACTGTATACCTTTAAATTAAAGAGTAATCAGCTGAAAAAAAACCATATTCCTTTCAAAATTTCTAGCTGGATCTCATTTTCCTTGCCTAAGGAATAAATCTTTTAAATGAAAGAAATACATAAAACAGGCAGATTGGTATAACAGGTTGTTAAAGGATATTCTATTAACAAAACTCTGGAAGAAAATACTTATGGCACAAATATACTTTTTGGCCAGAAGCCTAAAAACAAATCCTTGTATTGCAAGACTGCTTCAAATAGAAACCTGGCTCTCTTACCTATTGCTTAAATGATACTGCAAATCAAATGTAAATGAATTGATTTTAGTGTATTGTCTAGCAGAATAATCTACCCTTCATCTGTTAAACATTCAATGAAATTATTTGTCTATGACTGTGACATCTCTATATGGCCATGTATCTTTTTATAAGTCTGGTTCTGTTCTTGTTGGTGTTTATGTCAAACCTCCTCTAGCTTTTAATCAGAGCTGAATCATGCACTAATTGTGTTGTATGGTGTTGTATGTAATGGCCTAAATGTGTTGAATTCATGTCCTTGTCTGCCATCTTAAAACAATTAATATTTATCTTGCTTAGGTGCCAGAAGTGTGTGACCTTTTGCACAATTAGTTTAAAATTGTGTGCATGTTGCTAACTGTCCATCAAAATATTTACATCTAACGGTAAATTGTTCCAACTTTGCTACTCAGATATATCAACTCTAACTTGGATTTGAGATTACAAATACTGTTTAATTTTCTCAGGAAGTTATCTATGCTGTGGGGGAATACTGCTTTTTAGGTACTAGATACATGCAAAAATGTACTTCTTACTATTTATCTTTTTCTCTTTCAATGTCATATTTTAATTAATATGTTGTAAAAAATATATCTTTTTACTTGGTCTGTATTACAAGGTCATGAGATCTGTTTGTCTTGAAGCATTTGCCACTGCAATTACTTTTGTTTACTGAGAAAAGTAGCAATTATACTTCAAAGTAAGAAATTATCTTGTCACAAAGTTTCTGAAACATCAGCAGTGCATCTGTGATTTTTACTTGGTGTCTGCAAGCCTAAGCAAAGTCCATTTTAGGAATATCAGCACTTGGTGGAACTGAGCTTTTGCTGTACAACATTGCTTTTTCAGCCTCATGTATTAACTATGGCAGTGGCGAAATAGCTAAAATTATGTGCACTTTCAAATTCATTGTAGAGATAAACTAAACATTAAAATGCATCTGCTAGTTTTCTAAGCTCATATGAGTGATTTGCCTTGCACTTGGATTGGAGCAGAATATATAATAAAAAAAATTTATAGGCATAGGCATATGCCTTCTGCTCACATTTGTCTAATCTGCCTAGTCCAGCACTTGAGCTCTTGTCTTCCAGTAAAACTTGCAAGGCTTAAGTGGGAAGAACTTCAACCAGTTTTCTTGATTGTACATGGTTTGCATGGCAGTATCTGGTAACAGACCATTTCCAGCTTATATGCTGCTGAAATTGTCTGTAAGCGTCTTTATATTTATTGGATTTTCCATTCACATAAACTTTCTGTGAACCCTTGCATGTTTTATTCTACAGTTTCCAGCTATCTTGCTGTATAGCAGTTTTTTTTTTGTTTTGTTTTTTGTTTTCTTTTTTTTTTCTCCTTAAACACAGGAGTTAATTTTATCAGAGTTAAGAAAATAGTGATACGTGTATGAAAATGTGCCTTCTTTTCTCTTCTGGTTTTCTTGGTGCTTTTTGATTTGTATATGGGATTTTTGGAATGTTTTTCATATGTAAACTAACCCATATCTGGAATTTAAACTTTTCTTTCCAAAACATGTATCTCTTTCATTGTTAAGATCTCAAAATCGTAGTATTTTGTCTTGAAGAGGATGATCTTGAGAAAAATTGAAGCATGTATAAACAACCTTTTGCTGTCTTTTAAAACTGACCTACATTCTTTTCTTCTTCTAATCCAGCTCTTGCTGAATTAAAGGTAAACATATTTCTTGATTTAAATTTAACATTTGTTTAAAGTGTAATATATTTTTATAATAAAGATTTTATACCCTAAAGAGATAAGAGCATTGTCTCTTAAACTCATAGTAGTTTTAACAAATAGAAGCTACTTTTTTTTTTCTCCTCGGGGTGGAAAGCAAGTTCTAGTCTGTAATTTGTGTTTCTTGGTAAGGAGCTACAGCATAGTAAAATCATAAATGACTACATTTTTAAAGACTGGACATGTTTTTTCTGGAAGCTGTACTGAAGCTTTCTATTCTCTGGCACTAGTTTGTGTCAGGGAATAGAAAATAATTTGGGTGGACTTGGATATTACTTGGTCTAAAAGGTAGCCCAAAATACCTATTTTTTTCCACACCTTATGAGGTGAGAGAGATCTTGTTGCAGAAGAGAGTTCCATCACTCTACTCAATCCTGTGGGATGGAAAAGAGATCAGAATTGTACTACACAGAATTGGTGCTGATTTCCAGGAGGAATTTATCCCCCATTTGCTTTTAATTGCAGTAGCTTAAGACTTCTCATCAGGAAGAGAAAGCTCATCAGGAATGGATTGTGCTTCTCCCATCAAACCCTCTGGTCTCTGGAAGGCAGTTTTGTCAGGTTCAGCTGGAAACATGAACCTTTTACTTCAACTGTCACAGAAGCTCCTGAGTTTACAACTCCTGGTGGCCAAGGATTTTTTACTTCTGGATGTGTAAGCGGATTCAGATGAGAAAGTGAGCAGTGTTAGAATTCACTAGGTTTTGGTTGTGTAACTTTGGTTGCATCAGTAGTGTTGTTTTAATATCCAGTCTAGGGATGGTAGCTCCTGCTCGTAGCTGTCGTTTGCCTGTTTTATTTTCAGATTTGTCATTTGTGCCAAGGATTGGATTTTTACATGCTGTATGTTGAAATAGTTTTTAACAAGTAGTAGAGGCAAAGAGCATACAAAAGCCAGAGAATTGTGATGAGCCCAATGCTGCAGAATACTGGTAATTGTAGAGAGGCACATTTCTAGCTGAAGTTAGCACAGAGTCCATCATGAACTTTTGACAGTCAGAGATGTGTCAATTCAAAATATTGTAATTGATGCAGCACAATGTGGTGCTCATGAGACTCTAGATGTTGACAGAAGGTGCTGTTAGGAGATTTGGAGATGATCCAGGGGACAGAGTATTATTAGAGATTAGCTGACAGAGGTATCACTCTCACCTCTTTGGTCAACATAATGTCTATGAAACTGTGGTACAGCTTGCAATGCAGTGTGTAACTCTTCTCTCTGATATTGTTTTAAATGTAAGACTTATGCAGAAGTACTACTTGTAGATTGTGGCTTTGTTTTTTGGGGGTTTTGAGTTCTTTTTTATTTGTTTTAACAGCATGTCATGTTATTGAAGTCGCTTCAGGGAGCTGTTAAACCACTGAGCTTCCTGAGAAGTGTGTTTGTTTGTTTGTTTGTTTGTTTGTTTGTTTTCCGTGGTTTTTTTTTTGTGTGTTGTGTTCTGTGGACTTTGGCCATAAGAAATCTTACTGCATTTTTCTGGTACATTTCAGTGCATTAGTTGCACAGCTCACCTGGCATGGTTTTGCTGGCAAACTGGGTTAAACAAAGGACTGAATCAAGCAATTTTTTAGTTTTGAAAATTGCAAGATAAAGAATGAAAAGGTGGGTGGTTTTTTTTTGAAGATAACTAAATCGTGAGCAATGTGATGATTTATGACTGCTCTTAAGTATTTAACTTAACTAAAATCAATAACTATTATTGATTTTTAAACAACAAATATTGTGGTATTCATTTTTCTCTTGGGTTTAGCTTTTTCTTTGGATCAGGGAGAGAAATCTGATTGGAGGGCTGGAAAGGTAGTGGGGTCCAGGAAACTGAGAAATAAAGTGCTACTTTGTTTAGTTTGAGGTTGTAAAGATCACCTGTGGAGCAAGTATTATGGATTCAGGCTACTTGTTGCAGAAGGAATTTGGGATCTTTGAAATATATTTAAAAATTTAGTCTTCAATTAGCTCTTGCCACTCTATCCTAATACTTGACTAAGAATCTCTGTGGAAAGCATTCTATGAGTATCGGTGTTTATGAGTGAAGATTGAGGATCCAATGACAAAATATATTTTTACTACTAGAGAGAGTGTGTGGTCTAACTGTGACAGCACATTGGCTAAGGCAATGTGGCCTCTGACTTTTGCAAATTCATCCTCTGAATAAGCAGCTTAAGTACAGTGTTGTTGGAAATAAAAGCAATCCTCAGAACCCTCTTTAGGTACTGAAAACCTCAGCTAAACTAAGACATATAATCATTATATCCTCTACCTCTGCTGCTAAAACTGTATTTGGTAAAATGTGTATCAATGTGGGAAGTCAAACCCAGATTTCTATCTATAATATGAAGTCACATTCCACTCCCTGTAAATTGTCTGGAGACTGATGGATCAGAACTATCCAAATTGATTATAACCATCATTGTTTTCCTGCTGATTTTTGGCTGTTCCAAGGGACTGAGCAGGTGTTTGAATTGAACTGGGGTTGTCTTGGTGATTGCAGTCTGAATTGTCAAAATTATTGTTGATGCAACACTTGACATTTTTTTGATTTTTTTACAGAACCACTGGAGTTGAAAGGGACCTCTCAAGATCATCTGATCCATTTTGCTTTTGAGCTCTCCATAGATGCAGTTCACAGTGTCTTGGGGCAACTTATTCCAGGGTTTGGAATGTCCATCTAGAGGAGGGTAAAAAAGTAATTTCTGGAGTTCAGCCTCTCTCACCTCAGGGCTCACCAATAGTTTTAGAACCTGTATTGGTCCAAGCAAGACATCATGAAATGTCTATGACATCATGTACTGAGCCCTATAACATGACTACAGGACTTTTTCATAGTGAATAAAAGTACCCTTTTAGAAGAACTTAATTAAGAAAAGTTGTTCATATCAGAATTGAAATTAGAGTGCTCTTGCAGGGTTAGAATTCCATTTGTCAGTCCATATCTACGCTATTCCAGCTCTGGGCACTGGAGTGAATTACGAGACCTCTTGACATGTGGCTTCTCTTTATTTTCCAGAAACAACACTAGAAAGCAATAAAAAAGTAAGTATTTCTCAATAGGAGGCTAACTACATTTTTTAAGAACAGTACCTAACAGTACCAGTTACCAGTTATGTAACCTCAGAAGAGACTTTGTTACAAGAAGAAAAAGATTACAGGAAAGAACATTTAGAAAATGCAAAATATGTATGTCAAATATTTCATCACTATCAGAGAAATTAAAAAGCACAATTAATCTGATGGCCACAATGAATAAGCAGAATTATTTCTGCAAATATATAAATAAGAAGATGTAAAATTTTTAGTGTTGAAGTCAGCTTTGATTTGAGAGAAATAAATGTTGAAGAGTCTTTGGCAGAGAAATATTTGGAGTCTTCAGATAGTTGCAGTTATATTGCATCAGTTTCCATTTGCAAAGCTGGATTTTCCTCCACTGTTTGAATGGTCTAAGTCCAGCTCATGAATTGTCACAATCTGGCTTTTGACCTGAAGCAGGGAAGTTTCATGTTTTGGGTTCTAAATTGAAGCAATTTTTTGTCAGTTTCCTGGGTAAGGATGGGGTCCCTAAACTGTCAGACAAATCTGGCTTTGTTTGGCACTGTTTCAGTGCTGGACATGATACTAAGACAAGTACTAAAACATTAAAACATCTTCATAAGATGTTTTACTGTTTCTTGTGTGGTGCTATCTTGGTGACAGCAACCAAGTGGTAGTGATGTGATTTGCTAGTGCAGATGACCTGCTTGTGGTTTAACCCGAATTTGACTTGGTTTTGCTCAAAGTGTCCTGTTGGTAGTCACTTAAAATGGCACAAGTCGCTTGTTATTTCTACACATTCATGTCTCTGCTGCATAATGGGTGCTCTTAAATAGTCATATTAGAGATAGTTACATGCAAAAAACTTGCATTTTATGTCTAGGAATAGATACTCAGTATTTAAGAGACTGATATGAAGAAATTGTTGATGACTGGTGCTGGCACAAAACACTAATTTTGATTTGAAGTTTGTCTTGCCAAAAGAGCTCTGGCTTTGTTGGACTCTTGTCTGCTTCTGTGGGTGTATATGTGTGTATGAGTATGGATGAAAGTACATGAATGTTTTTTCTGAGCATTTTCCTGTGTTTAATGTCAATAGGAATCTTGAAATAACTTAAACCATTGTCAGAAGGCCCAGTCTGTAGTGGAAGATCTGCCCTGGTTATAGATTTGTACTTGTCACCCGTTAGTTTGATAAGAGACCATATATACATATGGAAAAAAACTATTTTCCATGTAACATTGGTATTTTAATTCTGAAACACTTATATTTGTCTCTTAGTTGTTTAACCTGTAAGTTTGAAGTAGTGCATGCTGCCTTAAATTAGTAATGAAACTTTATCTGAAGGAAATGAATTTTGGGAGAGAATTTGAACAAAGAGAACCAATTGCTGTGTTTTTCTTAAAGAATTGGGTGTAGGTAGGTCTAAGGAGAGGGGGACAATAGATATCTTTGTTAGTGAGACAAAACACGAGGAGCTATGATGTATATTCAGTTATCAGAGGAAAGAACACAGCAGTTGGATAAAAGAGGAAACAAGGGACAAAATTAATTATTGTTATTGATTGCATTTCGAAGTGCCTGGAGGGCTCAGCTGAGGCAAGGGTGCCATGATGCTACTGTACAAATGTGCAGCATGTCACAATTCCTGCCTCAAAGAGCAGAGGAACGCTGAGATGACACCAAGGGACAGGAAAATGAAGTAGTGTGCCCAGGAACACAGAGGGTGTCTTGGTGTTCATTCCAATCTCCTCTGGATTCCTGGTGAATTCGAATATGGAGAATTGGAGGGCTATGCCTTTGAAGATGAGGACATACAATACAGACATTATGTGGGAGGATACTGTAAGTCAGTGTATAGAGTCAAGGCCTCATGGACAGAAGACTGAACCAAAAAAGGTGAATTTATTTGCTTATTCAGTGGCTGTTATCAGAAACATGAAGATGTCTTAGTACAAAATGTGTAATACTGCTAATAATAGCATAGTTGGAAAAAAGATACATCGCAGTTATTGAGTTGAAAGTTCTAAATTGTGGTTGCCTGATTGGTTTGAGATAGTGTCTGGTCTTTAATGGTAATATTTAATTTAAAGTAGAATGCATTGTGATTTCTATGATTATGGCATATCAGGCTAAAAAGATGGGAAGGAGTTCTTTTTGACAAGCTATTCTTAAAGGAAAAAAATGAAAGGGGGGATATGAAAAACTGCATAGCCAAATAATAACTGTAAGACATGGATCCTAGAGACCTGGAAGTGTTGAGCCCTCCTGTACTGGGTGGTGTGGGAGCATACACATCCTCACATAAAATGATACTCAAGTAGAATGTTTTGTCATAAATGAGCAGAAACAGAAACCTATTTGTTAATTTAACTATCCAGAGTTTCAAGTGTTAATGGATGAGCTCTTTTTGCTCCATCCATATACTGTAAAACCTGAAAGGAACTTTGGCATCTGTATAGTCTTTATGAATGTACTTGTCATAAGTTATTTCTTTTGATTTCATGTAACCATTAGAAGAAGGAATCTAGGCTAACAATGTGGGGGGATTTTTTTTTTTGTCTGGTCTGAGTAAAAAAATTGGAATTTCCTGAAGTGCCTAAAAAGAAATTGTATTTAGAATTTAATAAATGTAGGACTTCTCAGATAATGTTTTCAAGGAGATGACTTTGGAGGTAATTTTTAACTCTTATGTTTGTTTTTTCTGTGCACCTACAAAATGTGTTGTGTTCCATGTACATAGAATTGTTTTTTCATCCTGTGTTGTAATGTACCAATATTATAGGTGGTCAGTCTGGCTTTTAGTTGTACTTAAAAGCTGGCTTATTTAAATGTTATTTCCTTGCTGTTGTATTATGTCAATACATGGTACCTTCTGGATGAGAAGTCAAAGCACATTGCAGTTTGTTCTTGGATGTAGGATTGACCATCCTTAGTCATGAAAACATATGCAATGAGAAGGAAAGGTCCCTAATGCTAGCATAAATTAAGCTCTTAATTTGGACTCTAAAATCCTGAATTGTAGTTAGCTATTGGTTTCCCTCCCTGAACTTCAGTATATTATCATTATTGTAGAAAATTCTGGATTAAATATTTCAAGTGAGGGTAATTAATTCTTACAATCTGGTTACTCTGTCTGTTCTGTGAAAATAGTGATAATTCAGTTTGATTTTTTTTTAAATTTGTTTGAGATTGTGATTTATTGGTACAAGCAAAATAATGAAAGAACAATGAATTATAAGACCTTACAGGTTTTAGGGTTTGTGTTCTGGTAAAGCAGTGAATTTAAAAAGTAAAAAACTTGAGTAAGAAAAATGTTGAGTGGTTTTGCACAATGGATTTGTTTAATTTGTGGAAACTACCTTTAGTAAGCTTTACATAGCTCAAGATTTTCAATTTTTGTTTCAGTACAGTTCAAGGATGCTCTTCTAGCCAGATCTTCTGTCTTTATTGTCCTAGTCAAGTTACTACACAGATATTACTAGGTATTCTCAAGGTATTACTAGGTTGTAAGAAGAACAAAAGATGATTTTGTTGTTGCCATTAAGTCCTGGTGAGAACCAAGGCTGGTATTTTAACTGGATTTAATGACTCACCTGAAATTGGCATGCAAATCTTTACTACTGAATAAAAAAGACAAACAGAAGCAGATATGTGCAACGTGTAATACATTGTTTCTAAAATGAACAGAAATACCATATGAAGATGGAGTCTGTCTGAAGATTTAAGCAAAACAGGGATGTCACTCAGCATGCAGTACCAACTGCTTTCAGCTTATTTAATATGCAAGAGCATAGTTGCAGATGACTCACAGTTAAAATGCCTTACGTAAAATTGCCAAAGTATTTAGTTCACGTCAGGTGATGGAAAGACACCTTAAAAACAGTAATAACAACTATTCAGTTACTTTCACTGGTTTATATTTTTCTGGGTTTTTTTTTAGTCTTTTTAAAAAGATCCCTTCTGTAGTCTTATATAAAATATAAAAATGATGCCTTAAAAGGAATAATTAAAAGAAATTATACAAGGCTGCATTTTTACTTGTGATTTAGTGCCAGAAGTTTACCTTACTCAAGAAAAGCAAATTCCAGTCCAGAGTAGACATTGCTATCTGAAAAGAAAGGCTATTCTAAAACTCTTGCTAACCTACTGCGTTCCAAAAATCTGTGTATCTTCCATACACTTCATCAGTGCTCCCAGAGAAATAGGCTAGCCTGCTTTTGTCCTTAATAGCAGTGCTTTTGGGTGCTGTATTTATGTATTTACTACAGATTACATAACAGCATAAAAATAACTGACTGTCAAGGGGTACATTTAGTTCAATATTTTGTCTCTAGTAGTGGTCAATAACAGAAAGGGAAGAGGACAAGAATATACTTACCCTGTCTCTGTTGTGTGCTGCCAACCTGTAGCAATCTGTGTCTTCAGGGAATTAGTCTCAGGCTTGGTGACACTGAATTTGGTGGCAAATTGAGTTCCTCAGCTGCAGTGGATGTTAAGTGGGGAAGCACTGCTTTTTGTTTGTTTTGAAGCCTCTGTGTGCAACTTTTGATTGATAATCTCTAGATCTTGTACTAGAAAGGGCAGTGAATCATAACCGAAAACAATATTACATGCATTTGCAACTATTGTGATTTTTTTGGTAGGCTTATACAAAAGGTTCAGTCGTTTTTAAATCTTTTGTTTACTCTTGAAACACAATCAACTGTTGAAAAACCAGTGGGATTTAGTTTAGCAGTAAGTGGGGTACTTTGTGTTTTTTCTATAATCTCACATTCCCCATCCACTTTTCCCTTTTTGTAGTTCTTACTTTGTACATTTGTGGAAGGCCTTGCATTTGCAGATTTTCTGACTTTTTATAGTCCTAACAGTTGCATTCTTGTGTAGCCTGCGTTCTGGGTGCTTCCTGGCCCTTTGTAGCAGCAGCAGCCTGTTTGACTCTGTTTGTAGCTATTGGGAAAAGTGTTTGGGGAATTAGGAATATTTTCAAACATTCTTATGACTTACACTTGAACTGGGATGATTGCTACTTGCTTATTGTGCTTTCATTGTTGTGCTGAAATATTTTTCCTTGTGGATGCAGTGCTGCATGTTTTTGTCTCTGCATCCTGAAATGGAGTTTGTGTTGGAAAGCTCACAGAAGCATTTCTGGGAGTGCACAGAGAGCGCCATGGTGGTTGATGCTGCTTGGGAAGAGAAATCCAGTCTGCTGTAGCAGGGTGGGGAGGGGGGGGTAAGGATCAGAATGTCTCAAGTGAAATGGTATACACTAAGCACCAATATATTTTTTAGGGCTCTAATTGGGCCCTAAGAGGGCTGACCCTCTTATTTGCCCTTTTGAAAAGTTGCTGCTGTCATATATTTGAGAGAGGTGTTGTTGAGTTGCAGCTTAAGAAACCCAAAGTTGTGGTGTGCAGCTCTTTTTAGCAGTACAACCCAAGAAGTCAACAGCAGCTGTGGTCATATAGTTGTGGGCAACGCTGTGGCCAGACGGAGGAACAAGGTGTGGTCTTCCATGGTTGCACAGGCTGCCTGTTTCACAGTGCAGGAAAAGAGAATCCATCCTTATTATCCCCCTGGCATGCCTGTATTGTGAGGACTGGCAGAATGAGAAGGAATTCAAACCCTGACCTTCATGCATGTGTAGGTGAGCAGAGCAAATAGGGAACAGGCGGTGGATTATGTGGTGCTGTGAGGGGACAGGCAATCTGTAATATGCCACAGCTAAATGCTCACCCTTTACTCAGGGTGGAGGACAAACTTACAGTCTCAATGCTTTATTGTTAAGTTAAAAAGGTGAAGTAAAGCTTCTTCTTGCATCCTGTATAGTTTTACATTAATGGTGCTTAGCAATTATGTCTTGCCTTTGAGTGATGGAAAATATTAGCTACTGTCAGTGCTCAAAGTAAATCTTAGAGGTGAAAAATGGTAAAAAATTATCATTCCAATAGCTGCAGTTTGTTTAAAAAAGTAACCAAGCAAAACCCAAACAGCAGTATAGGTATTTTTAATTTGACTTTTACAGTTCAACATACTCTTTGCAATAAAGTGGATATTTTTTTCAAAAGGAACTCTGAAAGATTACTGAATTGATTAATATTCAAAGTGGGCTGCTGTCTTGAATGTAACAACAGTAAGAAATAAGAATTCCATTAAATCAAAACATTAATAATTACTGCTGTTCCATATGCTTAAATTTAATTGTGATGAGAACTTCCTCCCAGTCAAATATTCAAATGAAGGCTCTTGAAGCTCCCAGTGTCAAGTTAGAAGCGAGATGAAGAGAATGTCCTCAGGTAGCAAAGAAAAGATGTTGCTACTTCTATTGCTCCTTTTCCATCCAGGCAGTCGATATTGTTTGCAAGTCCCACAGTAAGGATTTAGGGGAGAGAGAAAAATCCAGCTGCTTGTGGTGTTAGCTGTGCATTGCAAATAAAAGTGTCTCTAAGTACGAGGATGGTGGTTGAGTGGTGAGCATCTCTGGGCTTCTGAAGTTCTGGAGTGTGGGTCACTACTTCTTTCAGTGATGACCCCTAACGCTTGGAGATCCTGAGGGATGAAAATTGAAAAATACAAGGTTGGCTAAAAATACTGTTAATTTTAAGTGGAAAAATTGCTAACTTTTAGGTTTCCATTTAGTTGCGATTTTAAGAAAGCCATGTTTTTAAAGTTTGGAAATAGATCCTTTTTCTTATATAAGATTTAAGGTTAAGATTCTTCAGAGCACCTCCATTCCATTTTCAAAAGCAATACTTACTGAAAAGAACATATTTCATTGTAATTTTGGGGCAAGAAAAAGTGCACGATATTTTTAAATTATTAAGATATAAGAGCAGAAAAGTCTTCAACTTTGGCCTTGAGGATGTTTATTGTCATTTTAGCTTTGGTTTTTAAAACCAAACTTCTTTTTATGAAACAGAGAATGATGAGAGGCTCCTAATTTGTTTCCTTTTCTGTTTTTTACCCACTGGGCTGTGTATTTTTGTAGATGGGAGGCATATGTCCCTGAGAGATCATAAGTACTCCCCTCCTCCTCACTAGATGGGCTTCTCACATCCTTAGGCTAATAGGGAGAATGATGCATTTACATTATTGCTTCATTTAAGCAATAACTGTTGATAAGAAATAAATATTTAATTCCCAAATGGTATCTGCAGTATTTAAAGGTTTGGCAAGTTTTCGGGAGGATAGGCATGAATTCAGCACTAAACTGCTGCTGCTTCTGTGGAAAACAATGAGCTGTGTCATTTGATCAGGGACAAAGTGACTAGTAAGCAGGGGTGATTTTGAGGAAGTAGTGTTTAATAATGAAGAAAGAATACAATTTCCCATGTGAAACCATTCCTATAGCTTGTTTGTAAAGTAGATAATGTAGTTCATGTGTTAGGGTGAACAAACAGAAATGGGTTGTAACTGTCTTGTTTCCCTAAAAATCCTCTTCTGACTTTTTTGCTTCTTGCTGCTGCTGGTATACTTGTCCACTGGTTTGTTTTGTGGAAACACCTCCCTGTATTCCCTTGCAGTCCTCCTTGCATTAGAAGCGGAAAACCTTTTTTCTTTTTTTTTTCTTTATTTTTCCTGCGTAAAGAAACCATTAAGTATTCTGTTGCCTCTATTGAACTCATGGGAAGAGTGTTGCATCAATGAATGGAGGTCAGTTGCTATTGTGTAAAAGCTTAGTCTTTAATTATCTGTTTTTCTGGTCTGATTTGGCCTCTACTATTCAGTACAGTTTTGTTTTACTTTGTCGTATGTGCTGGTTCTGGCCAGGACAGGGGCAACTTTTGCAGTAGCCAGGAGGGGGCATGATTAGGACCTGGAGGTTGTTTTATACCACTTCAATCATTGCCAGGGGTGAGGGAAAGGGTTCTGGTCTGGTTGAATATGTATGATGGAGGGAAGCCAAACAATCTGGTATTTGTCTATTTTCAGGGGTTTTATCTGTGAATTGTTTCTTTGTTGTACCCTCTGTCATCAGCATTTTTGCTGTTACTGTTAGTTTTCTTATCTCATTGCTGTTTCCAGTAAATAGTTCTTATCTTAACCTGTAATATTTGCCTTATATACCTCCAATTCTCCTCTCCATTCCACCGCAGGGGTGAGAGGGAGGGGAAGGTGGGGGGACTGTGAGAGAGGTGGTGTTCAGATGGGGCACTGAGTTGGAGAGAGCCATTCCTAAACCACAACATATTAGGACAATGTAGTAGCTCTGGTAGATTTTGACATACTGCTCTGAACTGGGCTAAGAATGCCTGGATTGCTCACCCAGAAGCCTGTGAGACTCATGTTTTATACCTTGGACAGAAGCAGTCTCGCACTGGGTTTTTTGCTGCATTATCTTCTCTGAGATGATGCTGTCTCAGAACTGCCTGATGATGCTGTCTCGGAACTGCTGGAGGCTCTTGCTGATTTTTACTGGCAGCTGTAGCTACCATTTTTTAAAGTCAAATCCTGAATATGTATGATCTGTCTAAAAGTGGTTATGATAGGCAGAGTTTGCCATGTCTGCTCTCCCTAAACAGCCTGTGTTGTCTCTTGAGCTTTTCATTCTTTCTGAGAGTGCCATAGCACCTTTGAATTGACACATCTCATAGGTTTAGCTGTGGTTGTTGGGGCTTGCAGAGCCCACTCTTGCTCTTTGGTCTCACTTCCCCTCTTAGCACAAGTCAAAGTTTTGCCCAGTGATTCCACTGTTCTGTGGTAGGTCATCCTATGTGTCTAAGGTTGAATATTCAGTGACTACTCTTAAGTCCACTGGAAAACAACTAAGCTAAGCCACATCTCTTTGAAAGCAAAGCCCAAACCCCTAAGCAGATAATATTCTGTTATGAATTAGTAATTTCCTTTGACAATATATTCTTGTGGCTATTTACCCTCACAGTTAAAAATCATGCTTTTTTTTTTCCTGTGACATTTTACCCCTTATTTGTCCTCTAGTGATGTCTAATTACCAAAAGATAAATTTAGAAAGCATTTATAACCTACAGTGGCATAGGTACTTGCAGTTTTTCTGTGAAATATGACAGAAGTCTCGTTTGTACCTTTCTCAGGTTTAGTTTTATATCTGTCTGGAGTTGGTTTTTCCATGCAGTGGCTTCACATAAATTATATTCAAATAGACACAATCATTTCCTATATCCTTTACTGTATGTGTATCTCAGCTGCTTTCATTCTTCTACCTCAAGATTTTGTAGTAGAGGTAGCTTGTCCTTTAGAACAATCTCTAGTTTTGATCCAGTTATAAATCATGGTTTAGGGTGGTTTATTTTTTCCCTGTAATTTCTTTGTTGTGTCAACTAACGTTTCAGTTTTCTTATATAATTCAGTGATGGTTTATCTTTACTTTTCAGTTTCCTCACAAAATAGAATGACTTATTTCTTATTTAATTGCTGTTATATTTATTTTTCCTCAAATAGGGATCACTGATGTATTATTTTAGTTTTTTAGATATTTAATTACTGAGAAATAAGTGGACTAATATTATGTTTCTTTTCTTTCCTGGATTACATCTCTCAGGTTGTTTACATTTTCTGTTTATCTGGAATAGTTAAATTATCATCTATGTATTTCAAAAGAAATGCATTATGTGCTTTTTATCTTAAAAAAATCATGTTATCTTTCAAGAGTAGGGTGCAAGAGTATTTTTGCAGGTGTCAGAATGTGCCAAATAGTTTGAGTTATGTAGCATAGTAAAAAAAAATGAAAGGTAGGATTTGGATTTTTTTTTAAGTTGCGTGACTAAATAAATTTTATTTAGTTACTTGTCCTACAGATCTCTGCAACAATCAATCAACTGCTGTTAAAGCCTGTGGTATTGATTTTGATTTGTAATATCACAAGCAAGCCTGAAGGCAATGTGGTGGTGACCTGCTGAATGTGCCCCAACAGAGCCTGTTCACAGAGGCAAGCACAAGGAAGGCTGGAAGCTGGTTCAGTTTTCAGTTTTTAGGTGCACAGATAGAAAGTGAATGAGCTTATAAGTGTTGGTCTTGCACTGTATGTTTAGACTTATTAAGCCTTAGGACTTTTGTTATATGAATGATTTAATAAATCCATTTACATTGGAGATTTGTGTCCTGCTGTTGCTTACATAATGGTGATCTCACATAGTTCACCTCAATGTGAAGCTCCCAGATGTGCATGAGTGCCTGTGCCAGTTGTGAAAAAAAGCATGTATGGGGGCTGGGTACACCTGTAATTTGCCATCACGGACTAACTTAAAATTAGGTGCATTCATATGCACATGTGAAATCATTGAGATTCAAAATATGCACATCAATATGGTCTTCAAGTTTTTATTAGTGAATTAAGCTAGGCTAGGGCTGGAGAAGTGGGTTGAAATCACAGTAATGTAAAGTTGCCTTTTCAAAAATTGTATCCCTTACCATGGTCACCTTTGTAGTTGTACAGTGCTTGGTTTATCAATAATTTTTCAATTTCTTTCATTTTCTCTTGTGATTAGGGCGCACAGTATGGCTTGAGATCAAAATGCCAACAGCATTCTGTAGTCATAGGCAGGATCAATAATGTAGTGATTTAAATTTTGTGAAACCCTTCAGAAGAGATTGAAGCAGAGAAATTTTTAGACTCTTATGTCTTAAAACCAACAGTATATTCATAAGCTACTTCAAATTTTACAAAATGTTAACGTTATCAGAGCATCCCTTTGCTGTATCTCATGATGCTGAGTCTTCACTGTGCTTGAAGTTATTTCTCCTTTGCTGCCCAAGTTGTCAACAACTGTTGTACGAAGGCTGCTCTCGTAGGCTAAACTCAAATGTCCTATGATATGTGCTTCCTCTCTCTGGGGAGATGAAGATGTGTCTCTTCATTGCAAAGAGCCTTTGTTTGCTTAAGTGACAAGCCAGTGCTTTTTACTGTTCTTTGCAGTGTGTTTCAGCAAAGGATATGCTTGGTGTGTCTTCCCACCCAGGCTAGATAAAATCAGGCTTCTGCCTTCAGGTCGTTGTTTTCAGTGCCATTGTATTATGGTTTGTCCAGGTCAGGTGCTGACATAAATGAGGATGGTGTTTTTTCTCCTCCTGTCAACAAATATTAAACCAAGAACACCAAGATTACTTTCCAAGCCCTGCGCTGACTTTGCCTTGGTTCCAGCATTATTGTGAGGTGTGATGTTGGAATATACTCTGTTCTGAGACTGGATTTTCCAGTGTTGAGTCCCCCAGTGATATGAATAGAGGAGGCAGATGTACTGCAGCATGGGTTGATACTGTTCAGTTTTGATTCTGAAGTTTGATTTAGATCAATGAAGTTTCCCTGAAGTACTCTGTATAAATTAGCATGCTGAGGGTTTCAGTGACACTTTGAGAGATTTGTTCTTCTTTTCATAATGAAAACTATTATCCATTTAACTAGGTGTTAAGTGTTTATTAGGCTTTGTCTTATTGATATCTGGCTGTAAGAAATGAAAAATAATAAAATTAAAAAATTTTATTAGTTCCTGACCAACTATCATTAAGGGCTGTCAGATGAGCACTTATCATTTGATTATATGCCCTCAATTTGACTTCCAAGTCTAACCTATTAATTGGAAAGGAAGATTTTCATATGTTCAATTTCAGGCCCTTGAATCTATTTGAAAAGTTTATTGACTTTCTCTGTTGTGACCTCTGTGGGAAGAGTAGCAACATTTAGACTTGTGTTGTCTGAATCTACCCTCTGTAACACTTGAGCATGCTGTGTTTGCTGAGACACCATGAAATTCAAGAGTAGCAACATTGATTTGAGTTTTCTCTGCCTGAAAACCCATGACTTCCAAAGCTGTATATTTCTGTTTGTCAGCCCTCAGCTGCTCCAAATCTACAGTGTAAACAAGAAAAATCCAGTGTTCCCATCCTGCACAAAATTGTGATTTTTCTTCAGTTTTAAAACCATCAGTGAGTGCATGAACAGGGACACTGATAAACTTGGCTTTCTGTCTGCATGTCTGTGAAGCCTGCCTGAAAGCTCTTAAAATTTGTCTTTTAAGTTCTTCTGTCAGTGTTAGAAGTTGAGTTATAATCAGATTATTTCAAAAAACATGTAAGTGTGTGCAAAAATTTGTAAATTAATTTTGTTTGGTGTTTATTTCCCCCTTTCCCAATTAGAATGAAAATACATAGTAGATTTGTAATTTAAATTTCACATCCCTGGTAGCAGGAGCTACCTTTATATGAGCATATTTTGCTTTTACATAAACAAAATCTAATGGTTTGTTTTGCCATCTGACCAACCTGTAGCCTGCCTGGTAAATTAAATTTATTGCTAGCCTTTTTTCATAAATCCAAAAATTTGGATTAAGTCTTTTCAACTTAGAAATTTAGGATTTATTATTTGCTTTTCGAATTCAGATTGTACCAGATTGTGTCTTGCATCTTAAATCCTATCTGTCTCTAGTATGTCCAAGAGCTTGACTGTTTGTTCTGAGTGGAGGCCTGGCCTGAGCAGTGGGAATTTCAAAACTGTGCACCATCAGGGTTTGGTAGCTAGAACTGCTGCTCCTCCACCCCTTCTGCGTAATGCTGAGCAGTATTGAACCAGCTTTCATAGATGGTTTTGTTTCCTTGATTATCTGATACAAAATACCTGGATCTGAGTTGGAGAAGTGCTGAATGCTCACAGATGCAACAGAATCCAGTATGGGATGTGTTTGGAACATGTAAATTGTTATTTAATTGTAAGTATTCCAAAAGCGCTGCTCCCAGCAATGCATGTTGGACACTCAAAATTAGTTGGTCCTTTTTACCTTGACTTGTTTTTCCCTGTTTGCCAATTAAGGCAATGACATTTTACCTTGGAGATCTTCTGCATGGGATTCTGCAGTGCTTCTGAAGCTGTGAGGTACTGGAGTGCTGTCTGCCTGGCAGGGTATGAATATGAAATATACTGGTGGATGGAATGAAGTGGTGTGCAGTAAAGGTGGCAAGACATCAGGGCATGTACCGAATACCAGAGGCAAAAGGATCTGTTGAACATCTTTCACTCTGCACTGTTACAGGGCTTCATTCTGTGGGGGGAAAAAGATATTTGCTCATAAAATTAATTAACAACTACTTTGTAGTCCATATCTGTATGAGACAAAGGATGCAGTGGTACTAATTGCAGAAAATCCAGAGGGAATTGTCTAATGCTATGGTAATTGTACACATATAGAATGGTCCATTGGAACAGTTACAGCTATTATGCACAGCTTGGCCCTCTGAGAAGTCTTTGCTTCCTGAATAAGATTAGAAGCTCTTTTTACTTTCTCTTTTCCTTCAGTTAATTCAGTGCTAATGCCTTGGTCTGGTGTTTTCCTTCTTGCTGCCTTATTTACAATTTTTTTCTTCATCTATTTTTAAGTTGTGTTTTCAGATGAAGGCAGATTCTACATAAATTTCTTTACCATGGGTGAAATATAAAATGTACCATAACTTGATTTAACTCTGAGAAATAAAGATATTTTCAGGAATTACATCTCCACATACATTTGGCAATGTAAGATTGACTTGTTGTAATTTCTTTCATTCCCTTTCACCTTGCTAGAGGCATTAGCATAGCAGAAAGTGAGAGTAGAATAAGTGCAGTGTAAGGGTTTCTACTTATTTAGCACAAGTGTAAAATACATATTACAAGGTGCAGGAAAACAGAGATTCAAGATTTGTATCTCTTTTTGTGCAAGTAGCTACACTCTTACATCTGGTATATGAAAGTGCCTTGTATTTCCCATTCCTGATACAAGAAAACTGTGGATTAAATTGTCCATTATTTTCTAGTATTACATGGATCCAGCAGTTAGGCTTATAGCCCTCACAGAAAGCAAAAGTTCCAACAGGTTATACTTATGCTGTCAGAGGAAATAAACTTGTTTGCATTTTTTAATTGTGATGGGTTTTCTACTAATTAAGCAAGTTAAACATTTGCTGCAAATTAATATGTGAACCCCCTGCCATTTTCAAAGACAGACTTTGCTCTAATGTTTTCTAAAAAATGGTAAAATGGGTGAATAAAATGAATATTTTGAAGCATTTTGTTACTCTCTACCATCACTAATATAAATAAAATAACTAATTTTATTTCTAACACGGATTTGGATTAAAAACTAAAGGACATGTGAGTTAGTGCATGTAGTGATTTATGGAGCAACAGACCTTTAGAGATGGAATGAAATCTGTAATATGTGCCAAGTGAGATTTTAGGTGTGGAAAATTAGAAACATTAGGTGAATTCTTCAAGCCTTTTGGTAGGGCCCCTCTGCATTGTCTCTTCTAACAGTCTTTGTCTTCTGGAACATGTGGACCAGGTTTGTGTAAGGGGAAGCTGAGTAAATGGGATGGAATTGAAGACTTTACCTCTTTGTTCCATGGTGTATTTTGGTTTTTTTTTTTTTTTTTTTTTAAGATTACTGCCTAAGAAATAGGTGTTTTTGAGAACAGTTTCTCTGTTTTCTATTCCAGACATTTTAGTTTAGGCAAGTATTGTTGTGTGTTGTAACATTTATCCTCAATGAGAGATTGATAGGTTAAACAGTGAGTCTTAAGGGATTCTTTTTTATACAATTAGCTTAGTTCTTCCTCCTAGGTGTTTAAGATAAAACTCTCAGATTTAAAGGCTGTTGTTCTGTTTACTCCAAAGTAGTACCAGGTGAGGGAAAATTCCAAGGCAAACTAGGAGATTTATAAATTCAATTTTCATTTCTATCTTCCCCTGCCCCCCCCCCCCCCCCCCAAACTCCTGGCTACTTTGTCTGTCTCTTGGAAGAGGTCTTTAGAAATTCTCTCCCTCCAGAGAGCTTGCTTTGATAGCATCTCTAATTTGTCCAAATTGACTCATGTAAAAAAGTTAGTCTTAAAATCTTCTGTCCCATCTGCCAACTTCTCAACATTTTACAGGAAACGCTTCCCAGGAGAATCATTACATTCACCCTAGTGTGCTGGTTAAAAGGACTCTGGCTGTCACTGGGATACTTGCCATCTGGAATGTAGAGAAAATTACTCTTTCTGATATGGTAACTACTGGGAATCTCGCTGAAAGAGTGGGCCCCTTTGTGCTAGGTGATTCACTAAAAGCAATGGAAGAAGAATGCCTAGTTATTGATCTTTAGAGCATGCAATTCACATTTTAGACAGAATTAAATTTATTAAAGATATTAAAAGGAGGATATAATAATAAAGCAGAAATAGGAAAACTCTAATTTACTTAGAGTAAGCTATAGTTAAGAGTAGTCAAATGATTTATTAGATGGGCATCTGTGGTAGGCTTCTTTATCCAATAAATAATGGGAGAAAACTTCTCTAAATTAAGTAGCTTTTGAACAAATTGCTATTTCACTTTTTCAGATAGTGTTTTTGTGTTGTTTTTCTTCCTGGCCAACCCTGAAGGAATTGTTAAAGCAAAACTTCCTTTCTGTGAAGTGAGACACTAACTCATCCTCCTATTAAAGAGTAGCAAGTCCCTTTATTTAGCACCTGTTTCTGCCCTGGGTTTGAGTCCAGCTGGTACCTGGGCTGCAGGAGAGGACTGAATGAGAGAAGCTGCTGCAGTTGTTAGCAGCAGAAATATCTGCAGGGCTTCTTGAGAGACTGGGCACTTAAACAAGCTGGTGTTGTTTTTCTGGACTCAGCTTTCAGATGGTTTTTGCTTCACTTGATTTCTGTGCTGCTGAAGTAAAAAACAAGTAGGTAATTGTGTGTTTTATTTCATTAAGCTAGAATTTGAATTCTATCTTAGATATAAGATGGTTAGCATTAATATTAGTTCAGATACTATCCCTACCAGAAATTTTTCAGGAATGTAGGAAATAGTTACTCTAGTATGTTTTCCCTAGATAATATTTTCAGGTTTAAAATGATTAAGTAGAGAACATACCACTAGGACAATAAGAGAGACTTCTCATTATTACTGTTCTTTTGTGTTTCCTGGATACTGATTTCAACAAAATATATTGGGTTTGAATTTTTTTTTTCAAGAGATTTAGTTCTAAACAAAGACATTTGCTTAGTATTCTTTAGCATTTTGCCCAAAAATGGTTGCAAACTTGAAACAATAAACTGGATGTTAAGTGTCTGCTGCTTTTAAAAAATGCTTCTGAGATTTTCATAGTAGAAAGAATTACTTTTTTAGGAAGAAATATTTTGCCAAAATGAAATTTTTTCAAAGTTTATTGCAGTGTGAAAAAGCTGACATAAGTAGTATCTGTGGCCCTTTGGAATTATTTTCCTTACAATCATTTTGGGTTTGATGTAGAAACATGTCTAGGTTTTCTTCCAGCCATCCTACCATATATCCATTTTATCTCTGATACGTGGTTTTGTCAGGAGTCTGTTCACTGGTAATTATCATAGGATACCTTTTCCTTTCCGTAGCTAATTTTCTAGGCCTTGTGGCAAACTAATGGAATTGGTCACTGGTGAAAATTCTGAAGGCTTGTATTCCTTACAAAACCTGATTAACTTCTTTATTTGCTTGTATTGATTTCCTCTATTTTAGAAAAGGGTAGGAAGGAAGACAAATGCTGCTGCTTTCAGTATTATGGAGGAAATACATAGTATAATAAATGTGCATTGACAGCAGAAGCACAGATATATATTACAGTGGATGCTGAGAGTGTAATTGAAGCAGCCATTATATTCTGGTATATTACTTGCCTGCATTCTGCTTCACCTGGAGAACATTATGTTTTCATCCCAAGTTCTCCCACGTAACTTCCAAATCTGTGCAGCAAGAGGGAATAAAATCACTATCCAAATGAGGACTTCATGTGAGATCTTATTGGTAGAAATGAGCAAAACTTTACTTACTCATAAAATCATTTGGAAGGTATAGCCAAGTGTAGGTACAGTTTTTAAATCTGCAAAACACCAAAATATCAGAATTTATTAGCTAATACTGTTATTTTGGGGATGGATTAAAATATTTATTATCATAGGGAAGTGAAAGTCAATCTTGAATCTAGTAATTTACTTATTTAAAAATTTTTCTCACCCATTGCATTGTATTAGTTTTTGGAGTTTGTTAGTAAAAAATTGCATGCCGCTGGAAAGTAAATTGCAGGACCATGAATAGACTTGAAAAAATGCGAATGGAAGCCTAGAATTAATATCAATCATTCTAACATCTGCCATGTCTCCACAGTGAATTGAATAGAAATATTATTTTGTATCTTCTTGTGAACCACTTATCTAATGAGAAAAATGTAATTAATAAAGTGATACAGTGCATCTATACAGTTTCTCTTGACTTCAGCACTGGACATGAAGACTTTATGTCATCTCTTTTTAGGGAGACTTTGGAAAAGGTTTTTCCTGTTGTGTGAATATATTTCCAATGGTGTCAATAACATTTTGAAATTTACCTCTAAAATAGCATTATGGTGTATATACACAAACTAATATAGGAATATCTTTGTATTGATGAACCCACCCAGTATGTATGAACACATAATGTTTTCATGTGAGCATCTGTTCTTATGAGAATTTTTAGAGGCTGTGTCAAGATAATTGTGTGACATAATTACCAGAAAGAATTAACTCCAGTACTCAATGTATTAAGAAGGGCTGTTCTAGCATTTTCATATGCCATACATTCAGCCTCTTGCTTAAACTACATTTTACAATCAGATAAATAACTCGATTATTCTTTTATCAAACCATCACTTGCCTTTTAAGCTTCAGTAGTGCTTTGACAAAACTGTGGTACAGAGTGTGGTATGCAATATAATTGCTTTATTTTTCAGCAAATTTGCAGGCATTGAGCATTAAAAGAAGTGAGACAATTTGGTCACAGGTGAATTTCTTTCCTAAATGTCCAACAAGAAAGTGTAGCAAAAAAAAACCCCTGGACTGGGTGAGTTTTGAAAGACAGATACCCATGAGTAAAAAAAGAGGAAGAGCTGCAGGGTAAGGCCATTGGAAGCCTTGCTTTGCTGAATATTTGATGGAACAGACTGCAGATCTCTGCAGTGTGAATCTACTGAAATCCCTGATGGCAGCTAAGAGTTAGTTGTCCTTTCTGGGATTTGCAGTGATTTGATCTGTCCAACATTCCTGTCTGATAGAGAGGAGAGGGCGTAGCAGAGACAGCAGTGAACATAATGAACAATTAACTTAAACAGCACTCTTTGCATACGGATCTGTCCAAGTAAAAATAAATGAATGGAAGGTTTCTTAGTTCTTAATCAAGGATATGATTTTTGGTTTGTAGATTGAGTAGGCCAGGATCTACAAAGGTACTGTGATATTTCTGTCAATGAAATCTGTTGGGGGGGGGTGGGCTGTAGTGTTGTGTTTTTTTTTTTTTTTTTTTTTTTTTTTTTTTTCTGGATGCTTTCCTTATGAACCTTGTTTCTTGATTCAGAAAACCAACTTAGAATCTTACTCAAGGCCCAGTAGAGTTAAGGTAGCACTTGCTTGAAGCCAGGGTGTACTTCTCGAACAGGTGTAATAATAATAATAATAATAATAATAATAATAATAATTCTATGTGATTCTCTGAAAATCAGCTCTGTTTTGAGAGAGAGAGCTGCTTGCTGATTTTCAAAAAGTAAATGTTAATGCATTTACACCCTTAATGACTGTTGTACAATAGGGATAAAAAATGAGATGAAGAAATGCTGAAATGATTCCAGTCTGATTACTTCCAAATTATACTGCTCGTTTCTTTCAGAACAAAGAACAATGGCAGGCTAATGAGAGCTCTACTCTTTCTTAATAGATTAAAGCTATTAACTGACTGGTTCTGCAAATTTTTGTTTCTTGCAGTTTGCATCTGTTCAAATGACATTATAGAGATAAAACCAGTTAGATTCTATTAGCTCCTGAAGTCACATAAAGGCCTAGAAAACTTCTGTGGATGCAGTTATATTTTCAGTGATGCATTACTTCATCCAGCCTTAGGTCAAAATAATAAGTCACTATCTGGGCATTATATCCTTCCTGTTTTTTCAAATCCGATAATAAAATTATTTATGGATTATTTGCAGAATTCATTCTCTTCTTCATATCAGGATTCAATAAAGATAATAGCAGTCAGATACAAGACAACACTAAATGCCTTCATGCAACACTGCTTTGGAGAAGTAAAATAATCTTATCACTTCAAGTAAGTGATAAGAAAGAATCTTATTACCTAGCAGGTTAAATTATGGACAGGTAAGCTTGAAGTAGAATGCAGGGTTTTATGTGAGTAAGCTCAGTAGTGATTAAAATATTTAAGTCAGCCTGGCTTGTAATCTGTGACTGATATTTTCCTATTAATATTTAGGAGTGGAGGATAGGGATGGGCATCAGGAGCTGGGAAATGCCAGAATCTCATTTTGAAATGTTCAAATTTTTGTTTCTTCTTTGGTTATAATAAACTATTTCAAGGTACTCCAGAATTAGAAGGTAGCTTTTGAGAGGGGCAAAGACTTTGTCTTCAGGTATTTTCCTTTAAACAGAGCTCTGACACTATGTAGGGCTGCAAAACCCAGTGAAATGCTAATTCACTATCCCAAATCCAGTACCTCACTTCTACCTGTGTCTTCTGGTTATCATAGGTGAGGAGAAGTACTGGAAATCTTCTGTCAATCTTCACACCTTTGTACTATCCACTCCTAGTGTGTGTATGCCTTGTGCTGGTGAGAAGTTTGGGAAGCAGATGGAATGCAGCCCTCATGAACCTGTGGTGCAGCCAGATCAGTCGGTAAAACTGCTCAGTGTTGGATGAGACTGGCATACAGATGAGAGTGACCTGAATTAAAGCTAAGAAAGCTGAACTCAGAGAAGATGTTAGCTGGTAGTGTGAATTGAAGGAGGTCTGCTAGGTGTAATACCAGATGCTGTGGCCAAGTACTGAGTGCTCTCTGTCAAGTGTGTTCTGAATCTGGGCCTGTGGTTACTCCTACCTGCTACTGCAGCAGCAGTGGCCACCAGTGTTCCTGTTTGGCCAAATGGCCTGTGTTACTGTACTTTGGCAGAGCTCTGCACAAGGTCATGCAGTTCTTTTTTTAATGTTTGTTTTTCCGTGAGTTCATTAGGTTTAATCTGCAGTGTAATTACTCTTCTTCAAATCGGCAGGGTCTGCGACCCGAGTTCATACTGTAGGAGATAACAGCTTATGAATCCCTCAATTATCCAAGTACCTATGAAGAAACTAAAGGCAAGAATGAATACTGTTTGTTTTTGAATCTCTTCAGGAGCTCACTGTTAAAGTTCTCATTAGTTTTTCTCCCAAGTATACACTGTATTGGAGTCTCTCCTGAGACTCTCCCAAAGAACTATGTAAAACCTAGCAATATGTGTGCTATATTTCACAATAGCTTTGTCACAAAGAAACAATTCACATGAGTTCGTGACAGTCAGAATGTGTTGGATACTGCCTTTCATTAGGGAAAAAATGACAGCATGCCAGTATGTTGCATCTAAAGAATGTGTTTAAAAATAGTAAGTGGTTCTAGAGAATTTCCAGGCTCACAAATAGCAGACATGCTACAGTTTATCTCAGTTTCTAGAGGAACACAGTCTGAGTGCTGAACAGAACTTTGGTCAAGATAACAGGGTGTTAGGATTCAAAATAACTAATGATGAGCCATGAGAAGTACCAGGAAAGGTTCTGATTGTTTTAAATATCTTGCTGAATCTGTTGGTGGGGTTTATTTAGTTTGTTTTTCAAGATTGTCATTGCTGTTACAGTAGGTCCAAAAGCAGTATTCAAGTATTCACAAATTTACTCTAAATCATAAAGTATATCTTAGCAATAGAAGAATTTTGTCACTAAGATACATAATTAAGATCACTAAGTTTTATACAAGGTATGTATCACTAAGATACAAACAATAATTAGTTGTTTTGTTTTACAGACATAGTCAGTAATTCAGACCTTGATTACAGTCCTTTTAGTAAGAAACTGGGAAGAGGTGTAGAGATTAAGAGTTCTTTAATTTTTACTGACCAATTTTAAACTGATAGGTAATATTTTAATTTCAAAATCTCCCTGATCACAAGGTAACATTGTCTGAAGCACTGGGCTATATGACTGGGCTAGGAAATATTACATATCTTGGCTTCTGTAAATGCAAGGTGGATAGCATGCTCTCAGCTGCAGTGCAGCAGCCATTCCACTGCTTTATAATGCTCTTGATAGATCTGTATTTCTGTTTAATTAGAAAAGTATGGATTGAACTTAATACTAAGATTTAGTTGATAATTATGTCAGCATGATCCCCTGGAATTGTTGTGTTTTCTGGACAGACTGGCAGTAGAAATAGAAAGTGGAGCCTGCATGAAACCAGCTATTCTCCCAGTGGCAGAATAGCTACAATTAGTGGTAACAGAGAGGCAACTATGTGGCCTTTGTGCAGCTCTGGGAAATGCTGAGCCAATGAATGGTGGAGTTTTTTGAAGCTTTTTCACCGAATCAGTTAGGTTGAAAATGACCTCTGAGATCATCAAGGCCAACCTCTGATGGAACACCCCCATGTCAACAGGACCATGGCAGTGGTCTGCCAAATCCAGTCTTTCCTTGAACATCTTCAAGGATGGTGACTTCACCACCTCCCTAGGCAGCCCCTTCAAAGGCCCATTTTGTAAAATGCTACCCAGTCCAGGTAGGCATTTTGAAATGGAAAAGCAGTCATGACAGTAAATGTGCTCTCTCCTTCTATGGGTATCTAGAGGTTTAAATTATTTCTTCTTTTATCTGTTTCTATGAAGGCTTACTCTATGCAACTTGTGTTCGTATGGATTATTCGACTGTTACTCAAAGTTTTCTGGAAGTTGTTTTGTTTGTTTGGGGTGGGTTTTTAAATTATTTTCTCTCTCTTAGTCTAGTGTAGAAACATTGTATTGCCTAAAAGCCTTGCTGGTGGAAGTGTGTAATTGTATATATTATTAATTGTATCTGTTACTAGACTAGAGTCTTAATGCAATTTCATTTGCCAGAGGGCCTTGTCCTTCTTTATCATACTCAGACATGTTGAATTTGCGTTCAGCTGACTACAATCAAAGATGTCGAGTGAAAATGAAAGTCCCAAAACAGAATCTTCTCTCTTTTATTAATTAAACATGAAACTAGCTGTTTCTGTTTCCTCCATGTTGACTTAAGAGATATAAGCAAGAACACTGTAACTTGAAAGCAACATTTTACTCTGACAATCATTATACACTGGGTCTCTGAAGCCTAAGAATGTCCAAGAGGCAGTGTTGTTGTTGTAAAAGGCAGAATCATCTACTCGAGTAAGATATGTGGTATTTCTGGAATGAGAAATCTTGACAGAGATATTTATACATATTTATATATGTATTAATTTTTGTTCAGTTAAACCATTTGATATTCTGCACAGCATATGGTAGGTTCACATTATCTGCCACATAAATGGGGCATACGTTTACTTCTTAAATTTCCTAAGTCTAGTTGTCTTAAGTATCCTAATGTGGTGGAAGAATCATCATATTCACTCTCTCCTTTTTTAATATGTCTTGTGGTTAAAATGCCTTCAATCATGACTTTTATTTCCTGGTGCTATTGTGCCAGAGGCACTGTTCTCTTGAGCAGGGAGAGCCCTTCTGTGACCTGAATATTCTAAAGCTGAAAAGAGAATCAAGCTCAGAGCTTGATGAGAATTGTGTTCTTTGGACCACTTTAATATTTTTTTCTTTCAAAAATACCCATTTTTCCATTTCAAACAGAAAGACTAGATGATGACATAGCTCCCTTGCACCCCTCTTTGCAATAGGACTAAATTAATCGATGTCTCTCCTTGCAGCTACGTCGGCAGTTTCTGTCAGTATCTTTCGTCTTGCTGCATTCCTGCTGGGAGAGACAAGGCTCCTTGCCAGCCTTGCTCAGGATTGTCTCCCTTAAGAATACTTCCAGTAACTGTCTACCCTCGTTAGAGACCCCAGCTTCCTTTTAATTGCAGTATTCAGGAGCTCTGCTGAAATCAAGAGAGTGATGCCAATGTGCTGATGAATGTGAAGTTCTTAGAGTGGAGTTCTTAGAAATGGCTAGGCTTTAGCCACAGTCTTGACACTCAGAAAATCAGTACAGCTAAAGAGAAAAGAACATTTGAAAATGAGAGAAGTTTGATTTGTACAGAGCCTACCTCTGGAGGCTTAGTATATTGTGTTCAAGATCCTTCAAAGAAGAGTCTTTGTATTAAAAATTCTCTGTAATATAATCTGTTCAGAATACATTCAGTCTTTACTCCCTTTGCTCGAAAGAGTAAGCAGTAGGAAATACAGCATTTGTGGCTTCTATAGCTTTGAAAAATTCTAACATTCTTCATAACATATCTTTGTACACATGTTAAAAAACTTTAACAGAAATGTACTTACATAGCATTTGTGCTGTAATTTGGCGAATTAGGATTTGTAGTTTGTCACCACTATGAGAGGGATGTTCATATTAAAAAATCAGAATAGGAAGTTTACCCCTTGGTCATTGAGCATGTAACTCACTAGGCTCTTTCTACCCCCAGACTACAATGATGCAACTGTTTCCTAGATATTTGTAGGAGTTGCCATCAGAATTTCTGTATCTTCCTGTCAGAACTTGCCTAAGTTCACTATGGAATATTAGGAGAAGACAAGCGCAGTGCAGTGTCCCATTACACTTGAAAAAAAGTGTGTCAGGTGAAGCTGTAAAGCTGTGAGGTCATTTGAGGATTATGAAATTACTCCTTGAACAAGAGAGAGCCCTGGATTAGTCCCTTTAAAATATAATGGGAGAAGTATCCCCTTGGCAACATTTGCATTAGTAATCAAATGGACCTTGAATTAAAGCCCCTCAGCTCACATCTACTGTGAATGCAGTGAATGCTGTAGCAAGCAGGTCATGCTTGTGACAGTGCTTATGCTGCTGCTTGTATGGTACCTAGTGAGGTATGTCATAAATTCTCTAAGAAGGCAGCAAAAAATCTGGGAGAAAGAAGCAGCCAGCCAGCCTCTTGGCTGGATGTTCTTACTTAAAGCTTGCCCTGCTGCAGGGACTGTTCTACCGAGCTCCACTTCCCCTCCCCTGCTGGATGTCTGTGACAGTGTAGTGAGAAGATCCAGAGAGCAGTGTAGCATCGATTTATCATTAGTAGAATATATAGTGTTCAAGAACTAAATTAATTAATGCCTAGCATCAGAGAACTTACTGAATATCCCAGGAACTATGACAAAAATGTTTGTACCTATACAGTGGCGTTTACTCATTAGTTGCATTGTTAAGAGTAGGGAAGAAGTAAATTCTGAGGATCTACATGGATAGAAGATGACTGGATTATGTATGAAGGCATAAATAGTAAAAATAGTGTAATGATGATAAAAAGGAACTTATGTTGTTGAGATTTCTGTCTTTGGCATTTGCTTAATTTGCAGGAATTTATTTTAAATTTCTAAATCCTTGTTCAGTTGCAACTTTTGGCAGGGAGAATTGATCACTTTCTTTCTGAGATTCTTTTGTGATTCTTGTCCTTTAGAATCAGTTAAAAAAACAAAATACAAAGCTGTGCAAATTAATTAACTTTAAAAAAACATTAGAAAATTTAGTGGTCCAATCCATTTAGAATCATGGTTGAGGAACTTATTTTTCATTCTCTTTCTCTCTGACTCTCAGTGCAGACAGGGAATAAAAGCACTAGAAGACTAGACATCCAAACATTTTCTTCTGTCTTTATGGTCCCTGAATTTTGGACACCACTGTAGTGCAAGATGTTGCCAGTGAATAGTAAAGTATGAAGGAAAAAGAGACAAAAAAGCATGATGAAGATTATCAGCGAGACAGAGATGAGGAGCAGAGTAGGCTGAGAAGAACAGGAAAATGTTAAGATTGAAGAAAAGGAAAATTCTTTGGGTGAGGTGCAGGTGAAAAAAGGAAGCAATAGGAAGATAAACAAAGTGAACAGAGATTGAAAAACAAAAGTTGGAGGAAGCTATTCCAGGACAATAAGTGAGGAAGGCTTTAGAGGATAAGAGTCGAGCATAGCAGAAAGATGATAAGGTGGAAGGTCTTTCTCTCCTGTGAAGAAATAGATGAAAAGGATAAAGAAACTCCACACTTAGGGAATGAATGATCCTTCAATGATTCAACAGCCAGTGTTGTGTAGGAGCCTTGTGAATGGGAAAGAGAAACTAAACTAGAGAGAAATCAACACTGCAGAAACAAGAGTTTTTCTGCCTTATGAAGAAGAGAAGATCAGGAAGAGTTTAGCTTTATGAAAGTGTCTCAGCACAAATCCATTCATTTATGTCTGTCTCCACTGTAAGGACCCTGTGGGTACTCTCAGATACTGCTGTCCCTGCACAGCTTTTCAGGGCTCTCCTCCCAAACTGTCCGTGTACCGGGACTCTGTGTCAGCCCCCCCAGCAGCACTGCAACAGGGTCAGTCTCCAGCCATCCACAGCCCTGCTCTGCCCAGCCAATGGCCATGTTGAACCATGCTCACATCCCAGCTCAGCTTTGGACTGATTCTGGGGAGGTGCTCAGTATCTGGGACTAGGAGGTGGGATGAGCCTTGGCTACCAGACCTGAAGGCACAACCTTCATGGGGATCTCCCACTCCTACTGGGCCCTGGCGCCCACGGAGCTTTGTCTTGGCATGCACATGGTTGGCCTTTGATAGCCTATTGATTTTTTAAACTGCTTTAAAACACTGTGAGGTCAAGCAATGTTGTTGTTGGCATTCATGAATTATTGGCAAAATGTTGATGGAGTTGCATGGAACATGCAAGTTAGAGGAGCATTTTGTAGCACCATATATTTATTAGGCTAGCATAATGTTTGGATGTAAAGTAGCTCTCCCAGGTCTGCCCTTGCCTCCCAAACTCCTAAAGGCTGTTTGTACTCTCCCAAAACTGGAGGGGAGTTCTCCTAAAGGAGAATACATTCCACTAGACAGCTGAAGGCTTTTCTTTCTGAGGAAAGTTACTGGAAGCTGTATTGCTAGTGAACTATGGGGAGAAAACAGAAGGTTTGCTGGTCATGCAGACTTAATTTATTTGTAGACGAGAAGTTTGTATTTTTACTCCAAATTTTTTTTTAAAGTTTTTAGGCTTGAAGTTACTTCTTGCTAGTTGATCAGAAAATTTCTTAACTATGCTTTCAGTAATACTCAATTTATCGGTGTACTTAAGATGATAGCTCCAATTATTTTCTTTTAACTTCAGACCAGAGTGTAAACGATGTTGCACAGTTGAAAGTTTCATAGTTGGAGAAAATAGAAGTACTTATGGAAGTGGGGAAATATACTGTGCTGCAAATGCAGAGAAAATTGCATATATTTTTTTTTAGTAATGATAAAAATAACAAGAATAAATTTTGAATTATATTCACACACTTGCACATGCAGCGTTGACACAGAAGAAATATTTCAAATGGGATGTTTTATTTTTTGCAAAGCCAGCACAACGCATATAAATTGTCTGATTTATAGGACTCAGTATGAACCAGTAATGGAATGTAGTAATGAGGAAGGGAAATGCAAATATAGGATATGTCACAAAAGGAATTTCCAGTAGAAAATAATATTCATACTATTGTGTTAAGTCACTGATGAGAACTGTTCTGTAATTTTAACAGTAGTTCTTGCCCCTTTTGCTCAAGAATTCTGAAATTGACTATGGGCTGGTTATAACAAAGGGGAAAATGGCTGGGGAGAGCTTGCCTTGTTTAGCCTAGGAGAGTGCAACTTAGATTGTGGCCTTTAAAATGTTGAGGATATAAACATCAGGGAGGAATAAAAATTAGTTCATCTTAAAGACAAATGTTGGCACTAAAACCAAAGGGAATAAACTGACCCTGAATAAGCTTAGCCTGAAATTAGAAGATGGTTTCTGGTTCTCAGAGGACTTCATGCTGCTCCTGGATACAGAGATGAAGGGCAAAAGAAAACTATGGTAAAAGCAGACCTTAGTAGGTTGGTATTCTCAGATTATGTCTGAGATGATAGAAGCAAGGATGGAAACAAAGGCTCAGATTGTTAGGGTGATCTGGAGTATTTTGCTTATCATCCTGTAGACAGTTTTTGTGTAAGATTCCTATTTGTTTTATTTTTATTCCAAACTACTGAGGAAATGATGAGCGGATCATTCTTAGATGACTGTGATCCATACTTTACAGTTGGTGACAAATGCCTCACTGGTGTGCCAACATTTAAAGTGAACTTTAGCAAGCTGAAGTACTTAAGCTAGTGCAGGCTCTTCCAAACTTTAGAGTTGTGACTCTGCTCTGGCATTGCCTCCAACAGTGGCAAGAGTAAGGAGATATGGAAGGATGCAAGAAATGCAAACCATTCTATGATTGATGTCTTGATTGCACTCCCTCATTTAGTAGGGGCACAGTTGACTTGCTTATTATGCAACCTTTCTAATGAGAAACTCTTTGCTGTAAGCTCTGTAGAGGAACCAGGATGTTATTTTATTATTCCTGTGTTCTTTAGGAAATCTCTATTTAATGTGTATTTTGCATTTCAATTGTATCTCTGTGCTATGGACACAATGCTCATGCATATGTAGTTGGTTGAGAGGGCTGTACTGTTGGCAGTAAAAACTTCACATGAACATGTGCAGGCCCAAAATGACTCAGGTTTCCTCAGCACAGCCTGGGAAGCAGCCTATCCTCATGGACTCACAAACCTCTATAAAAATGACCATATACGTCTGACTCTGACAGTTGTAATATATTGATTACTTTCAACAAGTTATTATATGTGGGAAAAATAAAAAAACCAAACCAGACTGGCTGGTATATGCAGTCCAGACCAAATCCACAACTTTGAGTAGTATGGTGATGTATTTCCTTTTTTTTTTTTTTTTCCTCTTCTTGAATGCCTTGCCTGATTTTTCTTAGCATCTCTAAGAAAAAAACACTCCAACTTTTGTGTAAGACAGTGACAGCCCCTGAGCAAATAAGCATAATTTAGGCCTTTCCTTTTCTTTAAGCTCCCCAGTTCTGTTTTTTCCCCTCTTAACCCAATGTAGAAGTCTGAAAAAAGAAAATATAATGCAGAATTCGTAGCAACTCTGTTTCTTATCAGGATATAGGGCTGGAAAAACAGCAGTGTGTCATGGCTCCTAACGGATGCTGTAAAGTCCTTGAAGAAATCCCATAGATTATAAGGATGTATATATACACATATCTGTGTATACGGCAAATGTCAGAAAGGGACCTATTGAAAAAGAATGTTGATTTTCAGTCCTTTACCCTTAGGTGTAAGGTCTTGTGTGCCTTTAATAGAATTTGGTAAATTAATTTTTGGATGTTCCTGTGTATTATCTGTTTTGTTTCTCACTCATGAAGAGTGATCTTCCTGTAAATAATAATAATAATAATAATAATAATAATAATAATAATAATAATGAAATGACAGTTGTTGGCAAAGGATTTGCTACATTTATTAAATTACTATGCTAGTCTTTCAGACATAGATATATAAATTAACATGTCCTGATAATTTATTACTGGCAAAACGCTGACAGCTTTCAACTAATTTTAAAGGCACAAAAGTGAATAGGAAAAGAGAGAAACAGAGGTGGTCCGTACAAACACCTTTTGCCTATATGAAGTTAAATCAAGAGTAAACATTATGTTGTGTATTCTTTTACAGATCAGCTGAGTAAAGTTATGCATTATATGTGGACTACACAGATTACATTGTCAAGATTGTGCATGTGAGCTATTTAAAAGGATGTAGTTATCTAAGATGATTACCTTATTTGAAGATATACTGTCAAGTTTGAAGATAGGAGTATTTTTTCATGTTTTTTTGTGTCACTTTCAAATCATTTTTGTTAACAGCTGGTTACTTAAGCTTATATAAGAATGTGAATGACTTATATAATCTGGTGATTTTCCAGTTCTACAATGTAGAATTTCTTAGTCTTCCTCCCAGAACTATTCTTCTGCTCTTCAGGAGTTATATTAGAGTGCGCCTTTACGACAGACTCCAGGAAACTGCAAGAGAAGTGACTCTCAGAATGCTGGATGCAGCTGATAGCTCAAAGAGCTCTTCTCAGCCAGTTAACAAGGATGCCATTTAGTAGTCCTTAAAAGGTGATGAAATTTTGTTTGCTGCTGCCCTAGGATGTGTAACTATTAGCTGTGACTAGAGGTTTATCTACCCATATGAGTGCAAAACCCAAAGAAAGCAGTGTAAATATCTACTGAACAGGGTACAGTTATGTAATTGGCACTTAAAGGTTATGACGGAGGACAGTGGTGATAAGCTAATGAATTCATGAAGGGAAAGTTTAGGTGTTACCTGAATGTTATTTATTCTTCTTGGGTGAAGATAAAGGCAACTGATGCTTAGCAATAGTAGATAGAACTCTCTTTTTCTTCTTAATGTTTCATTAAAAAATTACACTGCTGATAAGAGCTCAGCAAGTTTATTTTGGGGCGTTATTATCTGTGTTGATTCAGGGGGAAGAGTGCCATCTGCAGAATCCTTAATCTTCCCTGCTGTAACAGCTCTGTCATGCCAGCAGTGCTCAAATGCTGGTGGAGAGAATTTACTCTTAGCTTGTGAGACCTGATGTGCTCAGCTTTTTCTAAAGAAATTGCCTAAAACCTGCTACAGAGCAGACTGCTTTTCTGTTGTACTAAGAAAACTCCATCTATAAGCTCCTTTCCCTAGTGAAACATAAACTTTAAGAGATTTAGAGATTTTAGAGGAGCTAAGATTTTAGTTAGAGATAAGCCTTATTAGAGCTAATTAAAATAAAAGGACTTTGTAAGTAGGCCTTGATGAAGTTAAGAGTAAGTAGTTAAATAATAATTGATTGCTTGTCAACACAATGTTTAGTTAGCTGGGTTTATAATGAAGAATATAGAAACTGACAAATAGCTTTTAGGAACAATAAGACAATTGTGGGCCTCCTCTGTTCTGAAACCAATTGAAGACAGGGAATGGGAGTTCTACCAAGGTTCATTTGTCATATTTGCATTGAAAAGGTAGAAAGGTCAGAATGAGGAAGACTTCCTTTACTTCCTCATTTTGGGACCCCTCCCCATGAAAGGGACCACCGACCCATTTCAAGGAACAAGCTACGCATGCTTAATAGCTTTTGGAATGATTAGCATATGAACCGAGGAATGGATGTACCAAAATGATGAATATGTATTTGTATTTTGGGTATTCAATTCTTGTGTGGATAAAAGGACTCTGTAATCATCTGAAAGGCGCGGTGTGTATTTGGGAGCTATCCCGCACGCTGCCCGGCATCGCAATAAACATACACTTTCTAACTTGAAACTGTTAGGGAGTTTTTGTCCGTCACAGTTGGATATTGGTGCTAGAGCAATATCCATATTTCTTTAATAAATCACCAGTATTGTCCAAAAAAAGATTAAGATGCACATCCTTGTTGCTTTTATAATCTTCTCTAGATTAACTGTGAGGAAGCGGGGGGGAAAGAGATGAGTATTAGGTCAAAGTGTTTTAGAGGGGATGAAAAAAGCAGCTGCTGCAAAGCAAAAGAAGCACACACTCTCAGCCAAAATCCCACCACCCAAAAACCTGCACAGAAAAACTTCAGGGAAAACAAGAGAGCTTTTTAATTTATTTTTGTTGGTGTTTCCCACCCTCTCACCCTACAACCCCCCTACCCCACCCCCCCTTTCTGGACATTAAATTCAAGTTACTCTATGCTGTGGCTCTCACCACTGTTTCTTAGTTGAGGAGGGAGGTATTCTTTTTACCTCCATGAATATAATGGATATTGAAAGTCTCTTTTTGAAGGGACAGTCATCTAGGGCAGGTTCTAACATGTTTCTGTAGCCTTGTGTTTAATATCTATGCTTCTAATGATGAGTTCTCCTTCCAGAATGCAATGAAAAAGTTAAAGGAAAGAATGAGAGACATTAAATGAAATACACATAGACAGCTTTTTGACTTAGTAAAGCAAAACAGTAAAAATGTTTTTCACTAGAAAAACAGAATCAAGACTCAAGAGAGCCAGAAATCAAGGCTTTGACTGCAGTGGCCAGTGACGTAACACAAGATAGCTCTTCACCTAGCATAGGGTCATGTTGGCAGAGACCTGGTGCATCTTGCCAGGGCTCACATGATGCTCACAAGCACACTGCAGACTGTCAGATAGCTGTGACTATCAGTGGCAAATGCCTGGAAGCTGAGGGTTAGAGCACTATTTCCGTATTTATACAAATACTTCTCCAGTGTCTTTGAAGCATGTAAGAAAGGGAAAGTGTCTGAATATTGTCTTTGCATCTTGACAAGAGGGTCAGGTAAGTGGGCTTTTCCTTCATGAGGAAAAGAGATATTGCTGAAAGTTTGTAGCTTTCATTGTGACTTGAAATTTAAGCTCTTTCTGGATTCAGAGGAACTGAAGACAGAGTCCCAGAGAATCAGTGTGCCTTGCTGTAAAGACAGGCAGAACAAGCCTATGTGACACCATGCTTGGTTGGTGGTCTGTCAAATCTGGCAGCCCCATAGCCAGAAAAAGGCAGAGAATGCAAGAAAGCAGGAACGTTGCCAGTCCAGCATGTTCATCTGCAAAGTGGTGAGCAAGGGGCTTGGAAAGTCCAGGAATTCATTAGGCTTGGTATAGGAGTGGGGCAGTTCCATAGTTGTGCGGTTGGGAGCCAGCATCCCAGGGTGTCTCTAGGCTGAGAGAGTAGGAAGTGTCTTCAGCTGTCCTAAAGAAAATGGAAAGTTTTTAAAGTAATATCAAAGGCTTTGTGTGTGGTGATTGTTTATTATTGTTGTTAAGGCAAGAAGGAAGAATTTTTTTTTATGATGAGAATGAAGCACTGGAACAGGTTGCCCAGAGAGGTGGTAAGTGTGACCAACATGGTAGCTGCTTCCTTCCAACCCAAACCATTCTATGATATTGCTGTTGGTGCTGTTGTTATTATTATAATAATACCCCATTTTTCCCCAAAGAAAAGAAAATCGTATTTTAGTGGAAATATCCTGACCTGAAAGTTGCACATTTTGATATTTTAAAAAGAGTTGTGTGTATTTATCCTTAAGCTTTGGAGGGGGTGGATATGCAATGGTACTGTTTTTCTTTTATGCATGCCTTTGATCTGTTAATCTTTCTGGCCCACCTCACCTCCATCTGTAGGTTTGTTCCATCTGATATGCAGATTTGAACCTTCTGGGATTGAGTTGCTTTTCTGTTGTGCCTAGTGCAGTGATATTTATTAGCCAAAATCCTTAGTTATTGAACTGTATCATCTTTGACAGTATTTCAGGTAATCTCTGAAAAGTAAATATGTAGGAGGCCTTTGATATTCTTAGGAAACATATGAGAACTTGATCACAGGATGCAATGAATTGAGGCCTTTATTTTTACATCATAGGAAAAACTTGTCCATATTATGATTTTAGTGGTCGCTAAAAAAAACCCTAAAGGCATTTTTCTGAGCTGACTTTTGCTGCTCTATCAACAGTAGTTTCAGTAGTTCCAGTGCTGTGTCGATGAGACGGTGGGGAATGCAGAAGAGTGATGATGATGCAGGACTTTTAAAAAACATTATTAGAATGAAATATGAATTCTGGAGCAAAATAATTTAGGAAATTGTAGCTTAAGTATAATCTGTATGCATAAAGACATTGTTGTTAAAGCAAAGCATAGAAGATCTGGCTGGTATGCTCGAGTACGCATTCCATTTGTACCAATTTTGTGTCTTTTAAATTCACAATTTGAATAAGGAATATCTTATGAGTATTGTGATTTTCCAATAAGTAGCTAGAAAATCTTGAGCCTGGAGATTTTTACTGCCTGACCTCATGTGGATGAGATGTCTGTATGCTTTGGATACTTTGTGTGCTGTATGTTGTCTGTGAGGTGACATTCTTCTTTTTTTAAGTTTTTTTTTTTTTTTAAGTTGGATGTACAACACAGTGAATGCACGAGTGTAAGAAATAGGCATGTATAAATAAGAATATTAATTGGCAGGACTCTGGCTAATGAGTTTCAGTAGTGCACGAGACATTTCCAAATGGTCTAATTAGCCTCCAACAAGTTTTAAAATAAGGTTTGATGGATTCCTGAAGAGAACTCAATTGGTAGTTTATTTTTTAACACAGCTTTTCTTACAGTAATTCAGTATAATTTAGCCAGTAGAAGTTTTTGCAGTTATTTATTTTTAAGTGTAATTTTAATTTATGTGAAAGTATAATTGGAAATGGGTTATTTTTGCCAAGTCATCAATGAAATGCTGCTTTAGTAAAATATGCAGAAGATATTCCTGGTCTCTCTATAAAATTTGGCTATGCTGCAGTAAGCAACATACGTAAACATTAACTACAGCTGCAGATAGAAAGATACTATATGATGTAAAAGAATTGTAGGCAGTGTGCAAAAATTTTATATGGCACCTAAGTTCATCGGGGTGGAGAGGAGACACAAAGTCTTACACTAACCCTATTTAAGTTACTGGATGGGGAGAAAATGAGATTTTGTGTGTTTCTCTGTCTTCTTTTGTTGTATTTGTTCACCTTACCATATGTTCTTAGCCAGTTACAGCTTCATCACAGTACAGTTGTGTAACATGTATATGTATTGGTAACTTTTCCATGTATATTTCAAAAAATGTTTCCTAAAATAGTCAAACCATGTTGGTTAATAATTTCAGAGTTGGTTAATAATTTTGAGGGTTTTTTTAATTATAATTTTTTATTCTTCTTCTATGTATGTACAGGAGCTAAGCTTTTCTGGAGATGTCTTAAAATGACAAGTTCTGAGTTGTTTTAAGGACTCTGTCCCATTTCAGTTTGAAAGGTGAGACATCCAAAAGAAAGGTGGCCTTTGCCTAAATTAACAAGGTTAAGTTATAAATGGAATGAATAGTAAAAATAATTTTTTGTGTGTCTTCTTTCACAACCGGTGTAATAACCCAGAAATAATCCTAAGTGCTCTGAAAATCCTCAAAGGCAGTTTCCCTCAGCATTATTTTGGCTTTTAGTTTTAACTGGAAAAATAGGCATAGGATTTTTACTCTAATTTCAGTGCTACCTTTCAAAATATTGCATTTGGTTTTGTTAGTCAGCACTTGGCAAATACTTTTCAGCTCTCATCACATAAAAAATAAACAGATAACTGAAGCAGTCAGGAAATACAAATTTCAAGAGTTGGACATCTCATTTCATATTTTCTGGGTTCTAGAACTTTGCATGGTTGTGCTTACTGGGAAGGAATTTTGTTTGTCACCTTTACCTGGGTTTCAGATATAACACATGGACTTGAATAAACTTTCTTTTCCAAAGCTTTTATTTGTCTTTACTGAGACTTGTGGTAATCAGCACCAACACTCTCAAATGCTTTGCTCAGCATGCAGCAGATGGGAAGTTGACTCTACAAGTGCTTTCTTGACATTAAAGCATCTCATCAATTGCAGTGTGCACTCAAGATCAAGTTGAGCCCAGGATATTGATCTGTCAGGCTCCAGAACCCCTCAACTCTTCTGTCATGTTATGTGGATCTCATCCAGTTCAAATGCCACATATGTATTGTGATGACAGCTTTTACAGTATGGTTTTCCTGAGTCTAGCTCTATGGCCACTCTATATGTCATATAAATATGACCATATAATTTACTACACTTTTTTTTTAGTATTTTGACTCATTACAGTGTAGTCCAGTAAAGTTTATAGTATTCAAGGGCAGTCTTTCTCTTATTTTAGACATGCTCCTTAAAATGATGTTATAAAATTTTATAATTTAGTATAATTTAGTTAGTAAAGACTTTAACCTTCATAAACCTATGAAACCACAAAAATCCATATATGCTTCACACTGAAGGGAGCTTTGCTTCTCTTGGCAATTGTTTTTGTTCATCTATCAGGAGCAAATATTAAGCCTCAGTGGAACAGGCTGTTTTTAGCCTTACCTCTTAATTTGTGGTAGGGATTTTTTAGTGTTACTTTCCTGGAATGACACTCTAAATTGGAATGTAATTTTAATATGCTTGGTCATAAAACTTCACCTTGTAGCCTTATTTCATAAGGAAAAATGATATTTTTAAGCCAAAATGTTGAAATTTAACTTAATTTTTTTTATGTACAAGCAGCTAAGTCAAAACTTTAATACAACTTCATGTACTGTTTTTCTCTTCCAATATTTCATTACATTCCATAGTTTAAAAATTAATGCCTTGAAAAAGAAACCATCCTTTTTCTTGAAAGTTAAAGAGTTGTTAAATGTGTGCTCCTTAATTTTCCTGTGTTGTGTGTTTGCCTTTCAGGGATGTACATTTACACTGATAGTAAGGTGTTTATTGCAGTATAATTTGTGTCTAAAATATGAGAGATTCATGACATTTAAAAATTTTATATAATTTTCTTACTGTAGATAACTACATTAAGGTAATGTAATTACCTTAATGATTTGAGTGGCATTGTATTATTTCCTGTGAAAGCTGCAACCTTTATGGTAGCTGTGTGAGTTAAGTATAGTTATGTACAGTAATGGGGATAAAATGAGTGATAAAATGGGGATAAAAGGAGTGAGTTTATCCTACAAAACAAACAGTCATTCTTATCGCTGATCCTTAAACTTTGTGCTTGCATGACCCTCCGGTTACTTCATTCCTGCATCCTTGCCTGGTACCATCTTGGTTCTGCAGAAATTTTCATTGTGCTTGACTTCATGCACAAGGGACTTCAGTGTTGCTGTTCAAGCTTCATACATGCAAGTGCCTTTGTAGAGGTTTGCAGGAAACCTTTACTGGAATTTGCTGCAGCACTCCTTTCTTTTCTTTGAACATTCTTGTTTAAAGCTATGCACCTCCATTTACCAAAAGCTGCAAGTCTTTAGGAGTAAAATATTAAAACATAATATTGGCCCATGTAAGTTATGCAGACCTAATAGAAGTAGCCATGCAATTTTTAGTTGTGTTCTTGTCCTGCATTATAATATATAATCTCTTTATTGGTTTGTACATGAATTGGAAAAGGTACCCAAATTAGATGACTAGCCCCTCTAAGAGGGAATCTTGTTCTTTTTGGCTGTCAGAAATGAAGTCATTGAACACTGTATATATTACTGCTTTACTGAAGGTCTTTATATGAGTAGAAAAAGTGTTCCTAAATTAAAAGATGTGTTTGTAATAAATGTTTAGGCTGCCCTGAATATTAGCATTATTTGATTGTGACTTATATGAATCTGATTCCATGACAAAATTATATTGATATTACATAATTCTCTTGTTTCCCCCCCCCCCCCCCCCATAACCTGCAGCCTTAAAATTCTTGTTCTAAAAATTTATTGTCTAAAAATTAATGGGAAATGTTTCAGCTGACTCGAAGCAAAAGGATTTCTGGGAAGTAGTGTTTGACAGGATCAGATATCTGTAGTGTTTAGTAATGTCTGCTGAAAATTTTTTAATTATTCAGAGGGAAAATAATGTCACACAACAGTAATCTGAATGCTAATACACTGAAAAACTAGATACCTTTAATTCTTTTTACATACACAGTTACTGATCGCATTATTGCTTTTAATGGCTGCTTGTGTCCAGTTTAAATTCCTAGAAATTTATTTTCTTGTCCGAATGTGCAGATAAGCAGCAGAACTAGTGAGGGCAGTGCTTAAATGCTTTTCTTAACTATATCTAATTGCAATAAGGCTGCACCTACATAATTTTTCTGTTGAGCAGTATTCAGTTGTAACTTTTTTCAGTAAGTATATGAATGGTTTTTATCACTGGAAACTGTCTACCTTTCCTTTATTCTTAAGATGAACATCTAAGGAAAGCCCATATTTTGTCTGGTTTTCTTTTAGAGGGCATATGACCGTATCCAAAGCCTGCAGTGAGTGTTCAGCATCTGAATGTATTTGTGTCAAGCGGCTGCAGTGATAATAGGCTGCAGATGATGCAGTCTGCATTGTTAAGTCTTCAGGGAGCTTTGCTCTGATAAACCAAGCTTCATTCCACTGCCGCATCTCGAAGAATAAAGGGAGTAGGAATGAGCAACGTTATAAGTCCCAGATTAAGTTACAGAGATGCACAGTGTATGAAAGAGCTTTTTGGTCTGTGACTAAATACACAATTTTTCATCCATGTTGTCTGTGCAAGACAATAAATGGTATTGTTGTGCAAGTGTCTTACCTCCCCCATCTCCTTGCAACCTTAATTGGGGTACAGTAGCAAGCCACACGTAGTGTGGCTATGGTATTACTTTATTTTTTAATGAAACTGAAAGAAATGTATCCTGCATTTCTTTTGGTCTTGTGTATTGAATGTACTTTGAATTCCTATTGCTTTTCTTCATTTTCTACCAGGAAGTTGATATAACTTATATAATAAAGAAGTGTAATGCCAATCTCTGCCTAGCTACTAAAATATGAGTAACATTGGGTCTGGAATTAGTTTGTCTGTAATAATTAGAAGCTGTTCCTTTGCTTCTTTGCAGGGTAATTGCCTAGAATTGCCACCAGCAAGGCTTTGGCTTAGCTCCTGGCTATGGCTGTGTCAGATGTACCAACACTTAATAAACCACATAAGTTGGTATGTTAAGAATTAGAGATTTTGACCTTTTCTGGATATTCCCAATTTGAATAAAATTTGGTGGTGTTATGGCAGAGAGGTATTTTAGTTCTGCAGTCTTACTTAGGAAAACTGATTCTCAGTTTCTGAATAAGGACTGGTAACACAAAGAACTGATTGGACTGGAAGCTTTGGCTCAGCACTTCTGTTGTTCTCCAAACAAGTGTTTCTACTCTCTTCTTTTAGCTCTCTCGAAAGATGCAGGTCGGTTCAGAGCCCAAGTAACAAATAGCAGGAGCTGGGTGCAAGTACTTAAAGAGTGCCTTTAATAAATGCTAACTTGTTTCAGCCTTAAGTCCTTGATTCTAGGGTTTGCCAGTGTGTGGAGACATTGGTGGTCTTTTTCTGTAATTCTCGTCAGCATGAAGAAACTCAAAACTGCAGAGGAACCCCTGAATATTGAGCCCTTTGTTAGCAAGGTGTCTTGTTTATGTTTATCAACAAAAAATATTAATTTGAAAGGCTCAATTTCTCAAGAAGTATTAAGAGAACACGATTTTTAGAAGCCTTGATGGTAGTGGCTTTGTTGGAATAAGGATAGAAGTGATATTGGAGAAACAAGCTGTGGTAGTAGTAAAAACTGTAGCACCCATAGACTTTCAGAATTGTATTTCAGTTTCAATAAATAAATCTTGAAAGAGTAGCTCTGAAACTCCATGTAGAATTTTTGGTTTTTTTGTGGTTATACTTGAACATTGTCTAATTGTTGTTTTCTTATGTTTGAATTTTGTGCCTGTTTATTTCTTTATATGGAGACTATGAAAATTATGAATAGAGTTTATGTAAATTTAGAAAGTTTTGGGTTTCATGTAAATAATTATAGAACACTTAAAAAATTTGTTTTGTTTTATATTATTATGTCTATCAACCTTTTTTCTTGATTATGCCCAGGCTGGTATATCACTGTAGCATACTAGGAAATTTATCAAGATTTATGTTTAGGTTGGTTTATTAGGTTGGTTTTGTTATTTCAACAAAATTAAATTTACCACATTACTATTCCTTTAGTAAAAAAACATTACACAAACACTTGCTGGTATTAAACTGATAAAGGTGCAGAGTTTCATTCTCCTGTGTGGTCAGAAATGTAGCATAGATAATAAACAGAGATGGCTATTTTGGTAGACTTTATGCTCTCTAAAAATCTCACCATAGCTTTAATGTTTATAAGTTGTAATTCTGTTACCAATTTCAGTCTGTTGTCTCCTAATGACAATTCCAGGTGCCCAAATAATGAATTATGTGCTTATATGATGTTCCTTCATAAGAAACAAATGAGTTCAGCTCTTGTACTGCTTTTGTGAAATTACCAGGATAATACAATTGAGATGGAAAGGAGCAGTGGAAACTAAATACATTTGTAGATGTATGTATTGGGAAAAAGGAGGAAGCTATTTAGTCATCCAGAATCTGTGAATACATGTTGCAATATCAGCAAAGCAGAGAAGCAGTGAGTGAGCTTGAGGTCCTGGATGGTATTTCTCACTGCTAACAGATTATTGCATGTAGGTATTCTCAAATAAATGAACAAGAATGTAGCTAGTAAATGCAAGAGGCCTGTGCTAGTTACCTGTAGTTTGGACTATTTGGTGTTTTGCTTAACTTTTTATTGGTTTAATGTGCTATTGGATGGACTATGTAAGGTTACATTCAACTAGGTGAAACTTTTTGCAATATTTCTTTTTACCCACCCCCAGTATTTCTTTCTGAAGAACTATTGATAAAGATTCTTACAGGATATTTGATCAAAAATATGAACAAAGCAGAGATCATTATGTGGTAAAGGAGTCAGATTTATTTTTCAGTTTTTAAAGTTAGTAACATAACAAATATTTGGTTGCCACTGCAGGGGATGTAATTTTAGTAGTTAGCTGAGGCTCTCTGTTCAGTTGCTCTTTCTTTGCTTTCTGTTTTCTGATATTTGTTGCTTTCTTAGCCTGTGTCCTGCGGGCATGACAGCATCACAGTGAATAATAACAGCATAAAAGGTAGCATAACATATTTTGGGATGTCACAGGCTACATGGCCAGGAGGATTTATTGTAAGTTTGTTTTCTAACCTTTAGGTTAGCACAGAATACAAAACATTACTCAGTAAATTCCATCCCAAATTGTCTCTAATCTTTGAACAGAATAAAAGTTTCTAATAGAGTATTTTTTCCTAGTCTCATAATATAGCCCATATAAGGTTGTATTTGCATATCAAATATGGATAAATGTTTACAGAGAAATTGTTCTTACTAGCATTTAATATATGTGCTATTTAACTTTAAAATCTCAGATCAATAAAGTTATATAGAAGTCTTTGGCACATTGATGAACTCTATTTTTCGATTATTTATCTGTATTTAATCTGAAGAGCTTCTGTGATTGCTTACTGCTTTTAGGGTTTGTTTGTGGTAGTTTTTTGTTTCTTCATTTTGTATTATTGTTTTGGGTTTTTTTAGGCATGCTATGCTCTTTTGAGAGTCATCTGATTGCTTAGCATATGGGAATAGAATCTCTCAGGAGGGATTTTGAACTGTTGCAATACATTATTTTTTCATAAGACGGAAACTGGAAGGATGAAATTGAGGCAGCTGTAATATTTTCTCACTCTTCCTTGAAAGCAACATCTCTGTTGTGAAGAAAGCAAAATGCAGAGTAGGGGAGGTGATAGCAATATGGATTTGAGTGAATCAAGCCTGGAATGGTAGGAGTATCAGTGCAGAGACAGAAGAGCTGAGATCTGAGTTTCCCTGATGATTTTTGAGTCCTGCATCTTATATAGCAAGGTTTTGCTGTTTCTTTGTGCTGACAAATGCTTTTTTCCTTCTCCTTCTAACCCAGAGTTTTCTGAGTTAACACTCAGGCTTTTTGTGAGTGGTATTTATCCTGTACATCACTTAACAACACTAATGTGTTACTGGATTAAACAATGGCTAAAGTGTAAGAAGTCTAGGTAGAATGATTTTCAGATTAAAGGTGGTAGAATCCATATTAAAAACATTTCATTAATAATGTCAGTTTGTGTGAGCAAGAGTTGTTTAAAGTTGACTGCAGTGGATTCAGTGTTTACTTACCATTTGATCAAGGTTAATCCACAAGAAGGTTCTATCTTGTGGTATAAAATCTAGTCTTTATTAAAAATAAATTAGCTGTCATATATTATTTCCTTTGCTATTTGTGTGAATCATCTCTGAAAAGTACATTGTGTTCAAGTGTAAAGTTAATCGTATTATGGCAATCTTGATTTATTTTTTTTCCTTTGCCTTGGAATGAGATAAATGCATAAACACTGTGGGAAGGCAGACCTAATAAGATGCTCTATATTCTTTACTAAGAGCCATGTATTTCAGATTTCAGTTTAATTAAGGTGAATAAAAAAAAAGTGGATCTCCATAGGGGTTAATCCAGCCCGAGAAATTTAGTAGAGTGATGGCAGATGAAAGTTAGCAAAGATACAAGTGAGAGTCTGCTTATGATTCAGAGCCTGTATGTTTTTGTACTCTCCTGATTGGGGAGGTTTCATCAGGAAACATTTAGATTTTTAGTATTAGAAAAGCAATGGGAAACTACAAAAAAAACTATGAAGAAAACCAGTTATTGTAGTAAGACTGATTTGCTGTTACCACCACTTCAATACAGTATTAATGAAGTTCATGTAAGGATGCAAAACAAGTACTGTAACAACAGAACTTCAAATGCAGACAGTGTCTGATATATAAAAAGCAATTTGGCAATGATTTAAAGATTCTTTTGATAACTGTAGTAATGAAGTTTAAGTGCTTTTCATGAGCAACCATTAGCACACTTGCATTCTAAGAAATGGCTTAGATGTATTATGCAAAAATAATGATACATATGGTAAGGAGTGGTCAGATACTATCCTTGATATGGTTCTTAATGTATGGTAAAGATGCATGGAATGTTACTACATTGTAAATCTGAAGATAGAAAACCTTGTAGAGATACAATAGGACTGGAGGTGTCTGCAATGTAAAGACCGTTTCATGAACCCCAAATCTCACTGTGTGGCTTAATTGCTGTCTGAGGCTAGCTCAGTCACTTGCACACTCCCCACCTTAAACAGGATAAGGGAAAGAACTGGAAAAGCAAAAACAAGAAAAAAACTTGTGAGTCAAATTAGAAGGAGTTTAAAATAATGAAAAGATGTGGGATACCCTTTCTAGCCCCAGTGATGCAAAAGTCATCACAGCACCTCCTAGATGCAGACTGAGGCCTTGTAAGTCTCCAGGCAATGGCTGCTTTAGAAAGGTTATCCCTCAGTTTTTATGGCTGAGTATGACATTGCACGAGGTGGAATATGCCTTTGGTCAGGTAAGTTCAGCTGGTGTGGTTGTGCCCGCTCTGGCTGCTCGGCCATCCCTGATGTGCCTGCTGTGGTTTCAGAATGAGGAGCAGAGACACTGTGACACTGTGCAGGTACTGTTCTGCGTTGGCTAAAACACTGCTCTGTTGTCCCCACACCAGTCCAGACACAAGTCCAGAGCACAGCACTGCACAGACCAATGTGGAGAGTTAGTTCCATCCCAGTGAGACTCATCATAGTCACATGTCTGTCTTAGACATTCATTTCTGAAGCACACCTTCTGTAGTACAGAAATGCTGAAAATAAAGGGTATAGACTTGTTAACTTTTAGTTCTTTATCTGCATTTGTGAGTAGTAGCAAATTCATTTTACTTGTCCAAGTTCTGCATAGGCTGGGACATCTTATAGGAGAAGTCTCAAAATCAGCTTTACACTGTAAAATTAGTCATAATCAGTACCTCTTGTTTCATCTTCTGTGGCAGTGCTGTCTACAAGTTGGGGTGGTCAATTGCTCTGAAGCTTAGATAACAAAGTATTTTGAAACTGGATTGATTGTTGGATTAAGGAAGTTTTTCAATTAATTTAAGAAACTGTGAACCTCAAGCAAATGGATGTTGTATTCATATCTGCTCAAGTTCTGTCATATGTTTTTAAAACCTACAAAAGGCTAAATTATTTGTGGAAGTAACATTTTACAGTGAAGCTGTTGCAGTCTAACTACTGCAAATTGCTGGGGTTAAATGTCCTTGGTTTCCAAATCTATTTCTCAAATGTTTTGACCTTGCTCAGAAGAGACATTGTAGAATAATGCCAATTTTCTTTACTGTCAAGGATATATAAAACTTTTATCCTAGTTCTCTTATATAGATAGTCTCTTGTGTCTCTGCTGGAGAAAGGAGGCCAAAACCAAAGGATGATGATCAACCATGTACACAAGTGCTTAATTATTTTAGAAGAATAACCTTTAATAAAATGTATCTGTAACCATTATTCTAATATTTGGACCAGATAATATGCTAATTCAGGTTTAATTACAGATGATTAATTTCTTCAGTCTTGAGCACATGTGATGAGAGGAAAATTGTTTGCCTGAAGCGCCTTTGTTTAAATAAGCAATGTATCAACATTAATCATGACCTTAACTGAAGGTAATAACATTTTTTTTCCCTGTTTTGGGCACAGTTTTTGGTAGCACTGGAGAATGCAGGCTGCAGAAGAATTAAAGACTTTACTTTCCAGACATTACTCATTTTAATGAGGAATCAAAGTTCTTCTTAGCCTGCTAAGTCCTTTTAGATATTTTTATTAGGATTTTTCCCTTTTCATATGTGATATTCTCTAGGTACCAAAGAGCTTTAGAGATTTCTATTTCTAATGTAAGTTGCAAATGAAAAAATGGATTTTGCAAATTTTTTACAAGTGCACCTTTCTTTAGGGAGAGTTTAGATGCTAAAATTAAAATTTGTAGTCTTATCTACTAAAAGTTGCTATCACTTCCCTGAAAGTTTGCCAGTTATGTTCGGTGGAATTTATCTTACCTTGATGTAGGCATTGAAAACTACAGCAATTTCATTTTTTATTATATGTTTTCCTTGTTTTGATTAGAAGATGAGCTGCATGTGAATAGGTCAGATACCATACATAATAGCTGTCTATAAAAAGTGTTTCATTCCTTTTGATTAAATTCAGGTAGGGGAGGTATCTTTCAGTGTTCTTGTGCCAATGTTCATTGTTCTTTTATTTTAAACTCTCAATCATCTTTTTAGAGGAGACTGTTTATAGGCAGTTTTAAGGCGAGACTTGTATGTGGTCTTGTCCTGCCACTTCTTTTATTAAGCCTTTTTTTCTATCTGTTCTTGTTAGGACCCAGGACTATAATGTTTCAGGAGTAAAAAATATAGAGAAAGTGAAGATAGTCCCTGCACCAAAGGGGTCTAAGTTTAAAAATAGGAAAAGAAACAATGGACAAATATGTCAGCATGATAATGATAATCTTGTGCCAATACTCTGAAAGTGACCTTTAAGTTTTGTATAGGAGAAAGATTTTGCTGAAAGCTTAATTGTAACATAGTAGTTATTATGGGATGACAAAAATTATTTCATGTCAAAAAAGTGTGTCCTGTTTTGGACTGGAAAGCCTGGTGGTTGTGTGAGTAGTGTCAGTGTTGAGTCACGTCTCACATGGCCACTTTTTGGTCATCTGGTGGGGAGCCCTGCTGAATACTTAGGTGAATAGTGTTGTGTGGCAAAGGAAGCTGTTTGGTGCTTTTTACAGTGATTGTCATTATTGGTCTTAGATAGCAAAGCAAATCTGTACAGATGAGATGGTTTTATAAGGTTGTAATTTGCTTTCAGGGAAAATTCAGAGCTTTGTCAAAAGGCTAGCAAAAGTCTAATGGTGCAGAAAGTTTTATTAGAAGAGAAGATAGTTACACCTTTTTAGCATGCTATTTCTCCTTGAGCTTTCATTAGGATTAATTTATTTTCAGCTGCCATTCCACGAGGAAGAATATTAAAACCTGTTTTATGGGAGTCTCTGCATTTAGGTTTTAGACCTGCCTACAGCTTCCACCGACATTGGTTGAACCCACATGTGCTCAGTACTTCTGGAAAAGCTTTTCTTGATCTAACTTAAAAAGTAGACATGTGCCATGAATCTGGCTTCTACCTTGCTGAAAATAAACAGGACAGAAAAATGTAATCTAATGTTATCTTTTGATTTTGAAGGGGGAATAGTTGGTGGACAGTATTTTTATGCAGTCCTAACTTTTTCCTTCCAGCCTCCTTCTGGGGGTTGCCACAAGATTCAAGTATCCATGTTGTGCAGCTGATTAAAGTAGTGGTCACTTAATTCTGTCCCTTGCTTTCCTTCTGCCACTGGGCTGTTTGACCCTGGGGCTCACTGCCCCATGGCTGTGCTGTTTGGGGGCAGCGTGGGTGGGGGTAAGGAGAGGTGGCTGGGGATCTGTAAGAAGGCCAAGTGTCAAGATGAAGAGGAGATAAAGCCCAAGGGGAGGAATGGAGCTTCTGGAGGAATTGATGCTCCTGCTTGTTTTCGTGGCCCAATTTAATGTGAAATCATGTTTTTCATGCCTGTTCTAACAGACAGATCTGTTTTTGATATGATCTCTTAATTCTCAGTCGTACTACCAATACTTGAAGAACTATATGAGAGATAATCTGATATTATTGTTGCAGTAAACTTTATTTTGCCATTGAACTTAATGATGAAAACTTGGAGCATGGCTATGACCCTGCACAGATGGGAAGTGGTTTGATTACCCTCTGGTCCCATCAGACTGTATTTACTCCCATGGGTATAGAATCACTCAGGTAATTCAAATGTTGCAGCATTTGCTTCCTGCCTGCAATTAACTAGATTTCAATATGGTTATTTCATTATTTGTTAATATTGTCTAAGCTATTTGATTGTATAGTAGCTAGTTCTCATATTAAAACAGGGAAAGTCACCCATTAATCCTTAGAATAACTGTGTGGTTGATATTTTAGCTAGACAAAAGTAATTTCTCTAAGAGCTGAAAATTCCAGTTCTCTTGTGTGTAATCCAATCAAAATTGGCACAGAATATACTTCAGATAAATTTATCTCAGTTTTGAAACATTTCTATCCCTGTTAGTTTGGAAAAGTATGACAAAATATTACCACAGCTCAACCTATTTGTAAGTATATGGGGGGGACTCCAATTCCAAGCTTTTTGAACAATTTTTTACTTTTATCAATAATTAAACAAGTGTAAATTGAATCCTTGGAATGCAGTAAAACTCTGGGTCACATTATTTTCACATCAGGTACCTCACCTTTATTTTTGTGTTGAGTGTATTCACAAAATTTTGCTGTGTCATCTAGCTTTGAAGATCTAGACTGGTGATATAAAAAGAGATTTTCTGTCTGCCTATGTCTTGAAGAGGAAAGAATTCTGATTCTCTTTCTTCCTGTGCTAGTGTGATAGGCTCAAAGAACTGAAGTATACACTTTATAGCATAAGGTGGGTTTAAAATGCACAGCAGTGCATATTAGAATCAAAATTTTATAAAATTTGTTAGTGGCTGTTCAGTCATAGCCTTTTATGAAAGACACTTAGGTTTTTTAACTGCAGAGCTTGCATTTCATCAGTTTATACTGTGGAACCACTGCTCTTCCCTGTCAGTTGCATACAAGACATCTGGCAATTTTAGCAATTATGTGAGGAATATGTATGTATGTGAGGAATTTATATGCGATATGTCCTTTAATGAGCTTTAACTTCAGTGGAAGGAGTTGCTGCACAGACATAAAGTGATTCCCAGAGGTACTGGCTGAAGTTCTCCAGTAGTCCTTAGCACCTTTGATTAAGGCTGTAAGACAGTAAGTAAGGAGTGAGATATTAATGAAAGAGGCTTACAGTGCTTGGCAGAAGATCGTGGATTGATTACTGAGTATTTATAATTTTCTACTAAAATCTGGCTGTTTCTCAGAACTTGGACATCTGACCTTTTTTTCCCAGATTTCTCCACTTTGTAGCTATAAATAATGGTATTGCCTTTAACTGTAAGGCCACTTTTAAGGATTATATTTTCTTTCTGAAACGGATGACAAATTAGAAATTTTATGCAAGTTATTTAATATTAGACTATTACTTTTAGATTCACTTTAATGGAGAAAACTTTACATATAAATTGTAAGTGCAGCTCTCTGCTGTCTGGGGTGAGTATCAAAAAGACAAATTTTTTGACGGGGATGGTGAAATTTATTTGATATGGATGGAGAGGCAATGCACTTCCATCCATCATGGTTTGCTTTTTTTAGTATTTGAATGATACTGAATTTGATGCTTGTTGATTATCTCTGTCTATTAGCTTCCTTTTTTTCTTGACACTGCTTTTCTGCAGATTTTCCTTCAACAGGGCTGAATAGTGGTGTCTGTCAGTTTTGTTGTTCAAAACAGTATTGGACAGATGTGTGTTTTCTAGGCAATGCATAAATGTTGGATACTATGGGAGGGAAATGTAATAGTTGGTAGTTAGTGTTTCTTGCTTAGTATTCTTTTTTTTCACTGTATCCTAAAAGCTAGTCTGTTGTTGGTGCAGATAGAATTTCCATGACCATAGACTTGTTTCACATTTTAAGTTAATTTAGTTGATGAAAGGCTTCAGGAAGTTATTGTCATTGACAGAAATCTGTCTGAGCATCCTGCAGTGTACATGGAATTTTTTTGTCTGTTTCGTGGTCCACAGCTCTTCCACTGAGGAACCATATGCATGAATGAAAACCCGTAATTTTCATGATGGTTGGTGTTCTTTTGTTTTGTTTCTTATCCTGTTACTGATTTGTGGGACATGTTTTTCCCCCCTTTTTCCTTTTTTATAATTTGGTTGGTTTTTGACTGCTTGAAGACATGGATGTCTCTGATAGTGTTACTATCAGAAGTACTAATTAAATATAAGGATAGTAGTTATTTTTATTTTAATGTGCTAAGCAGAACATGAACAGTATTAGTTTTCCCTGTAACGTCTAGTGAAAGGAAAGCTTTGCAGCCACTCTCCAAATTCAGCACTGAAAAGAAATACATATTTTATGACCTGACAAACAAGCTTATAATGTCTGATATAATTTTACTTCCTGTGCCTTAAACATGTCTGTAGCTACAGAGGACTACAGAGAATGTACTATTTGTTGGCATTTTATGTAAATTACGCTTTTCCATAAGGCTATTGTAATTTTGTACTTCATTCAGATATAATCTTTGAAATATTTTATGTGCATTAATTAAGTCAAGGTTACTGTGTAGATCATAATATTTAGAAACTAATGTGATGTTTAGAATCAGCCTTCTACCTGACGTATTTTTTCTCCAGTGTGGTTTTCTTTCTGTAGAGCTATAACATATGTCCTACCTGCTGCTATTATCTGCCCTTATCACAATTTAAAAAAGGACTGTGGCGAACATTAAGCAAATGCTGTTGTGCAGTCACTGCTCCATTTAGATTGAATGGGCAAGATTTATGGTTTATTTGTATGTTATGGGTGTCTATTACATAGCCTTGGAATACGTATAATAATACTAAACCAAGATGAGGAGCCAAAAATACGGACTATGGAGCCTTTTGTGCCAGACAGAAGGGAATCTTTTTTTTTTTTTTTTTTTTTTTTTTTTTTTTTTTTTTTTGGTGTTTTTTTTTTGTTTTGTTTCATTTTGTTGGTTTTTTTTTGGTGGTTTTTTTTTTTTTTTTTTGGCTAGGTAAGGTGAAAAAATACTTCTATAATACAGCCAAATCTGTTTTTCTTTGAAAGTGCATACACCAGTATCATGTTATATCAGATAACCTTTAGTATAACCTGAGATAATGTCAGGAAAACATTTTTGAAAAATATACTGACCAATGTGTCAAGGAGAGTTTTTTTCCTCAGAGATATTGGGAGGAATTGAAGAAATGAAATGTTCTGCAATCTAAGTGTCTGGATTTTTTAAGTGTTATGAAGGAATAAAAAGAAAATGTTCAAGCTGGTAGTGAGTCAGCTTAAAGCCTTAAAGAGGCATTAAAAGTTTGATGTACGGAAAAATGTTGTTTCTTTGGATTTTGATTTTCTAAAAAAGAAAACCCCAACAAATTGTAATGTTATTGATATGCAATCTTTTTTTGATTGCAGGTTGTAGCAGAGGAAAAGCAGCATTTGCAATTATTCAGTGAATACATCCAGGGATTTGAGAAGGGAAAAAGCTGTGCTAGATGCTTATATCTAAAAACAGTGGGTGTATTGTTTTGTCACTGACCTTGCCAATCTCGTTTTTTGCGTTTGCAAACCTGATTACAGATTCAGCCAAGTATCCGAAACCAGGGAGGTGATAATTGTGACGTTAAAGTTATTAGTGCAGCTTTTTAATTGTAGAATAATAATATTAAATTTTGCATGGATTTCTTTTCTCCATGACACTAAAATGATGGAAGCAGCCAAGATAATTTGCATTTCAACCAGATCTATTTTGCAGTTTTAAACTTGTGAATCCTATATTCTGTGTGTTCCATTCAGAGTATTAATCTCCCAGTAGAGAAATATTAATGCTGTTGTGCAAATTGTTAGCAAAACTCAATCTGTTTAGTGAAACTGCAAGCAAAATGAAGCAGAGAAAGAGGAAAGTATGATGGAGAACTTATTTTATGAGATAAATAAGAAGACAGCAGCTTCTTAGTGGAGAAAAGTTTTAAGGCCAAAAGGAAATCTAATTGTTCTGAGAGGAATGATACATCAGGAGGGAAAAAACAGAATTATAGAACCTTGAGGTTTTTTTAATATGAATATATACATTAAATAAAATTAAATGTAGTTTGGAAATCAAAATAAATTTCCTAACTTATGTAATTACTAGCTTCTCATTTCAGATCTTTGTAAGAGAAAGTAGGTGTGTTTAAGATGGAGGGAATTTAAGGAAATAATAAGGTGTGATGTATGCAACACCAGGGGATTTATTCACTGATCTAGGGAATCTCTTGTAGTGTTCTTCCTGTATGATAAACTTCTCTATTTCAAGACCTATTTTTTTTTTTAATGTTACATGATACAAAGTATGGATTAAGCATTAAAATTCATTTCTGAAAATGTTTTATTAGACTGTTGGCTTTGTCACTGTTACAGACAGTGCTTCATGCAATCTTCATGCAGATCTGCTTCATGCAAATCTATTCAGTGCGGAATACTACCATGCAAGATTTTGCTACTCAGCTGTACCATTGAGGCAATGACTTCTGGCCTGACAGAAAGTGAGTGGTTTCTGAGTGACCCTGACCAGTACTTCTTTGCAAATTTATAAGGAAGAAGAGTTTATGACTCTGATAAAACTCAAGAGGCAGGTCTGGGTACTTCTGCTGTGAGATATGCAATCCATGTCAGGACTTGGACAAAATAGGGCTGTACTCTCTGCAGTAAATTTTCATTGAAAGCTGCATGAAAAGTCAAAAAGTCTCTGATAGAAGCATAAAACAAGTCAGTTGAAAGCATTAAAAAAACACCAATACAAGCAGTGGAACCTGTTAAGTGATGGCTCACTTGGTCCAAGCCAAGCAGGGTGCTATGAATAGTGTTTGTTCATGGAATTTGCAGATAGACCCAGCATTGATTAGTGACCCAAACCCAGCAGACTTACATGATTCTAAACAGACTTAGTAATAGATTTGCAATCAAGTGTCATTATTTTAATGTAATTCCCAGTACAGGATGATTGAGAGCCTTTATTAGCTTTGTGTCACAAAGTCCCAAACTAAAGATTTTCAGAATGAAGGAAAAAAATTAATTACATCCTTTGTATACCTCACTTTTTTATATTGCTTAGTTGACCAAGCTGATTGATACTTCAGTTGAGAGATGTGAAACATAATCCTGACTTCAGAGGTTTTGGCAAGTTATGGATGGCCTTGTAGGCCCTGTGTTGTCATCTTTTGCAGCAATGTTGTCTTTTTAAATGTTTTATGTATTTGTGAAGGCAACAGCGTTATGATGTATTAATGTACTATGTTCTAATCCCTATAAGATAAGGGGCCAATATTTCAAGGGTTAAGGAACTGAGACAGAATATTTACTGTCATCTGAAAGGAGAAAATATTTAGACCATTGCCTTAGCCAGAAAGCCATCACTTTTCTGTACGTGCATTTTCTGTTTCAGGTAACTGTAATATTTGAAGAGTTAATGGGCATTTACTCCCTTTTCCTGTGATAGTGTGTTTGTGAAATAGAAAAAAATAAATTTTTTTCCTGTTAGTTTGTCCAAGTAATGAATGAGAACAGCATCAAGCTGATTAAGGATAGCTGCTGCTTCTGTATGGGTGGCAGCTGTGCTTCTTGTCTGCTGAAGAAGTTGTTTGTTGCTTAGTCAGGACTGAGACACAGCTTTTATCATGTCCTGGAAAAGGGGCAGTCAAGCTCGTTTGCTCCCTTCTGGCTGCAGGACAATTTATGCTGTGAGCTTACACTGTGTGTTTTGTTTTGAGGAGTAGATTGAATGGAATTACTATTCTGATTTTCCACCAATTTGCTCACAGGGGGAAGGGTAGTTAGGATGGCAAAACAGGAAAAAAACTAGACTGAATCTCTTTATTTCTCATTTTTGGGTGATAAAGGACTGTGATAATTTAGTCCTAAAAGTCCTCTTCCCAATATGATAAGACATTTCAATTGCTATTGATGTTATGACAGGTCTTGGTGTATGTAGTTGTACCCTGGGAAATTACAGAGAGAGACATTTATCATACTACAGATCCCCATTGTGTTACACACTGCACAGAGGCATAACAGAAATCCAGCTCTTGTGTTTATGTGTTTATGTCCCAAGCATAAGGTGAGATGGATTCAAGAGGCAGGTGGGCTGGAGAGATGCACACAGGAAAAGCAGACATACACACAAACAGATTTTTCTTTATGATCCCCTCACAGACTACCACAGCTGTCCAGAGAAGGAGCAAACACTGTGGTGGGAGATTATTTTTTTCATCTGTCACCTTTCAAGTGCAATGTGATCAAAGCTAATGTTGAAGCAATGCAGCATGTAAAGGAATCTGTTTTCATTTAGCTGGGCTGTCTGATTTTGCATTCATTACATAAGGTGAAAGTTAATTTTCTAGCTTCTTGCTCAAATAGTTGCTTGCTCTCTGGGAGAAATCCTGTACGTCCAGGAACACTGATGCCCTTCTAAGAGAAACTGTCACTTCAAAAATCTTTTATAACACAAGTGAATAGATGTCGTCATTTTTATTACTAATGATCACTTTACCTTCAAATATGTTCCTATGAAGAAGCTGCCTTGGGGACCTTTTTGTTTCCCTTACCACAATTGCATAGCAAACACTAGTGACAATTGCTTACTCATGAAAAAATTAATGTTAAGTAACAAATATTTGAATTGTGCGTTGTATAGAATGCTTTTCTATTGCTTTTATTTTTAATGATATTTCTCTGTTCTGCTTATTTTGTTCTTTAAATTAATTTTGAGTTGACAATGATCTACCACAATTTTTCTGCCATCCTAGAGTAGAAAAATACAGCTGATTTTTCTCTTCATTAAAAAAAGAAAAAAAAAAAAACAAAAAGCTGAAATCAAGAAAAGAACATTGCTGGATGCATTTCCAAAAACTAGATGACAAAGTGAAGCCCTTTATATCACGGACTGGCTTATTATATGCTGAACATAGTAATTGTGGCCTCTTAACTTTCAGTCTTCTGTTTTTATGATATGCTTAGGCTTTTCTGTTTTTATTTTAATACGTTCCTTAGAATATACTAAGTTAAGGAATGCTCTGTTGGTTCAGATCACTCTTCTGTCTACCTGAGGAGCCCTGGAGACTGTGCTCTAGATGGAGACTCACTAGGGCTGAGTAAAGGGGCAGGATCATCTCCTTTGACCTGCTGGCCATCTTTGCCTAATGCACCCCAGGGTGTGCACCCCATTGACCCCATCACCCTTTGCCTAATGCACCCCATTGACCACCTTGGCTGCAAAGACCATGGTTAACCTGCTCAGCAGGACTCTCAGGTCCTTTTCATCAGAACTGGTTCCCAGCAGGTCAGCCCTGAACCTGTACTTGTACATGAAATTATTATTCCTTAGGTTTCTTAAATACCTATGCAGTATCCTGTGAGAAATTCCAGAAGTTAGTTATAGACTCTGTTCTCAAAAGCAAAAAAACACCCCAGGAGGAAAAAAAAAAAAAGAGAAAAAAACCCACAACCCTAACAACCCTTAAAATGGGTGGGAGTATTTCTTTTAGTCTGTGTAAACTTTGCAAAGATTTCTTCGATTTTTTTCTCCATTTTCCCTTTATTTTCAGTACATTTGATCTGTCATGGTTTATGTGCTTTCCTCTCCCTGTTTGGGTAAGTTTCCAGGTTTTTTAAACTGTTGACTTTTTCACTTAGATAATCTCCTCTACTTTCCTGTTGAGCTAAGAAAGTCTCTATCTGTTTTGTTTTCTATTAGAAATGTTAGGCTGTTTTATCTGGTCCTCTATTGCATTGTTTTTTGAACAGCGCATGCTTGCTTTCTCGAATGCTTTTTCTTTCGACCACTCCTTTTGGGTTTTGTTCATTTGATTTCTCTTCTTCTACCATTTCTATTTGTGTCCTTTCTTCAAATTGAATATCATTATGCTGGATTTATTGGAATATCTTTTTTTTTCAGTGTTATTTTTCAGTTTGTTGTGATTACTTTTAAACATTGTGTTTTCCTACTCACAACTTGATACAAGTAATTAGCTTCATTTCTGAATAAAGCCTGAAGGGCTTCTCTAGGGGGATTTAAGACTAATTCTTCCAGGAACCAGTCACTGCATCAAAAAAATTGTATTTCTGCACCTTTTCCTGATCTGACATTAGTCCATACTGCATGTGGAGAGATAAAAATTGCTGCATCTGCATATTGAGTTTTTTGTGTCTCAGATAAAATCTTCTGATGAAAGTCTCCTATCTAACACATTTCTAGGCTTCTAAGACTGTTGTACAAGCACTTACAAGTTTTACCTGTACTTTGTTGTTAACTATTGCAGGTCAGCTGACATTGCAGGAGGTCAGACTTACTTTTCTGGTTAATCCTGACTTCCCCAGTTCTTTGTATATCACCTCTTATCCCCCCTTATCTCATGGTTTCATTGAGACAGCCTATTTCTTGGTCCTCGGGCAAGGATTTTCAGCCATTTTGGTGAATGCTGCCATAGAGGTCCTTGACTTCAATTTCCAACTAAGAAACTGAATGTAGCCTTCAAAATACCTTTCCTACACTCCCCTTCTTCCTAAAGTAACAAAGAGAATGGTGACCAGGATCACCTCTCCTTGATGCCCAATTATAACTAATCTAACGTTTTGGCCAATGCTGCAGTCTTTAGACTTGGTGGAGGAATTATTTGTCACGTCCCCTTGGACTTCGCAAACTGTCTGTCAAAATCTTTCATTGTCAATACTGGCTTTTGCCTATTGTGGAAATTCTCACAAAGAATTTCTCACAAAGGGGGCAGAGCCCCCTCAGTACGTGAGGATGCTGCAATACTTCCTCTCAATCCAGCTTTAGCACCACTACTGCTGCAGTGTTTTGGACCATCTCATGTGTGCACCTCTTTGTGAGGGGTACTAATGTAAAATATGCAGTAGATAGGAAAGGTATCACTTCTTGCTCCAAAATGTCATCAGTGTTTCTGTCAAAGACCCATATGAACAATTTTTTTTTTTTTTTTGCTTCACAGTAAATTGGGATAATGACAAATGAAAGTGATCATTTTTTAGAAAATGCCTGTGCTCTGAGTATGTTTTTCATGTAATTATTTTTGCATAAGTATTCATACAAAGTAAGATGAAGTAGCTCTGTGATTGTACTGAAACATTAGGTTTTGCCTAATACTGGCAGTTGGTCATAAATTTGAACTCCTGAATATTTAAAACTTATTCTTTAAATAAATCTCAAAAGTTTGATGAATTCAAATAGTACCTTTAAACCTATGCCAGTATTACTTGTTCTGATTCAATATATTTTCTTTTTATTAAGCCCACATAATTGCTTCTATTTATTGCTCCCATATGCTGGTATGTTCTGATATGGAAATAGTGAATCATTATTTTCCATGTCAATAATTTCAACATTTTAGCTAATACTTTATATTATTAGTGTAGTACTACTTACTTGGAGCATGCATTAGGATTAAATCTAAAACTCAGAAATTAGTAGGAATACAAGTATTAGAATATTTGTACTTGTCTGACAAAGTAAAATTTGAGTGAGTTAAATAGTAAAGTTTTTCTGTGTAGTTTCATTTTTACTCATTATGATTATAAGATAGTTATCACCTCTGGAGGAGACCAAAAAAAAAAGAATTTGGGTTATTATAGGAAAAAATAGATGTTTTTATTTCCTTCATGTACCTAGAAAAACATTCTTGCACAGTTCAGAATATTTAAAGCTATTTGGATTGTTTTGGTCTGTAGTCAGTATTACAAAGAATTGAATTAATCACTGTCCTTTTTTTGAAAATGAGCTCTGACTGTTTTTCATCTATCTGTGTTTCACAGTATTTATGATATCATTTCAAATTTTGGTTTAGTGTGTTTATTAGTTAGAAATCATACTTAATATAGAGGACTTATGACTGGGTGATCTTGAAGAGTGAAAATTTTATTTCCACTATTAGTGCCTTGGAAATTACAGTATGAATCTGAGCATTTTATTATGGTGGTTTTGCCAGCTTAAGTATGAGATTTGTTGTTGTTAAGCTGTATCTGAAATCTCATGCAGAAACCACCTAAAGTATTGATTAACTCTGTTCATAGAACAACAATCATAATAAATGTTGCTTGTTTATTTCTTTTATCTCAACTTGTTTCAGAGAAGAGAGGCAGAAACCCTCTAATGTGAATGAGAAAAGAGAGTTGCAGAGAAGAGGCATGATCCTGTGAGGATATATGACTGTATGCATACTTTAATAAAGTTTGTGTACTGACTTGTTTATTTTTGGTTTCCCATCAGCCCTGTTCTGTTTTCACATAGCCCGGTCTCAGCAAAACATTTTTACTAACTTCCCATGCATTTGAAGTGATGTAAACATTGAAGAATTAAATCCTTCTTTGAATCCAGGCCTCTGGAGGTATCTTCTTTATTTCAGAATCCTTCAGAGAGACTCACTATATTACAGGCAGGTTGCTCTCTAGAATTATCTAATGAAATGCTGAAGACAAATCAGCTCTCTGGGCTACTTGGTTGGCATATCAAACTCCTGCAGACTGCTACACATCTATTGGAAGAAAGAAATTTATTTTTGTGTCCATATTATTGCTCATTTTGTTGCTTAACTAACACAGTTATGTTTAATAGATTTTAATTGTGTCCAGTTATCCAAGCATAGTCTACTTATTTCCACAGATAGTCCACTCTCTTGTAAGGAGGAGGGACAGTCTCCTAACAGTTTTTAAATTAATGAATCTGCTAATTCAATCAAAAGAAGAGAGGTTCCCACATTTCAGCCATCCTCATCCAGGTGACTCATTATGATTTTCTTGTACATTGGCCTGCTGGATGTCAGGAATTTTCCACTTACAATTGTGGATGTTGTCTTCTGAAGAACCAGAATTGTTTCCTCTCCAGTTCCACCTCAGTATTTAGCTTCTGTTCTGTTTTAAAAGTCATGTTTATAATATGATATATAATTTTTCAGATACTTGCAGTTTTAATCCGTACTTGTCCTCTGTGTTTAAATAGAAGTTTTTATTTTCTTTGACATTTTTTAGCATATGAATACTGTTTTGATTTCTGAGAGTTGTCTGTTGTTTGGCAGTTAAATATGAACAGTTTAATGTTAAATTTGCGTAATAGCAAAAATGACTAAAGCACTTTGGTTTCGAGGAGGAGGAGATCTGTTGTTTTTCTGTGAGTGAAGGGATGGAAAAAGAAATGGTCTACCTTGCTTACATTGGTTCCAGTGTAATTTTCTTTGCCATTTATAAGAGTATGCTTATTATTGTGCATGTTCTAGAATAGAGAACACAGTTTACCATTAAAATATAACCATGTTTAAAAGCCTGCAGGCATTATTCTAATCTCCTTTTTGCTGCAAGAGGGTGATGATTAAAAAAAGGGAAAACCCTTTCAAAATTAAAATTTTATCTTATTAAGTTGTGAGTTTTTACCCTACCAAAGCAGTAAGTCTCTTCTTGAGTTTCAGCAATTTTCAAGACCTAAATTTATCAAAAGACTCTTCAGATAATTTCCTGCTTTTGTGGCTTTCTGCAAAGAATATATAAATTATTTCTCCATAATCTTTAATTATGCTGAGCCTTAGGAGCTGTTAGAAAGCATACTGGAAAGTCTTCCATAACATGCTTAATTCTGCATAGCCCCTATTTTGTGGCTGGGTTGAACAAGAAGGTGACAGAAAACACAAAAATATTCTCTTTCCTGCATTTTCTTGTTCTGCCACCCTAATTGTTGGTATTCTTAGAATTTCAGAGTTTTCTTACTTTTTTTTTTTCTTTTGTAGAAGACTCTTGGTGTTATTTTGTAGTGTCCTTGATTGTAGGTGGGTCTATAGCATCCTTCAGTTAGGGGCCTGGGATATATGGTGTACTCAGTTTGCTAATCTGTGTTTGACACATTCCTGTAGCTGCTGGATAGTGGTCATGTGGCCACATATCTTAAAGCTTCCAGTTACTGTGATTTGAAGATTATTTTTCTCCTTTGTACTCTCCTTAATCAGTAAGTAGTGTATTAATCTTCACCTTCTATTTCCCATGTTATTGCATTGAAAAGTGAAGTTTGTGGATTTTTTAAAAGAAATGTTTACCTCCGGTATGACTTTAGTTGACATAAAAAGGGATTTTTTGAACTAGGGCAGTCTGAAATGTAAGGAAGTCCAAGGAAAGTACCACAACTCTGGTGAACTGCTTTTATTTTTGTGTTCATTTTGTCTTCCGTCTAAAAAAGTGATTGTAGATATAGGAGTCAGATGGAGGAATATATCTGGTATTAGTTCCTTTAATTTGAAGAAGCCACCTGTTATTCTGCCAGTATACAAGGAGAATTGGAAAATAATTTTTTCTTAATGTGGATTATTTATTACAGTGATATAGCTCATATTTGTACAAGAACTAAGGTGTAAAATTCTAAAGGGAGAGACAGGTGGTTTACCCAGAGAGCCAGGTCTGGAAAGACTGGAGATATTTGTATGAGATTTGCTGTGGCAAAGCCTCAGCCCTGACTGGCAGGGCCCATTCTGCATGTATTGGAAGAATTGAGGATCAGTGTGAATTCTTTCACTGGCATCTCTGTAGGAGCTATAAGGCCTTGCCTATAGTTGACAGCTGTAGTGCCTTTGTTTTGAGACGTGAACATTATCTCTGTTTGTTTCCTCTTTGATCGTTTTGTTTATTTCTGGCCTGTAAGGCAGCTATCAGAAGACACCTGTCACTTAGTGTCCCTAGTGGCTGATTTACATAGGACTGAACAGCTACGGTTTCCTGTCCCCAAACTACTCTGTGTTCTTAATGCCTTCTTGTCTTGTCAGGAAGAAAGGGGGCTTGCTGTTAAGGAGTTATTACCATGAAGCTGGCTGCAGGAATGACTGTCACCAGGCTGGTCTCTGATGTCATGTTTATATTAATGAGATGGAAATGAGGGTTTGCCTTCCTGCTCTTTGTAACAAGCACCTTTGAGGTGACCTAGGGATTTCATTAGAAGAGAGAGGAAGATACATCAATGGATTAAATAACACTTTAGGACTTCTATCTCACCACCCTTCATTCAGTGTGGAATGGTCTCTCTGCCTTTGACTTTATCCAGTGGTTTTCCAGCAATTACAAAAAAAAAAAAAAAAAAAAAAGGGTCATATTTACTTGCCCTTCAGTGCTTGCAGAAGTTTATAACACAACACAAAGGAAAGGATTTGCAAAGTTGAATTTCTGAGGTCCAGTGGTATTCATGAGGTTTGAGTTTGAAATAAACACAGTAAGATTGAGGCAACTGTAAGTTGGGATTTTTGGTGTTGAGCAATGCAGACATGTTGTGGTGCTTAGCCAGAAGATTCCTTCAGTCTCCAGCGATTTGCAGCTTGTGGAGTCAGACGTGGCTTCCTTCTGCTTAACACAGTACATCTAAAATGAAAGCAGTGTTCAGCTGTCTGCTGGGAGTAATGTTAGGGTGTGGATGGACAAGTAGTATTTTGTGGACAGAGTCCAGTGTCTGTTAAGAGAACTGACTTGCCAGTCACCTGAATCCTATATGCAGTGACAGTGAGATTTGCATGGCTTCCTTCCCCTTCTGAAAATGCTGCATTTTAGATTTTGGAGTGGCCATAAGAGGGTGATATCCTCCCTTTAATTTACTAACGGATTACTGCAGTGAAAGGTAGTCCATTGCTTTTGCTAATATCAGCTCAAGTATTTTTCTTGGCTTTAAAAAAAAAAAAATTCCCTCCAATGCATTCCTGCATAGTTAAAGCACATTGCCAGCCCTGTGTGGGGTTCTTGGATGAGGTTTCCTAACAGTAAAGTCACTTTTAGTAAATACCCGATCTCTATCTATGAAGAAATTTGAAAAGAGACAACTTATATAATGCTGATTCATATGATTACCTCCATTTATGTACAAGCTTAAAGTACAGACATTTGCTTTCAAACTTAAAAGAATACTGAGGATCTTGTTACTGTGCAATGATTTAAGCAATTTAATTATTATTTACCACATTCTTTATTACTGATGGAAGACAGTTTCTCAGGGGCCAAACTTTGAGAGCCACATGGTTACAGATCAATAATATTTTTATTTTCTTGAGACTCTGTGCATCTTGTTCAGCCCATTAATTCCTCTATTCCAGCAATTTTGCTAATTGTTTATTTACTGCTTCAGATTTCAACTGTCCTATTAAAGCATCAACTTCATTAGTATGATAAATTGCTTTCTTATAGCTCACTACTGATGCAGCTTTTCTTTAAATTTTCATTTTAGTGACATCAAATAAGAGGAAACAAGCTTACCCTAGTAATGTAAGAAATCTGATACCTTAGCAGATTTTCAATGCCAGTAAGAAAGGACATCACCCGAAGTTTTACACTTAAATAATTTTCAGGGTATGAAATCTGGCAGTTGTTTTACTTACAGATTTTAATATGAATGGAAGTAGCTCTATGATGCATATAATCACAACATTGAGGTCATATTGCTGTTAGCATCATCTGGTATGCTGCTTTTGTTTTTGGTACACAGATAAAGGTCAAGGCGATTGACTTGGTTTCACATTTCTGTAGCTCTGAGTAGAGATGCCCATTGCAGCCCCTTGAATTCAGTGTGGGTGTTTCTCCAAGATGTGCCAGAGGCATTTAGTTGTGCACTTGCCACCAGTGCTGGTCTGAATAGAAGTGTCCTCACTATGCTGGGTAAAGACCTGTGTTTGAGTAACTCTGATAATGCTAAGATATGTGGTAGCACATAGTCCACTCAGGGTGTTTGAGAGAGCTGCCTGATCCTCAGCAAGGAATGGGTTCCCCCATCCTGGTTCACAGTGTGAATGGAAAGGGATTAGGATCTTGAATTCCAACTCTATGAGTAGAAACATGGAGAAGTGGAGCTAAGCAGCTTGTCTGCCTTCTGTGCTCTGTGATGGCTATTCATCCTGTCAAGGACTGGAATAGATTGTTAATAGAGCTCCTGAAAATATTAAAAAAAAAAAAAAAAAAACCAAAAAAAAAAAATCAATGAAACACCATCTTAAAGGTCTCTTGGCAGGTCAGTCAGCCATTGGACCAGAGCAAAAATTTTCTTGCATTGCTTGTTGCTGTGAATTAAACGCTTCATTATATATGCTTTTGCTGAATGGCTGCATTCTACAAGTTTAAAAAGCTGAAGACATGTAAGAATTTGGCGAAACCTGAACATCTAAATGCAATCATAGTAATTTTCTCTCTCTGGAGATCTGAGAGATTTGCTAAATTTAACACGTATATAGGAGACTATACCAAAAGATAGCAGCAGTGGTGAGGCAGAAATGAGTCATCTCCAACTCTTGAGAACCAGATGGAATTTTCTTTTTCTTTTAACTGGAGGTCAGTTTTATAGCTATAATAGTATCAAAGCTTATAAAAAATATCTGTGAAGCCATTTTTACTTCAAAATGGTTTATGTTAACAAAATTTTTCTTTCTGAATGAAATGTTTCAATTTCCATTAAAATTTATAATTTTTATGCAAGACAGAAAATGATGTATGGCTTTTTAAAAGGCAGGTATTTTTTTTTTAAAGTGCAGTTTGTGAAACCAAGGATTTTAATATCTGTTTCTCTTAATAACCTTCAGGAAAACTTATTCACAATAAATTAATTTCTATGGAGTTCTGTAAATTTGTGTTAGGTAACTCTAGGATTAAAAATAAGCAAAACAAGCTCAATATTGTAATTACTGTAAAGAAAAGGAGAACACCCTGCTTGCCCTACAAAGAAGAAATTTTTTGTTTTATGGTTCCTTTTCTGGACTCTATAGCAAAGGTCTTGTGATTAAACTTTTGGGGGCTTGTGGCTGTGGGATTTAGCAGTAGATAAGACAAAGCTGTCTTATTTTCAGAATAAACAAAGTTTATGGGGTTTAGTTTAAAAAAAAACCACAATTGTTTATAGATTAGGAATTTTGCAGAACAGTAGGTTAATAATCTATGGTTTATCCTGGGAACAGCAACTTGTTACAATTGGGAAAATACAAGTCTAAGTAAATTATATGAAGCAAGAGGTAATATTTAGACAATCATCTTAAAAACAAATGAACATCCATACAGAAAAAACCCACAAAACCCCCTTCCCTTCCAAACCTGTTTTAAGAAAGGGAAAGTAACAAATACTGGTTAAATTCAAAATAAATCTACTCTTTATTTTTGTCAGCTTACTTGTCTCCCATTCCAGGAATATCTAGAAAAAATGGTTACTTTATTTTTTGTCTGAGAAACCTTTTTTAGTCAAACTTTAGGAGGATTTCAGTATCACACTGTATTCATGACACAGGGAAAAAATGAATGTAGTTCCACTAGCCAGACTTGCAGCTGATTTTGTCTCAGCCGTGGTGTGGAAGGCACAAGGATCTTCCCAAGCTCTGTTGTTGCTGGTGCTTTGCAGTGCAGCATGTTTTTCCTCCCTCCTTGTGTAGTGCATATGCTCGCTGCCTTCAAGAGATGAGAGAAGCAAACTGAGGTGAAAGGGGGATTTAGAGCAAGACATCTCTGAAGCAGAGAGCTGCAGGCATTGCACTGGTGCAGCTTCCTCCTGCATCCTTTAGAAATGCCTGAGAGCTTGCCTAATCTTAATTTGTAGTAGCAACTACTCTTTTGTTGGCCCAGCATCCTTAATGACTGTTTGGGAATCGCTTGCCATTCTGGATAGATGCTGCTAATTGGTGTGCATGAAGGTGATGAATATGTCTGTGTGGAAAGATCTGCCAAATACCCCAGCAAATGAGAGGTTCTGGAGGGATTTTTCTCCATCTTTGGATGTGTTTTTTCATATTTGGTTAGAGGTTTAATAGGAATTTTGCATAAGCACAAACCACCCTCTTTTATGTAAATATTTACTATCACATTCAAATATCTATTTAAAACTGATATGATTCTTAAGGATCTAAATCCCCCCAAAAGCCATCTAACTTGTGTGTAATTATTCTTGGAGAAGTAACTTGTTTTCTGGCTTTGCTAGGAAGATTGCTTAAGCACACTTAGAAAATTATATAAACTTTCTAAACTGTAAAAGCTTCTTAGGCAGCCACCAGCAATAACAGTAAATAAAATGCTTAGGCTTTATTTGCACATAAACTCTTACTTCTACATAGGAATTAGGGGTTTATATTTGCTTTTTAATACAAAATATTTCCAATAAATGTTAAGGATTTCAGTAATACAGAAAGCTGCTAGAAGTGTTTTTTGAGTGCTATGGAGTTTTCCTAAAAGTGAAGGCAGTAAAGTGTGAAATTACATGAAGTTTTCTTGAATGTAAAAGTGATTTTCTTGTCATTTGCTATTCAAACCTTCTTAGACCCCACTCCTCAATAATCTTCTTATTAACCAGGTACTACATTTCTTGACCATCTCTAATAAATAATAGAATTAGGCTATACATAAAAATTGGCATGAGGAAAAGCAAGAAGGTGATGAAAAAGGTGACAAAGGCTCAAAGCAAAAGTTTAAGGAAACTTTTATATTTTCATTTTACCAAGTTAGGAGTTGAACGAGAATGTGTTTGTTGAGGCAAGAGAAATGAGTGGTTTGGTAATTCAGATGCAAAAGAACACAAGATAGGAGAAACTGGTGCAGAAAAAAATGCAGTGGCAGGGAGATGTTCCTGAGAAAAGCCAGAACAGAGCATCAGTTGGGATGTCTGAGGAGCAAGTGAGGTATCCAAGCTTGACACAAGGAGTTGAGGCTCTGCCTGCCTGGAGAAATCAAGATTTTGGCCCTTTATTGTACGGATTATATGCACAAGCATATACCTTATTTTGGAGAAAGGAACACATCTAATGCAGCGAGATCAAACCAGGTACTACCTGTTTGGAAATGGTAATTGAATTGATAGTTATGGACAGTTTCTTGACAGGTAGAAAAGTGTATCAATCAAATAAACAGAGGACAAAACAAAGGCCTGTACGTTTAGAGTCATTAAGCTTTGTGGCAAGCCCTGTAGAGAATCAGTCTATTTTAGGCAAGGGTATTCAGCACTAGGTTTTTGTGTTATTTCTTAGTATTTGCTTTATATGTATGTTTATGCTTATTGCCCTTGTACTTCTGAGTAGGTTTGTAAGATCTGTTTTCATTTTGATCCGCATGCTACAATTAAATCTTTAATTCAGTGGTGTTACTTAACTCTGTTTCTGGGAAATGTTACTGGCCTGGTATTTTTCTTTGTCTTAGAAACTGTATAGACTGTTATTTAATGACTTGAGAATAGAAGGGGAAGGAACATGAAAAATGGACTTGAAAAAGTTGATTTTGGTTTTTGGAGATAAGACTGAGAAAGTTGAATCGTATGTTTTGGAGAAGACTATTATGAAGCCTAAAAATGTTTTGGTTTTTTTTTTTTTTTTAATATTTTGCTTATGGTGAAACTACATAGGTATACACTTTAGGATTTTTGAAAGCATTTGAATTGGTGTAAATGTGATAAGAAAATTAGACAGCACATCTAATTGCAAGCATTAAAGAATTGAATGTTGAAAGACAATCCTTCCAACCAGCCCAAGCTTAATGGGAAAATGTCAAAACCCAACTAAGTCAAACCAAGAAAAAAAATTTTTCTTTTTTTTTTCCCCTTTTTTTTTCATCCTCTTAACCTGCAAAGTGGAACTGAACAGATGTGTAAACCTTTCTGGGTAAATGGAACAGAGGCAGTCACCAAAAGATATTTTTCAGGCTGCTAAAATAAACCTAAAATAAACATGTTACTGTAATCTATCTCTCTCTTTTCTTTCTTTTTTTTTTTAATAGAATATGTCTAAGAATCTGTAAAGGCATACCTTGATTACTTTCAGTTTGTTATTCTGTATTTTAGTAATGATTTAAGTCTGGTTTTGTTACGCTCTTCCTACCATAAGCAATGTGATACAGTGCAATGTCTTTCTGCCAAAAGCAGCACCTTCCAGAAAGCTTCTTAGTGTCTCATAGAATGAATCTAATCAGTCTTACAATGTTATATTATTAATGTAAGTATTTATTGAGAAAGCCAAAATTGAGTTGGAGCATCTGAGCACTTTTTATTTTTGCAGTTTGTGATTTTGCCTCAGTATTCTTATCACTACATCAATATAAGCTTTAATTTCCTAGTTAAGTATGTGTGACAGATTTCAGGCTTTCAGGTCTTAAAAAGCCATCTTAAAAACATCATTACCTTTAAGTAAAGACCAAGTCTGAGCATTTCAGGAAAAAGAAAATACCCCATTTAGTACAATTCAAATGCAAAACCTGCAGGTTTGAGTTATCAGCTGCAATAAACAATGTTATAATGATGTCAAAATTTTGTTTCCTATTTTGTGAATTTGTGTTGTCCATAGCAGAAAAGTATCTTGTTAATGTACTTGTAGCTCCTTGGGAAACCATAGCAGCCTTTCCCTTCTGGGGCATTAAGGCCAGTAGTTGTTCTGTAGGGTTGTCTATTCTATGCTAGTGACCTATTGCTTTAAATTGATTTAGTTCCTACATGCTATTGTGTTTTCAGGTGGTAAGGCACAGAGAGGCCTATATAATTTCATTCTATAGACTTCACTTTCCTTTAATTTTCACCATTTTTCTAGTTCAATAGTAAATATGGGCTTTAGGGTGAACATAAAAGGAGGTCAGTATTGAAGCAGAGAAAAAGCTGCATTTGTGTAAGCAAAGTTTGTGGTTCAAATTATCTGCCCTCATCTATATATCTTTCTTTCCAAAGAATTTTTTTTTTAACCTCTGCAGTATTGAGATCAATAGCCTGTTCAACAAGGGTCAAGAAAATCTCTGCCTAGCCATTAATATTCTTAAAATTTATGACATCATGTGGGGAAAAGACAAAATTTTTATGCCTTATCATTACGTAAGATGAATTATTGGGAGCTGGAAGCCAAGTCAAACCAGAAATCTTGAATTTTAAGTTTTAACTGCTAGTAATACTGATTTGCTAATGATATATGTGTATGTGTGAATGTGTGTGTATGTACGTATGCATACATAAATCTTGTTGTGTGGTCTGTATACTGTAATCCTGCCAGTATGCTCTGTCATGCCTCAGGCTTGCCAGCTTTTATTAAATATCCTTTTCTACTGTGGTACTTCTGTGAGAATTTGTGATTGCAGACCTGTACTTAACTTCTATTATGTTATGCCTGCCCATGAAAACTGGACACGTGGACAGCTGGTAATGCTGACCTGAGTATAGCAGCTATTCACTTAAGGTTTTGTTTTGTTGTTGTTTGGGTTTGGTGTTTTTTTTTTTTTTTTTTTTGTTGTTGTTTTTTTTTTTTTTTTTTTTTTCCCTTGGCATTATTTTCTTTCCTAATGGCACTAGCTTGGATATAGATGCCTAAAGCCTGACTGCAGCAATTCCACTCCTCATCCTGGGTCAACCAGTTGTGTAGAAGCTGAACTGCCAAAGCCCCACAAAATTTATACTTTTTCCACAGAATTTTCATATGCTTTTCATCTGCTGGTTCATCTAAATGTTTTGGAGCGGCTGACAGAGCACTCCAACAGAAAGTTGGCTGTCTCACAGTTTGTGCTAGATGAGGTCTGTAAATCGGGAGTTGCTGCAGGATTTATTCAGGTTGCCATCATGTTGACTGTGGCCACCCCTTAGCTGTTTGGGGGCTGAAGGCTGCATTGCACCTGCTTGTAAGTTAGTACCAGAACTGGGGAGAAAATGACCTTGTGACCCAGGACTCAAGGGTTGTGAGTAGAGATGGAATAAATGACTGAGAGTTTCTTTTGAATATCCAGATTAGCATATGATTCAGGTTGAAATTGATAAACTAGGTATTGTTTGCTTGGTCTTTACTTGATTTGGTTGAGGCACTAGGAAACGAAAGAATGTGAAGATCCAGTTCACACTGTGTTATTTGTTATTTAAGATACAGTTGTAATTTCAATAGCTATGCAAAGCTTGTCTAAATTTCTTGCCATTTGATGCCTTCAAATCTTGTGAGTTAGTTTTCATACTCCGTCTTCACTGAAAACACAAGAGTCTTCTGCAGAAGGCTAAAGTTTCCCTGTTGCCTCTTAGCAGACAAGCTACTGTAAGCACATTTAAGCTGGGATTCACCTCACTTAATCTGGGACACCTAAGTGTTGGTCATGCCAGCCTAAGCTGATCATTGAAAGAGTCCAAGGAGAGGAGCAGATACCTGCAGAGGGTGGTTCACCAGGGCTCTCTTTAGTCCCGGTTTCACAAGGCATCTTGCTTTCTGCAAAGATGATCTCCTGCATCCACTGCAAAGGAAGCTGAGGCTCAGTAGCTATGTGTGACAGATGTAGCTAAACAGAGCTGAGTGAATTTTAGGTGCTTTAAGGGTGGTACATCCTAGTCTAAAGGGTTTGCAGGGGCTCAGTGAATCAGATGGACACAGGAGAGCCAAAAGAAACATATAAGGGCTCATGGTTCTTAGTTTCTTTGATACACAGATGATTGTCAGCATCGCTTTGCTGCCATACTTTAAAGTTAAGTAAACACTACAGTTAGTGAGTTTAGAGGACAAGCACGGAAATATAATTGTGTCCCAAAATGAACTTAGATGAATGTACTGTGTTTGAGGTAATGTGAAATTTCCATGAAATTGTGGATTATGCCTTTGTTTTAACAATAAGTGTTAAAACATCAATTAAAATGAAGGAAGAAAAGTAGTAACAAAAAGTGAAATTCTTTGTAATAAGTATATGAGTTATTACATTGTATTCTGTGACTTAGACATACCTTACATTAAGAGCTAAAATTTAAAAATATTCCATTACCATTCTTTAGACATGTAACATATGAAGAAAATTAGAGAAAAACTGCCCAGCATTAAAATATCCAGCCTTGGTTTTCTTTGGCTCAGATGAAACCATTATTCTAAATCCATTCCCTAGTTAAAATGTTCTTTTCTCTTTCTCAGGCATCTCTGATTTACAGCTAATAGTGTGATTTTTATCAAGCGTGGCACTTATAAAGAGCAGCCTGTGAAAAACAATCTATACATAGAGCCTTATACTACAAATAAAAATGTTTATTTTTCTATTGTCTTTAGTAGCAATTCTGACATATTCTGGAAGGCTTTCTAGTATTTCAGATGCAGCTCCTATGATAACATGATACTTTTTACTATCCCAGTACTCTCAAAGTACAGTGGAACCAATGACAGAATTTCTTGTTCTAAAGAAAAATGGGAAAAATGGAGTTCAGCATATGATCATGAAATCAGTATTTGAGAATTTTTCCTTTCAGCCATTATTAATCTACTTTTAACATTTGTTTGTTTAGGAAAATGTAGGGTTTAAAAAAAATTAATACAGAAATATTTCCACTGTATAAACAGAAATGGCAAGAATTTGTTGATGTTTAGGTGTTTTGCCCTTTCTTCTAGTTGGGAGCAGAATGAAGCAGATAATTTATCCCATGTCATGTAAAAAAAAAAATGTATGAAAGAACAAAACATGAATATACAAATATAAACTTGTGATTTATAGTGTTTAAGTTTATCCTTGTGCATAATTTTGTGTGGAAGCATTTGAAAGTTAGAGTTGAAGTAGCTGAAACATACTCCTGCTGTTTCAATATTCTTGGTGATAATTTTCCATTTCACTGGCTCATGTACAATAGCTGGTGAGTTTGTTCAAGGGAATGAATAGGAAATAAAAATTGAGCTGTCTCTCTACATGTTACTTTGCAACATGTACACAATCCTGAAAGGTATTTTTGCACCTGCTTAATAACATATTTTAGGGACTCACAGTTCACTGCAGCCTTCTGTCACTGCACCTGATTAAAGTCTGTGAGGAGTTACCTGCTGGCTCAAGAACCTCGTGATAGAAAGCCATTTTCCTGTGTGCCTGAAAATTCCTTAATGTTTCTAAGTTAGCAGTATACAGTGTGTTAGTTCAGTCTTCCAGCTTTTCCGCTCCACAGGAAGACTGTGAAGGACTCAAGATAGATGATTAAATAACTGAGTGCCCTGAAAACTGGGGTAAAGAAAAATTCTTTTAGGAACCCATAATTTTTTACTATTTCAAAAGGCAGGGTCAGCACAGAATGCATGGGGATCTGCTTACTATTCTGTTAATACCTTCACAGAGTCTTTAATAACCAAGTCTTCTACCTCAGGGTGCTTTAATTTCTTACGCAGAAATTATCAATCCTATGCTACTATTGCACTGAATCTTTCAGTCTTTGAATACTAAAATTACTTTTCAGTCTATAACAAAAAATGGAAATGGAATGGCAATGCAATTGTTACAAAATAAACAGTGTGTCCTTCTCTGGAAGAGACATTCTATTGATGTTCTCTGGTACTGATTGAATAGTAGCAACTTGCAACACTTGGTAAAGTACAGAGCAATATCCTGTGCTCAATAAAACCTGTGACTATGTGGCTGCTGAATGATCTGGACCTAAATCCTGCCACAGAAATTTGACCTTTGGCAGATCCTGTATGTCATCTTCGTTGTAAAATACAAAATATGTTCTGTTTGAGGAGGGAATGCTGCAGATAAGACCTGTTCAGGTGTTTCAGTTTTCAAGGTATTGATGCTGGAGATGTGTCATTTCAGGATGCCACAGAACTTCCTCCCCATCTCCTATTTCACAGCATTTCAGGAGTTGCCAAGAACTAGCCTATTAATGTCAGAAACAGCAAGCCCAGAGGCCAGCTAGAGCACTTGGCTCCTGTCAGAATATTTTGGGATTATTTTTGTACCTTGCCTATTACATCTTGTTGCTACCTTGTAGCATCTTTCCTACTACTATTAGGAAAGATTTCTGTCACTTTACAGCCCTTATACACTTTTTTTTAAACAGTATACAGAGTAAATGGGACATAAGTGGTTTAGAAGCTGCTTCTGGGGAGAGCTCTTGCCAGGTAAGCTCTGTGATCATGGTATGTCATGATGTCTCAAATAAAACAAAGAGTTTTTACTTAATTATAGTTTTCCTAGAACATATCAGGGCAGTTTTATGGATTATATTGCATTGGTTTGAAACATAATTTTAAAAACAAAATATTATTTTTTCAAGTTTTCTGTTATCATAAAAGTGTGGTAAAAGCAGAGCTGGCAAGTTAAATAAAATGCTCAATTACTATTCTCCAGTACATCTTTCTTGAAGCAGAGTTCGCTAAAAACAGGGCTCCAGTGGTGTGGCTTGTCATATAACTTGATTGAAATTGTAAAATAAATACAGCCTAACTACTGTGATTCAAAATTGGGGTAAAATTAACAAGAACTGTCAATATGGTCTGAGGTTCCTGGCTGGAAGAATATTTTCCTGATAACACTTTCCGTGTAAAGCTGAGTACCATTACTAGGACTGAAAATGACTGACAAAAATGCCTGCCTCTCAGCCTTGCCTAGCAGGCTTCACATCCGTGGCTATCCCAGTGCTGCTGCCTTGACTGGCAGCTGGTATTATGGGTAAAACACCCTCCCCCAAAAATAGAAATTGTTTTATTTTTGTCACACAATATACACATAAACTGTAATATGCTAGGTATAGTGATTTATTCCTAAATGTGGTCAAGATCAGGCTGCCTCTGATTGGCATTTTGTCTTTCTTTTAGTGACAACCCTGAGTGTGTGGAAAGGCCAGCACACCTTTTAGTGACAGTCCTGGGTGTGTGGAAAGGCCAACACTTCTCATTTTTTCTCACTGCTCAGTGTGGTCAATTGTGTGTGCATTATTAGAACTGAGGTAGAGGAATTATCAGCAAGGCTTTTAAAACTGAAGTTTTAAAGTGGTGGGGTTAGAAAATCAGGGAATAACAGAGAGTACACCCAGGAGGAAGAATTTTTTATGAGCTATCTGGAAATCCAGAGGAAAATGCCATGGAATTTTTTTCAGGGATATTTGGATAAGAAATAAAAAATTTAATTCATAAAAAGAGTTCCATATTCAGGAGAGGATGGTGGTCTCCTGCTGTATGTAGCTTTGACTTGAATCACTGGGTGTAGTCAAAGTCACTAATCATTGCTATTTCACTGTATCAGTCCACATTTATCCTGATACTTCTTTTTACTTATTTACTTGTTGAGAAGAGCAGTAAGACTTCGATACTATGATTTTGCAAAATGTGAGTACTGTTCAAACCTGATGATAATTGTGCTAAACAGAGGAAAAATATCTCAGCTGCAGGCCACAGGCAGCCTTGGAATCAAGCATCTGACCTGTTAATTGTTGACTGTTCCCAGGGCCCTGCAGGTAAGGCCACCAAGCAGACTTCTAGCTGCTTTATTGTATTGTATATATTTTCCTAGCACTGTACTTATGGAGGCTTTTTCTTCTGAGTCTTTTTTTAAAAGCTAAACAAATGCAGCCAGTAAGCTGGGGAAAAAAGGTCTTAAGCACAGGGGAGTAACTTGACAAATGAGAAGTTTGGTGGGAGATCTGGGAGTGAAATTCATCTACCACTTCTGTCAATTTAGTGTTCTTCCTGTCAGCTGCACTGTCCCTACAAATGACATTTATTTCCTGGTATCTAGGCATTATAGTTTCTTGGATATAAAGCTTATAGTGTAGTGTTTTAAGACTGCTGCACTTTTAATTTTGTACATTGATGTTTTGCGAAATAGGTACATTGGGGAGGGTTAAGAAGAGATAAATGTTGAACAGCAGCTCTCTTTGGAGATAGTGGATATTGGTCCCTTTTTTGAAGGTACAACCAATATCTTTAATGAGAAAATGAAAATCTCTTTTGCACTTGATTATATAGTGAAGATGTCTAGGAACTGGGTTTTCAGTGTAATGATTGCTTGGGGTTTCGTAATATGGTTCAGCTCCAGCTATGTGATGGCCCGTGGTGGCATTTTAAGCTGGGTAAAGATTGAATATTGGCAATAGCTGTTTTCGACATGTTCATAGGAGGGTACCACATCTCATCTTAATGATTTTATTACTGATCTGCAGGAAAGAATAGGTCATAAATCAGAGATGCTCAGAGGAGAAGTTGTGAACTGTAGTCTGAGAGAATTTTTAAAAATGGATTTAATCTAAGAAGAATTCAGAAAGGTTGTAGACTTCTCATGGAAACAAGGAGGTATCTTACAGTAAATGTGTGAAGTGAAAGGGTTAATCTCAAAAATTACAGCAGCTTCAGAATGAAAGCAGGGAGAAATATTGACAGAGGATTACACGGCTGAAACAGGTGAAGATGGGAATGAATCTTTCTCCTTGCTTCAAAAATAAACAGAGTGACAGGTGAGTGTTTTGGAATTGGAGGGGAAAGTCACATGATTGATTGGGCTGCTGAAAAATATTAGTTTGTCAGAGTATTGAATTGGAACAATTCAAGAAATACTGCTGGTAAAAGATGAAGGGAAGAGAAAGTGAGCTAGAATGGTATGTGCAGACTCAAACCGATGGTCATATTACAAACTTAGCTGCCTGAGACTGCTCACAAGATCCAAGACTAGGGGCTGATAAAGCTTTCCGCATGTATTGCATGAAAGGGATGATGAAGAGAGGAAGTTTTCACAGTCTGAATTAGGGTGAGAGGACCTTGTTCATGATAGGTGTATTCCAGGTGCCTTCTTGCTCTGGAACTCATTAGTAGGAATATACAGAAAAAAAAGTGTGTTTGTTCAGTTGAGTCTCAGTATTTTATGACCTTGAACAAATTATTTGCTTTAACAAGTGCCTCTGTTTTTCAGCTGAGATTAATGAGGTATTTCTCAGAAAAGTGTTGTAAACCTAAAACGCTTCAGTGATTATTTTCAGATACGGCATTTTCAGGTACTGGTGGGGCTCGGGATTTATTAGCTATTGAGTGCTGTGGGGTTATTAAGTCCTTGATATTTGTTAGAGTCAATCTGCTACCTTCATAACTGATTCAGATAATAATCTTGTGTTTGCCTGCAGAATATTATGGACACCTTTTCTAGCATGCTCTCACCTCTGTCTTTACTGCTACTGTTATTCACACCAGCAAAATCAAATATAGCATGGAGATCCCCCATGCTGTAATCACACCTTTGAGTGTAGAAGAGGCATAGCCTGGAACGAGTGAGTGAGGGTGTAACGCAATCGATTCTTACCAATTCTTAAAATAGGTGAATTACATCAGAGATAAATTTGAAATACTGAGGCTGTTAAGAAGCTGAAATCAGCTCACCAGATGTTTGTGTTTAATTTAGTACCTACACTTCATTCCAGATGTTTTCCACCACTCCTCTGTCAACTCTGTCAGATGCAGTTAGCCATTGCTAACTATGGTAACAAACAAATTTATTATTAGACATTGATAGCTGAACTTGGCATTTTTTTTAAGATTGTAGGACCACAGAAGGTGAAAAATAATAAAATGAGCCATCTGATTTGGGAATAAGATCATTAGCAGACACAATAGAAGTCAATCTATGCTAGCACATGCACATGAATGCTGAAACCAAATTTGACACTATTTCGTGATGACTCGGTGGAGTAAAGAGATGGAAGAGGAAGCATTTGGATTATGTGTATATAGAATATCTGCTTTCAGTGTTGTGTGCACATTGCTATCACTACTAAATAGTTTGCTTGAGGAGGTGGCTGGTTATCATGTGCAGCTGAAGGTTACAGTCACCTACAATACCACAGCAGTGCCCAGCCAGACCAAGGCCAGTGCTATGCTTGTTTCTCCATGGAGCACTTCTCAGAGCACACAGGTGCATTGTTACCTGTTTGTGCTGGAGCTGTGCATTCTGTTTGTTCATTGCCTTCTGATCATGCTTTTCATTTCCCTTGGGTGGCTGTGGAATGCACAGACTGGGATGGGCGCTGTGTCTGAGACACTCTGCAGTGTTGAAACACAGCTCCTAGATAAACTCTGCTTTGCCATATAGCATCACACTTTCCATGTGGCGTGTAAAAAGTTTTTTCCCTTGTATTTAGTGTTTGCTTTCTGACAGGCTCTTTGTGTCATTGTTCTTTAGTGAAGACTTTTTCTGACAAGTACAGAATATGAATCTGTGTGACTCAACATAGGTTTTCTTTTTTTCTTTTTTTTTTTTTTTTTTGTTGCCACATGTCTTTAGTACTGCAGATTGCTATGACATTGCTGTAATGTTGCAAATTATTTTGATTACCAAGTTAGAACTTTTTGCGGAAGGAGGAGGAGGTAACATGGTTATTGTACTAGCAGCCAGCTTCATAGTCGTGTGTTGAGAAATGCCAGCTAATTTGGTCCTTTGGAATTCCATCTGTTCTGCCTGGGGTTTTCTTTCTCAAAGGAGAATTCCATTGGAATAAGGTTGAATTCTTAGGAAATTACTCCTCCTACTAAATAGAACTAAAACATGTACAATTAAATGTGTTCAGACCATTTAGAATTGCACGACGAGAAAAGTCATCTGTTCTTCTCATCCTAAGACAAGTTCAGCTATGCATAAATTATCCTGAAAGAAGTTTTCTTGTGCAGTTTTTGCAGTCTTATAATGATTAGGCTTCTAAACTGGTCTATAAAAATGCTTTATTTTCTGAAAGCTTTTCCCCAACTGTCTAATACTTATTTCTTTAATGCATTAAGAACCAGTATTACCTGTCCTCTCTTCCATGTTTTAGTGACAAAACCACCAGTGTTGCCAAGTTTTCTCACCATCTAAGCAGTCTGCATCCCATCAGTATTCTTGAATCTTTCATTTTTTTCTGTAGGTATCATCAGTCTTTTTGTTCTCTGTCCTTCCCTTATGCAAAATGAAGGGTCAAAATGGCTGAACTGCACTATTGCAATGGTGATCTGCAACCAAGGAGATAGTGTAGTTGTGGTTCAAACTCAGAAAGAGTAATCAGAAGTTTGTGGTCTTTTGTTACTTCTGTCCTAGTCTTTGCATTCAGATGTCAGAAGCTATAGAGTCATTGTCCTAAAGTGGTACTTCAAATTTGGTAGTTTCTTGTTGATCAGTCAAGAATAGAATTAACAGTCATGCTACTCTGAATGTTCTGTTGCTGTCTTCTATAAAATTGTTGAAAAGCTATTTAATCTCTGCAGATCACAGTTCTTGCATGTTATATATGTGGTGTTTCATAAATCTTGTGCATCAAGGCTTCCGTTTGTTGTCTGCAGGGACTTGGAGAAGGAAAAACACCATCCTAACTTTTTACTTGACTTCTTTGTTGTAGCTTTTTACATTTTAAAGTACAGAAAGAAAAGGCTCTGGGGCAACTAGTAGTAGTAGGGCTTCTGTCAAGAGTCAAAGTGCATTGAGTATGTTACTCAGATGCCTATCATAAAAAAAAGTCACATCTGATTTTTGATTTTTTTTTTTTTTTTTTTTTGCTGGTCAGATGTCTAGGTTCATCTTAGGAGGACTGATTTGTGGACCCCATTATCCTGTTAACATATGGTTGCCTGCAATTATATGAGTCTTGTGATGGATGACCCATAGGTCCTTCAAACCTTTTATTCTACTCTGTAATCTAGTGTTTATCCTAAAAAGGCAAAGGGAAGTTGAAGTGAAGTTTATAAGTTAAGAAGTATTCTACAGTTTCCCTAAGCAGAAAGCAGTTTGTACTGGCTAAACTTCTATTTGTAAATATGCAGAATAGATTAAAGTATGTGTGGCACCTATTCCCATTGCACAGCTGAACTGTAAATTGGATGCAGTGAAGCAGAACTCTGCCTCTGTGACCTATTAAAAATTGAGATACTAAGTTAAAGTCTGTCCTGAAATCCTGATTTATAGCATATGGAAGTTGAGGAAACCTTCCACTAACTAGAGTATTTGTCATATAAAACAACAGTAGGAATTTGAATGTGCAAGCATAACTTAAGAAGTTTAATCTTTGAATGTTGAATTTTATAAATGTGACACTCTCTGTTCTCTACATCATTTCAGAATTGATATATTGTCAGGACACAGTAGAAACACAGACTCAGCATTACATCTTTGAGAGGTAATTATGTATAATCAGATTGTGAAGAGCACAGCAAATTATTTAGATTAGTAATAACTCATGTTATTTGTTGCATTCTCTGCAAAGAAGTGAAATATAAAACATAAAATCGAAAATCAAGGAAAATACTTGAAAAAGGTTGCCTGTTTTTGTCATGAAATGGAAGGGAAATACAAACGTCATAGTCATGATGTGATGAGTTTAAGCACCTCAGGCACATACAGTGTTTCTAAATAAATGTATTACTTGTGGTAAATTGCTAGTTTATTTATTTTCACCTTTTTCTGCAGAGGATTGTAGCAAGAGTAGAAGCTCTAATACTGTGCTTTTCTTGCATGGATACAGTAAAACATTTGGAGGTAGTAATGGGATAATTTGTAGAACAGGAGAATGACATACTGTAGGAAAATCTATTTTGCATTGTCAGAGAATGGAGGAAAAAAAAGGAAATTATTCCTTTTCTTTCTTATATTTTGAATTTCTGCTAAACCATTACCAGATATGAATGAATTCAGAAGTTATAGAAGTATGTGAAATGATTAAAAGTTTAAAGGACTACAATGTGCAGAATAAAAATAAAATAAATTCAAACATGATGAATATTTTAAAAACCACAACCAAACAAACCAACAAGTATCAGGTTTCCAGGAAAATGCCACAGCAAGTACTCCACCCTCTAAATCCCAGATACATCCATGATGAAGAGGTACTAACAGCTATTGCACTGTAGATGCGCCTACCTGTGGGAATTGCCAGACACTTGTAGTTCTTTAATAGAATTAACATTGAGAAGGTTAAGGATTAGTCAGAATTGACTTTACATGGGAGGTGACAATTTTCAGGGTTTAATAAGACACAGTAAACTACTAAAAGCATATATGTGTGAACAAGATGACAAAAACATATCTACATATAGATACATACATATGTATCTATGTGTTTTTGTCCAGTTGTAACTTTAAATTGGTGTTTTTGGAAAAATAGATACAGTCAAAACATTCATGTTGGAACATAACATGTCCAGATCTTGACATGAAAAATTAACATTTCTTCTTGACCAAGTAATATATATTTCATGTAATCATAGGAGGTTTGAGTGTATTTCACAGAGAAGTCAAATAATTGCTGCAAATAAAAGTAAGCGCTATTAAGGAGCTTGAGAACTTGCTGTTTTAATATTATATGTTGAGAGCAAACCCATTCTCCTCCCTCAATATGGTCTTCCATCATGCAGTTCTAACAATGCAATTTGACCATTTATGGCCATTACTGGCAATATTTTGGTTTTAGGTATAATTTTTAGCTGTAGAGAATGCTGTGCCACTGTTAAAAGTGAGTACTGGTTTTTTTGGTCACTGTGTCCTCTACTAAATCATTCAGTTATTTATTTAGTTTCTGTGAGATTAAAGACTTCATGACAAGAATTATTGAACATAGTCCTTAATGGATAGATATTATTAAAAATCTGCTGTGTTCTGCTTTTTAGTTCTTGCTTTTCAAATTTGGATGTTTTAAAAATAAGTAGCGTTTTGTGACATAGATAACATATACCTGAAATTTCAGAATGCTTCTTGAAAAATCAGAAATGATATTGTAGTGTGCTTATCAAAATCTTGTGCTGTTTGAGTGAGTGCCAATATGAGACATGACAAAAAGCAGAATAACTTCATTCTGGGAGATACGGTGTCTTTAAAACTGGGAACTGGTGTACTGGCTGAAACACAAGGATTTATCAGGATTAATGGGTTACTCCAAGATGGTTCTTGCTCATCATCTTAAAGCACTCTATATGGCCGGTTATGGAAGCTTTAGCTGCACAGGGCTGGGGCCTGTTCCAGTGTCTCATCACTCTGACAGTAAACATTTTTTCCTACAGTCTAACCTAAATTTCCCCTCTTTTGTTTTGTACCCTTTACTCTTTCTCCCATCACTGCAGTTCCTGATAAAGAGTCCCTCTGGCTTCCCTGGCCAGAGATATTGGAAGGTTGCTGTGAGGTCTCCAGAAAACCTTCTCTTCTTCAGGCTTAACAGGCTCAACTTTCAAATCCTGTGTTCATAGAGATGGTGCTTCAGTCCTCAAACCTGGGGAGGAGAATAGCTTTTTGGCTCAGGCTATCAGTCAGCTGGGCAATGTGAGTGCCAGTTCTGTCATCCTGTAGGCATGCTCTGTTACTGTAACTAGGTAGTATCCTCTTTGCTCCTCACATCCACATCTTTGGGATGGAGATTACTGCACTTCTGAATTCCTTAGGGTCATGAAGCACCTCAGATTGTGAACTGAAGGACAAATGAGAATGGGTAGAAGAATCATTCATTAAAGTATCTAAACTAAATGGACAGCTTCCCAAGTTAGATTCACTCTTAGATGCAGCAAATTTAATACACCTGAGACTGTGCCCCATTGTTGTTATAGTAACTGACATTTCCTTGTACATTTGATAATTGTGTGCACAGAATTTGTGTGTTTTTTTGGAACCTACTTTCCCTTGTTATCTAGATATCTCTTCTTTCAGTATCCACACCCTGGAAAAATAGAAGACAAAGCAGCGTCTTTGGACTTAACTAGTGAAAGCTGCTATGGTGATAGGGAATTGGGATGGAAATAGTAACAATTCAAATTTCCATGGAGGAAACAGGCAGATGTTTACCAAAGTGATGATTAATCAGCAAAACAAGAGTAGCAGAAATATCTGTGAGTGGAAAAGACTGCAGGGATTTTGGGTTTGTGCTACTGCCCTTTCTTCCAAGCTGTACTGAAGCTTTTTCAAGACTATAAGAAACTTTGTATAATATTTATCTGTTGTGATTGTTTTGAATATGAACTTTAAATTAAATACCATCGTTATTTACTGCAGAATATAGAAACTGTTTTTATTTGCATTTTAATGAAAATGAGTATATACTAAACTCATTTATTTCAAAATTATTGAGACATGCTGTTGTTTATTAAAGCATGTTATCTTGATCTATTACAAAGACCTATAACTGTATTACAAAAAGACTAGGTTTTGTCCTTTTGACTATGCACTTTATATTGTCAGTGCAGCTGTGCACAGACATGCACAGATGTCTACATGTCTTGAAACACTCTGTCCAAGAGTTTATATTCCATATGGATAAAAAGTTAGTACAAGTGATTACATTTTAGCATTAAATACCTGTGCTTGAAGTTGGTTTCTTGAACTCTCAGATCTTTGTCTGTTTAGTTTACTGTGATATTTAATAACATTTGCAGATGTATTTAAAAGGCACCAACATTATGGTCAGGAACTTCGCATTGCCTCTTCTACCCTGAATTTTCAGTCATGTGAGAAGAGAGTTGATGTATGTCTTTAACTTTTGAAGGCTACAGTTACAGCCCTTTGAACTATAAATTATGTTGACCTGACAGGAAAAGCGATGATGAACTAATATCAGAAGATAATAGGAAGGAATGAATCAGTTTGAGACATCTCATAATTCATTATGTAAAAATATCTGAAAGATATTTTTCTTTAATAGACATTTAGTATGATGCATATTGTAGTGTTCTTTGTACAAGAGCAAAGAGAGTGAAAGTCTCTTTCATGGTATGACTTAAGATAAGGAAATAATGCATTTTTAGCTCTCTTGATATTGGAACTGCTTATCATTTGCTGATTTGAAAACAGGTTTAGAAAAACACTGCTGTGATGCTTACCCACTTACCAGTCTGCTTTAAAGAAATGTAATGGAATAATGTATCTTAAAGTAATTCTGCAACACAATCAAGTTGAATATCTGTAGGAATCTTCTGTACATAGTCAGTAAATGTTGGAATGTGGAGCCTATATTAGACAATTCTATAATGATGGGCACAGAAATGCAAAGTAACTTAGAGCTCTCTGTGTGCGTGATGCTCATTATCCGTAATTACCTTTCATGTGATCTGACAGTGGCATCACATCTTTCTTAACCTTCTGTGCCAGTGTTACACCACCACTTGGACTAGAATGCTAAGTTCCATGACACTGTGACTCTGAGACCTGAATTAAGAGAACATTTATTGTGAACATCTCCATAGAAAACAAAGAAAATATAACAGAGTTGAAATTTGATTTGTTTTAATGAACATGTCTTACCAACCCAGAAATAAACTTTGTAAAAGGATATGGGAGGGTGATTGATTTTCACTAACTTGGAAGCATTTATTAATAAAATGTCTTTTTTATTTACCAAGTATGTAACAAAATAATCCGTGTATGCCATACACTGCACAGAGAAAGAAGGGGAAAATGTTTGCAAAATGTATCGAGTAAGTGTGTGTGTCAGGAAATCTAGCAGTTGCTATATTCCTGTTCTTAATCCTCTAGCAGTCAGCATCTGCATTATATATGTGTGTTTGGTAATTGAGCTTAATTGGTTTGCAGGGAAGGGTATGATACATTAGATCCTTAACTATAATTAAGTATGTCAGGGACTTGCCCCAAACCAACTTATATCTTGCTGCTGTCAGCATACAATAATTTTTTTAGATGGGCTTTGTCAAACACTTTTCAGATGTTCTCTAAAAACCTAGCTTACAATGGTAAAAAATGGGGCAGTACAAAAAAAATTGTGCTTCATTTCAGTAGAAAGTAGCCTTATTATGTTGTTTACTTCTGGCTGTGGAGGTACAATGTTAGAATCTTTAGCGATACTTTTTGGAGACAACTCTAGGACAATGGTGACAGAGTTACTGGAATTTCTATTCTGCTGGGGTGGTTACTTCAGGAAGAAGGGCTAGAAAGAGAAAGAAGGAGAGTGTATTTATATAGCTTCAATCTAACACCACCATTTTTAACCTAAAAGAAACCTTATTTTAATCAAATGCAATTAAGATTAGGAAATAGTGCTTTAAAAAATAAACACAACCAAGCACTTGCTTTGCCCCCCCTCCAAATGCTCTGGGTTTTATAGATTATGTTACTTTCACAAAGAGTACACAACAAAGCTGTTAGGTCTGTATGTGTGGTCTTTTCCATCCTTGATATTGGCCTTCAGGGATTTTTCTTTGTTAGCTGCGATTTTGCATTGTGAACTTCACCAGTAACATATGCATGTATTAAGTTTTTCGGATTTAATGCCTGACTGGAAGCAGTTATTACTTTTCACCTCTACAGTTGACTGTGGATTGCAGCATGGGCACTGTTGCTGGTATACAAATAAAATTGCTTTACCTACACTTACCTTTTCCATATGGGGACAATTAAAAAAAGGTAACAGGAATTAATTTTTTCAAGTGTCTGATTAAACCCTATGTAACCTCCTGTTCTTTTCAGATGGAGATACAATTTAATTTAGTCTAGTTAAATTATTTGAGTAAAGTAAATGGAACCAAATGAAAAACTAGTTTAATTCAGGGTGAGTTTGTGGGTGGTTTCAAATTATTCAGTCCAGTTTAAATTCCGGAGTTAATGTAATTTGATGAACTTTTCTGAATGTCCCTCTGTAGCAAACTGCCCATAAGAACAACTCCTTTGGTAAACATTCCCGCTTAATGCGTGCATTTTTGAAGTCTCAGGCTGTTCTGCTTCCAGTTGCATGCTTCATTCTGTAGTTTTATTGTTCTATTTATTGAATTGTATTTACGATGTTCAGTATGGCCTCTTCATAATCATTCATTTGAAATTTATTATTGGAAAATCATAAATGAATTGGCAGAATGTATAGGGCAATGCTATTTTTTCTATTCTAAACCAGAAAATCTTTGCTAGAAAATACTCATTGCAACAAAATTTTCTTTCTTTAACTTGAACCATATTCCTGCAGAGATTCTCCGGCTGCTGATTGTGTTACTTAGAAGAACTGTGATTTAAATAAGGGTCTGCATCTGTTTTTTGGGGCTTGTTGATAAGATCTTTAACTGTTACGTCATAGAATTAGTCCTGTAGAATTTTAGTTAATACATATTAAGGACTAAGGAACACACTGCTTTGCTGTGCGTAAGATATCATTGATTCCTCCTAGACCCTCCTTTCTCTGAAATACTGAGCAGAGCTATGGGACAGCTGTCCCTATAACTCATTTTCCCTTTTAATTCTGAATATTTCCTGTATATTTTTATATCCTTGCACATTAGGGTAAGCACAGAGCACTTAATTGGCAAGTTCATAAAGTCTATTAAGCTCAGTATAAGATAGTGGTAGTACTTTCTCTCATAAGCTTCAGCACTCTGCTTAGTCATCATACTTTTATTAGCTTCTATCACAAAGTCTTCCTTGCTCGCGAAAGTCTCAGCAAGTCACCACACCTTCTTCTGTTAAGAAAATGTGGGTAGTTCTCTCCACAGCTTATACCAGGCACTAGCTTTTTGGAGGTAAAATCCTTTATTTACACAAGATTCTACTTTTCAACTTACTGCAAAAACACTAATTTATGAATTATATATACAAAATGATTCTGAAGATAGGAAAAGTATTTTTTCTTTTGTTTACTTATTTCTTTACAACCTTCTAAGCAAGTTGTGTTAACTAGAATATGTGCAGTATACACACAAACAAGTTAATTCAAATGTCTAGGGTACCCATCAATTAATTATTTTAAGCTTTTCTACTTCTTTGCATTGTATGACTGATCTATGAAAGAAATACTAATTCCTGTGTACTTCGTATGTAGTCAAAAATAAAACTCCTTCTCTGACTTTTATTACCAGGACAGGCAAACAGAAAAAGTACATATGCAGTTATTATAATTATTTTAATTTATTTACTCACATTTGAAATTCAAAATAAAAATATGCTGGGGTTTGATTCTGCTTGTGTTCAGGGACAACAGTTTGTGCATTTAAAAATGATTTTCTAAAAGGTTCCATAGGTCTTGCTGGGTCAGAAACATAACCCTAGTTCTCTTTTTGCTTTTTCTTTTTGGTAGGATGATGAAGTGGTTCTGCAGTGCACTGCAACTGTTCACAAGGAGCAACAGAAATTGTGTCTTGCTGCAGAAGGATTTGGCAACAGGCTTTGCTTTTTGGAATCCACATCTAATTCTAAGGTACCGCTGAGTGATTTACTTGTCATTTCATGTCACAAAGCAAGGATAGTTTTAACATTGCTTGCTTTGATGTAATATACACAAATCTGTCAAGAAGAAGGAACAAATCAAGTCTATCAATAATAAAAGGAATATTTAATGCCCATTCAAAGATTAATTGTTTCTTTGTCCTTTGGCTGGACTCTAGTGTGGTGTTTACTTTAAAACTAGTTAGCTACAGAAGGCCACCCCAAACAATATGCTTGTTATTTTGCTTGTCTGAAGTCAATTGTAGTAAGCCACAGATCAACTTTTGTGTACTGCAAATTGAAAGATAAGTTGATTGCTCTGATTCTAACTCCGCAGAAAAGAGAGCAATTATTATGTTTGTGGTAAGTTTCTATTCTGTGGCATTTATATTGAAGTTATTATTTGAGACCTGATTCCCTTATCTGAGCATAGTGCAAGTATCAAAATTACCTCATCTAACACATTTTATCTAAGCCTCCTCTAACTCTGGTGTATATGCAGTATATATTTTGAAAAAAATAACTTTGCTGTTTATTGCAAAGAAGGGATTTTGTTTCTCAGTCACATATGCTCAAATAAATGTTATGAAGACAAAAATGGGCTTCCTGAGGGCAGAACTGGTTTTGTGAATGAAGTAATGGATATACTTGGACATTTTATTCATAGAAAGGGAAGAACATTGTTTAATATATTTGTTTTTTCTTTAGTTAAAATATAAATATTTGATAAGAAAATATAATAAAGGTAGAGCATCTGGAAAGACATCTAGAAAGATTTAGAACAAAAAATGATGGTTATCTTGCCAGCTTTCTTAACATCACTTTGATTTTCCCTGATAATTCACAGAGTAATGCTTCATTTCTGTCTCATCATTTTGAATGCATTATTCATAATAATAAATTTTTCACTAGAATATTAATGATGCATTATAATAGCAGTGATCTTGATGAAGTAATTCATGCTGCTCTGTTTTAAATGAATCTTTTTAACAATAAAAATGTGCTAGGATAGAAGTGGTTGTAGTTCTACTTGCCTGTGAGGCCTGAAAGATTTATTTAATGAATTTGTTATAATTCAGGAGGTTTGGATATTAGATCTACAGCCTCTCTCTCCCCATATAAACCTCCTGAATATTCCTGTCTTTAAGGAATACAGTGTAGATTTCATATCAGTTATATATGCTTGTTTGCTGATGCTGCTTTTTTTCCTTGTTTTAGGAAACAATTTGTATTCTGCTCATTCTTCATGAGTTTGGGGGTAAAAAAGCAAACAAAAGAAAGCCCATGCAGCTCATCTGTGTTTTAATTTTCAAGGGCTGACAGCTGCTAGGATAAACTCATCTGAAGTCATTTGTAGATATAAATACTGAGGGAGCCATAAAATTACCAAATCCTTAAAGCCTATAAATAAAAAAAAAATTACTGTACATAAGACTAAGTAATTTTTTCCTCATGTCTGTATCCATAGCATGTTACTATTGCATTATATAAGGAGGAACATGGGAAATATTCAAAGAGGTGTGATAATTTGAAAATAGTTCCAACAGAGTTCTTGAGCCTGTTAAAAAAATTCTTGCGCCTGTTTAAATCCATGTCTTAGAGGCTGTTTTCCAGTTAGAGTGGGATGTGATGCACTTTAATGCAAACTGTAGTGGGGCATGTGATTTACAGGCAGGGATCAAGGATGGGATGCAAACCCAAGCACCAGTAATAGGCTGAACACGAGTAATAGACCAGCTGTCATCCTGGACTTGCATTTTTGAGAATGCTTGTTACTATGCTGTACTTTTCTCCTATATCTTTCAGGATGTGGGTCCTCATGGTGTAGCCGATGTTTTATAATCACAACTTCTTTGTGTGCATTTTCCTGCCCCAGGATCACTAAATAATTCACACTACTTGGTCAAATTGAAGATATGTCTCGATAGAATAATTTGCTAACTGCTGACTATTAATTCTTACCTCTGTACAGCAGTAACACTGGGAGATGAGGCAAGAGATGCCTGTATAGGCAAAGTAAAACAAGGAGTTCATTCACCTGTTCTCATAAGCAGGCATGTGTACATCCCAAGGAAAGCAAGGCTTCATCATGCATCATGGTGGCTTTGAAGACAAATGCTGTCATTCTGATCTCCCCCTGCTTCCTTTTTCATCCCCCGTGCTGAGCACGAGGTTATATGGTCTGGAATATCCCTTAGGTTTGTTGGAGTCAGCTGTCCTGGCGATGTCCCCTCACAACTCCTTGTCACCTCCCACCTGCACGCTGGTGGAAGGGGTTGAGGACCAGAAAAGGTCTTGACTTAGTGCAAGGCTGCAAATTGCTCAAATTGATCTCATATCTTGAAGAGCAAGGTAACAGATAAGCAAGACATCAAGTCTAAATTATGCCTAATTTTACTAATAGGAGACAGTCCCGAATATAAAACATACAGACTTGCCCAAGATATACTCATGACTACCTCATCTCTAGAGATGTAGTAGCTCAACAAAAATATTTCTATTTCAGTTTCTACCAATTTCAAAGCAAATCTGTCTCGAAACAGATCTTATTCTAGGAATAGGTTGGAAGTGCCAAGTGCATAACAATATTAGATTTCTAAACCATCAAGAATTTTTAACACTGAAAATGTTGCAGCAGCAAGAATAACAAAACCCAAAGAAGGTGTGCTGAGGACAAAACTTAAAATGCTTACTTTCCTTATCTTTATTTATTTATTCAACAAGTTTTGTCAAATCTATGGCATGAATTTTTATTTCATAAGTAAGAAGAAGAAGAAAATAAAGGATGGCTGTCAGAAAAAAAAGCAAGTGTGTCATTTTTATGGTTTAGTCCCAGGCAGCAGCCAAGCCCCCAGAGAGTGCTCACTCACTCCCCCAGTGGGATCAGGGGTGGGACCAGGGAGAGAACCAGAAGGGTAAAACTGAGAAAGCAGAAAAGGCCTTCGCTCTGTGCAAGCCCTGCTCAGCAATAACAAAACCATCTCTATAATATTAACCCTGTGTTCAGAACAAATCCAAAACACAGCCCTGTACCAGCCACTGAGCAGAAAATTAACTCTACCCCAGCCCAAACCAGCAGATCTGTAAACTTCCTTTTCAGCAATTGTCTATAGGTAATTTTGTTTCATTATTGTTTTCTGTACTTCCAAATTCATCCCTTTTATTAAAACATAACTTACCTTAAGATAAGTGAGACCTGTTTCTTTACTTTTGAATGTTAGTTGTTGCTTTCTATATATAAACAGATTGGTAATATGAGGAAGTCCATTCATTAAAAGATTATGTTGTCTTGCTAGTGAAGTAAATTTTCTTTAGACTTAAATAGTGCATGGATTGCTGAAAAGGAAACAAGATGGAGCTATGTTTTAACAACTTCTGAAAACAATTCCTGTCCACTGTGCAGAATGAAAAATACTCAGCTCTGGGTCAGTCACAAAGGTGGTGTTGATCCCTTGTGAACCACTGCACAACAGAACACTGAAAGCTAAGTTATGCTTTTCTAAATGGCATAATGGTTTGGGTGTTTTTCCTGTTTTTATGGCAGGTAGTAAACTCACATTAATTTCTTTATGCCCCAAGGTATGGACCTACTTTACAGATAAAAACTATGTGTGGGATTTTTTTCCCTCTTGAAGTCCCTGTAATTTGGACTTGAGAGAGGGGAGGATAATATAGTAAGGGTTTTTGAAGGTCTAAAAAGGCCTCTCAAGTTGTTTTTTTTTGGTGGTTTTTTTCCTTTTTTTTCCCCTTTTACTTTTTAAAGAAGGCAAGAAGGCAGTGCAGTGTGTGATCCTATGGTTTGATCTTTTTACATATAGCAAATTACAGTGCTGAGAGCAGAGGCCAGAAACTGATAATAATTCTATTTGTAAAGTTAAGGAGGTATTTCACATGGAAGTAAGACTTTACTTATTTTCTGATTTGCTTTTGAAGAGTCTCTCCTTCAGAGAGCAGAAAGTTTCTTCATATGTAGTGCTAGACTGGTGTAGGCCAGCTGGTTGGGAATTCTGACTCCATTATCCAGAGTATGTCACTGATGCTCTGTTGTTTGTTGGCCCCTAGATGTTACTGTTGTGTAAGGCAGTAGAAGATAAAGCCTGATGGTAAGACTGACATACTGCTTCTTGTGCTGACAAATGCAAATTGATTTTTATCTTTGCCCTTTCTTTGTCAGATGAATTGGCTGGAGCTGGACAGGTGGCTATGCTTAAAGGGAAAAGGAGAATGGGGGGAGGGGACTGGAGAAGGTTATACCTGGCACAGACAAGGCTACATGAAAGTAGGATTCTCTAAGTATTTATGCAAGCTGTTTCTATGCCAGCAGTCAAATTATGTATGGATGTGTCTGGAGAAGGGTGTCATCCTGAATGGTGGGACATTGGCCTGAACTCCTGTACCCTGATTGTCTCTGGGAGAAAACCTCTTTTCTCTGTTTGTCTTCTAGAGTGTAAGATCTGAAGGCAAGGGTTGCCTTCTTTTTTTGTCTTTTACACCAAACATATTCTCAGTGGCCAAGACAAATAATCTGTCTCCGGAGGCACTGAGTCTGAAACTCTCTCTGACAGCTGAGAAACAGTATCTGCATTGTGCACAGTTTTTGAATGTGTAAATCCAAATAGATAAAAAAGCACATGGTGTTCCTTAACATATGGATGCAAGTAGATGCTTTTTGAGCAGTTGCTGACATAATGAAATGAGTAATGAAATGAATAATTCATTCACTCTGAGAAATTAGATCAGTGTTGTTTGCTTGTGTTTACACTGGGTCATTCTGTGAATGTAAGATGGTGGTTACACCTTACACCAAAGTAAGGTGGTTGGTTGGAATTTTTTTTTAATGTAATTGCTATGGTTCATTTCTGTACATGTGTTTCCAGTTCATTCTTTTATAATAAGTCAAAAATTTTGTCAGGGCTTTGTAGCTGCACCTTTAGGGCCATTTAAATTGCCTTTGTGTCATATTTCCAAAATAATTATTCCCATTTAATGGTAAAGATGGCACTTAATCTTATGTAATCTTATGTTCAGAGGACTCTACTTAGCAGACTTTGACTAAAACTGTTGATTTCAATAATTCAAATGCAGGGAATTTATGAATACTTACACATTACTTGGCCTGCTTGACATACATAAATTAGACACAGGTAGACGAAGTCTTCATAGGTGTAGATTAGGCAGGATTTTGTTCAGAGTCATTCTATCCCAGCAAAATGCTCTCTAGGAGTAATGCAAATAAAAACAGTGTGTTTCACAACATTGTATGTACTTTTATGCAACATAAATTTTAAATATTATCTTTATTATTTATGTATATCCAAATCAGTTTTTACTTCTTGTAAATGTAAAATATTTTATAAATTTTGAGCCTAAATGCAGATTGGTAGTTATAGCCATCAGACCTGATTGTAATCCTTGCAATTAGTCCCAGAAACGAACATAAATATTTGAGATGGAAAGTAAATAATTTAAAATGAATGTGAAAAATTTGGACTATGAAAAACACTGTCAGATCTCCATGTCTGTAAAGCAGCAATAGAAATATGGCTTTATATCAGCTGAAAATTGTGGGCGTTTTTACTCGGCATAACAATACAGTTTAGCATATTCGTACTGTCACCTGTAACTCAGGTAGTTTTTAAAAAGGAAACAAAATGTGTGATATCAAGCAGGTCACCACAGACTTAACAGTGTAATAATAATAGATCCAATCTGTGAAACCATAGTATTTTCATTTTTCATTATATCTCCTGTTGAAGCAGATATTTGAAGTTTTAAATTCACATGGGAATGGATTATTTCTGATATTAAAGAAATATTTTCTATCAAATCTAGTTTTGCCAGAGATACACATTGAGTTTTAGCTTAATAAGGCATTATTTGCTACAAAATATGAATTTAAAGCACTTCCTATCTTCAAACTGTACATTCATGAATGGGAAAGTGTTTCTTTTTAAATGACACTCACTTACTTAATATTTTTAAAAGTAAGACATTATTATAGGCCAGTTCTCTGGTTTTGGGGATAACTCTGAATGCTGAATACTAGTTATTTAGAACCCATGGAGTTTTATTATAAAACTTTAAATGTATTGCATACTTGGGATTTTCTTGCCAAAATGTATTTTAGAAATATGTAACACTGTAATTGATAAAGCGCCTGGGAAAAAACCTCCAAAGGAAAGTTCTGAATTCCTAAATTTGCTGCTAGAGTTCATGGCATGTAACCTGAACATATAGTGACAAAAGCTGATAGATAGAATTGAAGCAATATTGTAAGTCAGTTTAGTTGATGATAATACTCCAAGTGATGGCACTGAATGAAAGGATAGTACTTATGATATCTATGCATGCATCATGTCTGCTATCAACTAAACAATGCAAGAAAAATTTCAAAATCTCTTTGTTTCACACTATTAGTAACATAGGCCATCCATTCAAGAAACTTAACTCAAAGTTATATAATTTATGAAATTTAATGAACAAAACATGAGTTGTAATTTCTCCAGTCAAATGTGTGGTTTGCAACTTTCTTCATTATCTAAATGTATGTTAAAAAACAAACCAACCCTAAATTTTTGCAAACCCATGTGTAATGTGACTGTTTTGGGTGTTTTTTGTTTGTTTGTGTAGGTTTTTTTTTTGTTTATTTGTTTGTTTGCATTTGTGTAGGTTTTTTTGGTAGAACATATGTAGGAATTTCACTTCCGGTCTAAAATAAGAGAAGAAAACCTGGAAAATCCCATTAAATCAGTTTTCCTTTATAATTATATATCCCACTAACTGTTTAGGCATCTTATTACTTAAAGATTAAAATGAAAAAGAAGCAGATATTATGCTGAAAGATCTTGTCTGAGATATTGCTGTAACACAAACACTGTGATCGAATGAAGTCAGATATGTGGTGTACAGTCCTGAAATTGGTTTGGCAAGTTTTTAGAGGCTTCTAAAAACCTGCCAGTTTGCTGTGATTTATTTTCTGAGTCCTAACACTTTTAGCTCAGTTCCTAGTAAAAAGGAAAATTGCTATCATTGAATGATTGGCTTTAAAAAGGAAAATTGCTATCATTGCATGATTGGCTTATCTATTTGCATTTTGAACAGTCTGTTGAAAGCAGTGCCCTCATCCAAGTGCACAGTTGATGGGTTTTGATGTTTGGGTTTGTCTTTTGCCCCATTTAGTATACAAGCCTTGTGTCTCTTTAATAATCTTGGGACTATATGTTAAGAACTGCTAGCAGATTACTTGTCTTCACTAAATGCACTAACTGTAGTAAAATACAATAAGAAAGTCCTTGAAAGACAAATAAGTGATATATAGAGGAAATTAAAAGTATTTTGAGGTAGGAGTTCTTATTTGGATACATTCATGTCTGATGAAAGTTAGAGCTGCTGGCTTTTCAGTGCAAGCTAATCCCAGAAGCTTCAGGCTTGCTGCCTTACCCTGGGAAACTGAACATCACAAGGTTAGACAGCTGGCATGTTCTGCCAAGTCCCCTGGAGCTCAGCATTTTAAATATTTTTCTCTGAAGGGTTTAGAGTGACATGTACTTCAATAGTACATGCAGAGTAGTTACAAAGCAGTCATTTGAGTTTTAATTAGACTGATATGTAGCTGCACATCTGAAAACCTGAAAAAACATTAATAAATCTGTGTTTCAAGCTAAGAACACTTAAAAGTATAAATGCTTATTTTAAGCCTTTTAGATGAATGTTTGTCTAGAACAGTGGTTTCAAATTAGCTTTGTACCCCTTCTTTGCAGTTCAAGTCATGGTATTATTACTTTGTGCTCAATATTTTTAACAACTGTTAGGCTAAATCTGGTTCAGCAGACTCTTATGAATAATCCTAGCCCAATGGGCTCTCAGAAATTAGGGCAAAGAGATGTGGCCTACTAATGAGTGAATCTGTGTTTATTTGAGGTATCTAATATTCATAATATCTGAAACAAAATGGAAAAAAGAGTATCAATTTTTTTTTTGTTTATTTCTTAAGACTTTTTGAAACAGACCTTGTGGGTTGTGATTTTCAAGATTTTAGACTTTACCTCCTGGTTACTTCCCCATGAAAAAGAAGGAGGATTATTTGTGCTTTTGTAGCAACTGACAAATGCTGTGACTTGCTAGTATAACAAGAATATTTTCAGCATTAAATTAAGAGTGTTAGTTTATAAATAGTCTGAATTGGATGAGGGAAGTTGGGCAAGTGGAAGTAGTTTGGAATTTGAAGATGGATGCTTTGTGACCCTGTGTTTGAAACCCAAATGCAAGTTGTTTTAGTGACTTTCCTAGTGCTGACTGTTGGGTTACAATGTACAAATACAATATTAACTTTTTCTGGTCTCACAAACAAAAGAACAATTGCTTTATTTTGCATTTAAAAAATCACAGGCCAGAAGGTAAAAGAAGTCACTAGCTCTTAAAGATTATGCATAAATGCTAAAGGTTATAGTTATAGTTCAAGGTTCTTTTCCTGAGGGTTTGATTGTTATTGAATAGTTGGTGAATGTTTGCTGTTTGTTTGAAAACCTGTACATGATAGAGATGGACATGAATATATGAATAATGCTAATGGATATTATGGAGCTTTAACTCCTTCCAAGTTCTCTTTTTCTTCCCTACTGGATATAAAGAATGTATTTAGGAGTAGGAAGTTTATTTCATCTTCCAGGTCTTGTCTTGGAATATTTACGAAGACACTGTCCACAAAAATGTTGCCTTTTCATGAGCACTGACTTTTTACATGTGGTTAAAAAAGAACAGGAAACCAATATCACTGGGCTGATTTCAAACATCTGATACAATCTTCCCTTAATACTGCAAACTCTACTTCTATCCCATATCTAAATGTCTTTTAATGATAACAGGGAGTTAAGAATTTCAGGTTTTCTTGTTGTTTCTCCGAATATTGACCAGTTTTATTTGCACAGTACAATGTTTACAGCTGGCAATAAGGCAATAATTGACAGAAATGCAAATCAAAATCAATAACTGTTGAAATGGCTTTAGATAATGTAGGATGAATTCGTTTTGACAGTTTAAGATGCTTTAAACAGCCTAGTATTGATCTTTAAAAGAAGCAGCAGGGATAAACTATTTCTATATGAAGGAAAAAAATTGCAAAATTCTGTGACATTTTGAGTACTATGAGAGAAACAGAAACAGGGCTAGCACAGGACTTGCATGAGAAGGTTGGACAGAGGTCCCAGAAAGCAAACAAGTGTTCTGCTCAGTGTAATATGAAATATGAACTGATTTTCCAAAAAAGTGTTTGATTGTCCATTACTCAATAAATTAGAAAGCCCAGTAATACAGAATTTCTCATTCTAGTGTATGTAAGTTGATTGAGTATTAGCAAATAAAAAGGCCCATAGAAATTAAGTCAAATTGCAATAAGGCCTTATTTTTAAATAAGAAACATGCCTAGTTTGATTAGCTGTTTTAAGAATAAAGCTTAATAAGCCTTGAGTGCCATATTTCATATTTTATTTCGTCTGAAGTACACTAACAATAGATTAAGCCTCTTTGGGCTGATACATTTGAAAAATGCGTATAGATTAATGACTACATGAGTCTTCATTAACTCAAATTGGCAAAACAATTCCTTTTTGTTTTGCATGTTTCTGGCTAATTTATCATGGAGGTGATACACATAATTGTCTGCATCATTCTTACTAAATTTTTTTTCTGTCTATATAAAAGGAGAATCCCTTAGAAGAATTAATGGAAAAGAATTTTGGTTATTTTGAAGAACTTAAAATTATGTGGATATCTTTTTTGTCTGTTGTTTTTAGAAAATAAATCAATACCAGACAATTGAAAGGTTATTTTAAAGCCCAGCATGGACAGGCACCTGAGTAGGGGAGTGAAACATCTTTGCCCGGTTAGTTGAAAGTTAAAGTACTGGCAAATTAAAATTAGAACCTATCTAGAAAATGATATGTACTTGTGCATAGTAGGTGTCTGCAAAGGTCTGTAGTTGTTATCTGATGTCAGAATGTGAAGTTTTGAAAGGGAAGATCTTGACTCTCTGGTAAAGGAGGAAACTCCAGGTTGGTCAATGATCTAAACAAATGCCATATTCTCTTGTAGGGGTGGTATCTGTGAACTTGTTATACTCCCTCCTCATTATGCTCCCCAATGAACATGTATTCAAGGGTAGCAGGAAAAAAGTCCACATGTTATTTAGGTCCTTGAGACTGTCTTTACCATCTCTAAATTTTTAAGCCTCTTGCTTTATTGCTTCTTGCATAATTCACTTCTGAGACAGGTGGGAAATACATGTGGGTATTTCTGTCTAGACAGTACTTTGTGGAAACTTTTTATTCTGTGTGTTACTGAATGATAAGCAAAGAATCATTTAAAGCAGCAGTTGGTTTTATCTTAACAGCTTAGTAGCAATATTTGGGCACCCTAGTCCAAGAAAGAACAAAATGTGAATATTTAGAACAAATTACTCTTGCAATTATTCTTTTTTGATTCTGTAGTTAATAAGGCTGTGTACTAAAACAAGTGTTTGTTTTTCACATCATGCAGTGGATGTTCAGATGTAGTGCCTTGCTCAGGTAAACAGGGACTTTATATACTTAGACATTGATAGATAAGCCACAGTTTCTAAGTATATATGGTTGGCTTTTTTTTTTTTTTTCCAAACAGATATTTATTTTATTTATAAAAAGTGTAAGTATTATTGCACTTTTTATCAACAGTGGAAACGTGTCAGTATAAGTCCTTAAATCCCTGGAAGTTTCCTGGCAGGCAGGACTCTTCAAATCCTTCTGTCTCTGACCCAAATTATCTGCTAGAGTTTCTCTTGACCTACAAGATCTTCATTATTAAATATAGATTTTCTTTTTTTTTTTTTTAATAAAAAGCTTTCAATATATGATTCTGATTTATTTGGTTTACATTGCAGAGGTGGATGTATGTATCTTCTAAGGCAATGTATTTTTTAAAATATAATTTTAAACTGTCTTGCCAGGAGAGAGCTGATGATGCATCTCCTTTCCTTCATTTAAGGGCAAGTCAGAGCATACACTCTCTGTTACCCATTCAGCAATATTTATTTTTCATAGGTACACAGGTTGACCACTGATTTCAACAACATACAATGGAAAATATAATACTTGAAAACTTACAACAAAAACCTTAAAAAGTTAATATTTAATGTCTGTTAAGTTTTTAGTTGATAATTTATGATATAAATGAGCAAATTTTACTTTTCTTAGACACAGTGTTTCATGTTTACTGCAATGTAGATGAATTGCTCATAACAAATAGCATTCTGGAAGAATTAGTATTTAAGTTTATTTGGATGTCATTTTTGTGTGTGTAAATTCTACTGTGAAGATTTCAGATATGGGATAAATTTAACAGTAAGAGAATCTCAGCAAATAATGGCCTATTGGTTATTATGCAGGGGCAAGACCTTCCACAGATGCAGGTCAGGCTGTGTCACTTATTACAGGTACAAAACACGTGCATGTCTGCCCTATTTATTTGATCCTGAAAGGTTAGAGGGTTGCTGCTTAGAAACATGACTGTTGTAATGTATGGTTTATATTAAATCTGGTCAGGGATTAGGAAGATTTTCCTTTTGGCTATCTGGTATGTTTTTCAGATAGGGACAAAGTAATATTTTATAAAGGTCATCTTTCTGCAAGAATGCTGCAAGAATCAAGGGGTAGCTGCTTCCTTACATGTTCTAAAGCAACAATACCCTCCCATGATAATAATCATCCTGGATTTTTCCATAATTCGTTGCAGTAGCTACAAATACAACATAATCTCTAAGATAAAAGGGAATGTTAAGGTTTTGAATTATACATATAAGATTAGCATAATAAGATAGAATTTTCAGCATTAATATGAAGATAAACAATGTTTTTGTTAATTTGGATGTATGCCTAGACCCTCTGTAGCACTGTTGATCCTATGAGCTTTTCTTATTTTATCAGTCAGCATGAAATTTTCCTAATTACCTTAAAAATTAACACATTTTCACTGCATTAGGGTGATACACTATCAATTAAGTTCATCTAAGCTTCTGGCTACAGCAGCAAATGTTGTGATGGGAGTTGAGCTGATTGACCAAGTTTATTCATCAATGCTGCAGTAGTTGTATGGCTCCTTATCGAATATCGCTTCTATCTATTGCTAAGACTTCTAAATTTTCAAAAAGGAGATAAAAAGGAAACAGCTCTCAGTAATGTAGATATGTGGGACTTATGTCCTTAGGTTAGAGAGGAGACTAGAGGGAAGAGATGGAGGGTAAGAGGAAAAAGCCTCTTACCCATTTAAAGATGGAATATATGCAGCCCTTAATCTATATAGAAAGTAAATACCTTACTAGGAATTACAGCTTCCAAGTGATTAAGATAGTCTGCTCTGTTAATAATGGCCTCAAGACCTTTGACTGATTTCAGGATCAAGGCAATTTCAAAGGGCAAAAACTGAAAAATTTTAAGATGAAAGTTTGAAACTGTTTTCAGCATAAAGGAAAATACTGTAATTGTACTTAAGTAAGAACATCTTAAGTACAAGTAGGTTTCTTATGGATTTTTAAAGAAGATTGTGAGAAGGAAAAACCCCAAGAAGCAGTTTCCTTCTACAGATTAAGTTTCAGGCACACAGAATTTTCTTTGCCAATGAGCTCTGTTACACAATGACTAGCAGATATTTCACTATCTGAAAATGAAAGTTGGAAAGGAACTTTGTCTTCACTGCTGTGTAAACTCATAGAGAATAAAAACTAGTAACTCCCTGTAATCAGACAAAAACTACTGTAGAACAGTGTTTGATGTATCAACAGAAAGTATGCTCAGTGTATCAATGATTTTTCCACTGCTGGTTTTATCAAATCTAATGCTTCACTTATGGGAGACTTCTGCACTCAGAGATCTGGACAAGATGGTGAAACTTTAGATATGTGACCATAGAGAGTATTTTTAAGAAAATTAAAACATTCCATTGTTTAGGTCAGATTAACAAGGACATCAGCATGTGGCATAGGCAACCAGCAGAATTCAAGAGAACCACTGAGGACATGGAGCTGTCTTGTGTTTTAAGATTTGAAAATGGAATTATTGCAATGCATTTGTGTCTGACCTCAGTTCCACCACTAGCTGGTTTTCCCTGTGCTGTCTCCTTCTTCCTGTTTTCTTTTTTTTTTTTTTTTTTAAATTCTAGACCCTGTTCTGATTTTATCCTGTCAGTTTCTAAGTTTTGTCTCCTGAAACAGCTGAAACAGTTTTCCTGTGCAAAAAGGACTCTCTTGAGCTTTCAGATGTTAACAAGAAACTTTTCACTATGTGAAAATGACATTTTTCAGGAAGTAGAACATGCCTGGATTTTTGGACTTTTTCCTAGAAAAAGTGAAAAGTGTACTTGTGACAAAAAGCCACTCCGTTGTCAAACTGCCCTTCCAAAAACATAAGTGCACTACAAGTTTTAGGTAGAATAACAAAAAATGTTTTGAATGCAGAGAATTTCTCTGCTTTTGAGGGAAACAACTGCTTGGGATGGAATGTCCTATAAGAGCCTCATACAGAAAGTGATGGTTTCACACTGAAATAGTCAGAAGCAGCTGATAGTAAACTTCCTGTAGGAGGTGTCCAGGCAATCTTCACAGTCTGCTCATGGTAAACACATGGGAGCTTGACACTGTTCTTGGAGGAGTTTCAGGGAGAGGACAGTGTTACTTGACACTCTCTACAGAACTGAAACGGTAAGGCTCATAATTCATTCTCTGTCTTGTCTGCTTTGGAATTTGATGAATATGGTTCATTCTGTTTGGCTGACAGGACTTGGGTTGTCAGACTCATATATTTCTGTTCTGTCTCCATTATTTCAATGACAAGCTTGAAAACAAGGAAAGCTAGGCCTTCTATGTAGAGTCCTAGAAATAGAAGTTTTTCCTTGGTTATATTGATTGTTTCATCACTGTCACCAGACAGAATCTCATTTAAATAGAAAAGGCTGCCAGAAAGAGATGTATAAATTGAAATGTAACTTGAAAATAGCTGATGGGTTCAGTTTCTTTCAGGCTACTCCCACAAATAGGACTACAGATGTTTTGCTTAAATTCTGTACTGAAATGAATTTTCTGTGTCCTCCTACTTGCATTCTCGAAGTTAGGCATCTAGTAAATGTGCTAGCATTAAAAAGAGTTATGAACACCCACATCTCACTTTTTGACATCAGGCTGCTTAATTAGGTAATTGATTAGGCACTGCTGTGTGAATTCTCAGTATATAGTTAAAAACTAAATACCTGCAAGTCCATTTAATTGGGAATGTGGTTAGAAAAATAACAAAAATAACTGTGAGCTTAGAAAAATAACTAAGAAGCTTGCAAATATCTAGGAAGACAAGTAAAGCTGAGGTGAAGCTGCTTATTCTAGAGACAGAATTGTGTTTGCTGATGCAATTAATTATCCTTCAGTCATCATTAATATTTATGAGAGGCAGAAGTTCAGTTTACATTCACAAGATTATATGCAACATATTATATGAGCAGGTTGTACATTCCAGTGGCTTGTTAGCACTGTGTGATTGTCAGAGTAATGACAAGAGCACTGAGTTTTGTGTCTCAGCCTCTTGCTTTTGCTGGAGTGTGTAAATAGAAATTCTGTAGAAAATGAAACTGAGGATAATTAATACATCCAGTACCCATGATTCACCTGTGGGTTGGAATGCAGTTAGGGTTGAAATATATTTCAAAAGCTTTACTTGAAACACCTTTTTAATAAAGGGTATGATTATCTAATTTGCATATCTGCCTCCCACAGAGTAAAGCATAGTTTAATATGCAAATATTGCTACAGAAAACTAGTGTACACAATAAATGTAGTTTAAAATGACAGGAAGAATAAGGAATTCACCAATTTTCTAAATAATCCAGTAATTACTTCAGTAATGGGTATGCCTTAAAAATTCCAGATGACCGTTACATTTATTTTAACTTGTCTAATTTTGCTCATTGGGCTATTACAAGCCATGATGAAGGAACAATAGAAAAAGGTAATAATAATTTATTACTTTTCTCCTAGAGGTACTGAATGTCCTTTTGAAATGTAATATACAATTTCTATTTATTTTAAAATATGCAAGTAGTTCATTTTTAAAAAATGAACTACTTGCATATTAGGCTGTAATTATGACTGAGTAGATTTTCTAAAAAGAAAAACTGACAAGAGGGCAAATCTAAACATAAACTGGCAGCCAAATCAGTAATGCTTTAATTAATACTGAGATAAACTGGAGTTACTACTATTTACCTTTTAAGTTAGTGAGTATATTTTGGATTCAAACCCATTAAAGTATGATTGATTTTGCAAATGTGTCAGAAATAAACTGAAAATAAATTATACTGAATACTGCCATTGCTTATCAGAATTTTCCACTGATGATATGAAGTGATACAGGTTCCCTGGCTTGTCCAAGGCCATTATATACTCTGTCACAGAACAAACCAACTCCCGATTTGTAATATGAATTAATTTTCTATGTCAGTTACTGCAGCAAATATAAATATGATGAAAATTCGTAGAAAAGAAAGTTGAAGATTGCCAATATGGTTATTTATATCTGATGAGGCCTCTGCTTTTGAGCTGATCAGTTTATGGGGTTATAGTTTGTATTCTGTTATCAAAATAGAGATGTATTATTACCATTTAACTGTTAGTTAAACCTGGTAGTTTTGGCATTTATTAAAAGTGCATTGGTGGGTTGTTAGACATGTAGCAAAATATTTTCTTTAAAATTATTTATTATTAATAGTGTGTTCATAGTCTAGCAAAGCAGTCACTGAAATATCTGCCAACACATTTCACCTGTCCTCAAAAAAGCCTGATGTTGAAAACAAATTGCTACAGGTTTTCCTTGCAGCCACTAGAATATGCAGTTGCTCTCCAGACTGGGTACTAAAATGTACTATGTACTGTGCATGAAGATGTTGTTCAATAGAGAATGTTAGACTGCCATAGAATACCTTTATTTTTCATATGCCATCCTCTGTCTGTGTGTGAGATAATTTGACAGACAATAAGATAGATAATCAGAGGTCTGGCAAATACTCTGATTTTCTTTCCTCATTTTTATTTTATGCTTTGAAGAGATGGAAAAGCCAGTGTGAGTAATTTGTTATATTTAAATGAGAATTTTAAAATTAGTTAGAATTATTGTCTTTGGAGGGGGCTATTCAAGAGAGGAAACTTCAGTCTGAGGCCCAAAGTCTCATCCTTTAAATCCATAGTGTTAAAAGCATCAGCATTGAAATAAAGTGTATAGGGATGAGCCGAACTGTAACTGAGCTAAATACATTGGCAGGTCTGCATCTGTCCCCTGTTTTTCCATGCTTTGATAGTTGTACGTCCTGGGATTGATGCAGTCATGCCTGTTGGATCTTCAGTAGACCAGAGCTGGCTGAGGAACTGCCAGAGAGGAAGGTCTAATTCACATGCTCCCTGCAAGCATCAGTAGGTGCATCTTTCCTCAGCTCTTAAGGGAAAAACATTTCTCTCTGAGGGCCACCAAGTACCCAGGCATTCATGCAACGAAGATGAGGTGAGATAGTATGCTCTCCCTTTTGCCTCATGAAAAAAAAACTGCCTCTAACATTTTGCTAGACTGTAAGAACACAATACTTCTTTCACTTAATTAAAGCAAAATGATCCCATACATTTCTCCTTTTTCACTGCCTAGCAGCAAAAAGTGTGCCTTACCTGCAATGAGAGTAGCTGAACAGTGTTCATTGGGACTTCCTACCTCAGTTTTAATGGGTAGGAGAGGAAGTGCTCATGGCTGTCTTGAGCATAAAGGAGAATGAAATGGATGAAGGAAAAGTGTCCTAGTTATGTTGGTTTGACCAGTGTTTGGGACGATGCAGGATTTTTGATATTGGAGAGTATATAACCTTTGGGGTAGATTCAATAGTAAAACATTTGATATGTCCAGAATTGTATGTGTGAGACATGTTCTGCCAGCAAAAATGCTACTTTAAATAACAGTAATAACAGTGGGAATATTGTTAAGGAGACTTTGTTTGCTTATTTAGGCAGAAAAGGTAGCCTTGGCTTATTTCTGAGCACCGTGTATGGAGCATTTTTTCTCTTTTGTTCGTACTCTTGTTTGTCAGTTTAACTAGGCAGACTGGAGAGTGAGCACTACTGTTAGGCTGTGAGGCTTTCTAGACTGGAAAACTGTCCTTATGTTAACTGAGTAGAAGCAGCACCTTGCAGCCTGAGATCTTTGTGTGCTCTTTCCTGCTTTGTAACGTAAGGGCTCGTGGTGGTACTTATATTACAAAGGTGTTTTGAAGACCATCTAATTGGTCGTTTGTTGGCCTAGTCTTAGCATTAAAAGGACGGTTGTAGTGTCTGACTAGCTACAAAAGAAAAATGGTAACAAGAACACTGACAAATAATTAGAGACCTGATTCTGAAGGAGTTGGCTGAAAAATATTCCATGCCAAAGTATCATTGCATAAGTCAGTCAAAACCCATGTAACAGAAGATGCAATTAAAGTCTTTTTCATCTGGCTGAAACTTAAAGTACAATTTTACATTAATTTCATTGAAATATAGGTATTGGAAAATAATGAAAGATCTATTATGTATTAAACAGACCTGAATTGCTGTATTTTGTAGGGATGAACAGCAATATAATAAGCTGGTAAGAATGTGAGGTATTCTGAGTAAACTAACTTTTGGGGGGGAAAAAACGATTTTGCAACTACCTTTTACAATTTGGCCTTGGAAGTTGCCTCTTCACTTTGTACACAGTTTGAGTAAGTGTGCTGTTTTACAGCTTTAGCAGCAAAAGCATTCATGCTGTAAAAAACTGGATTCCAACAGTCAATAAAAGTATTCCTAAACTAAATGAAAATGAAAAGAAAATAGAGAAGGAATACGAAAGAATTTCTGAGGCAAGTAAAGGTGTGTAGGAGTTGCATGTTCTTTTAACAGAAGAAAAGATCCCCACATAAAGTCTAATTTTACATTGCTACTTTGTAACTTAGACATTGCTATTACAAACCTCTTTCAATTTTATATGAATATTTATGATAGTCTGGAAAATTAATTTTTCAATAGTTCAATGATATTTATTTCAAGCATGACAAGTTAAATAATGATTTTTATAGGACTCTTTAGTTTTATCCCAGTTAGAGCAGCCTGTGGTGAAGTGTAGTGCCCTGCAAGGCTTTGAAGCTGCTGGCTTGGCCTTGATACTTGATGTCCACTATTTCTGCTAGGAAAATTCATCTTGACCTTTATGATAATGATGAGCTCTGGCTAACTACCAGTAGCCTAAAGACTGAATTTGGTTTTCCTCACAATCTGAGCATAATGTCTGGGACACATGTTCCATGTGCTAATGTCCAAGCAGACCCGTCATTGCTTTGCTTAAGAGCCTTTCCACTCCCATTTTTTTTTCTCTGATTGCCTTTGTACAACTTGTATTGCTGCTTCTATTCCTTCCAAGGAGCACATGCAAGAAGAGTCTGCCTCTGTTCCTTCTAATCACTATTAGATTTTTAAAGAGAATTACAAGATCCCTCTCCTCCTCTCTGCAGACACAGAGGGAGAGTGCACTAGCCCTGACATTCACGGTGATTCTCTGCTGAACTTGATGAAATTCGTTGGTTTCTTCTTTTATTGAGAGTTTCTTTCTTTTTTTAGAGGGGACCTGATACCCCAGGTATCAGCTTGCACATGCTGAGCAGAGCATTGCTCCCCTTTACTGGCTAAAACTTAACTGTTGCAGCCCAGTATGTGGCTGGATTTCATAGCCTCACAGATGTATTAGATCTTTCAGATCCATGGATGGTGAGGCAAAATACAGCCACTGGAAAGTGCTACTCAGCAAATGTGTTACTAATGTGATCTCACGGTTTTCTTTTACCTAGAATGTTCCACCTGATTTGTCCATCTGCACCTTTGTGCTGGAGCAGTCTCTGTCAGTACGGGCCCTCCAGGAAATGCTGGCCAACACAGAAGAAAATGCAGAAGGGGTAAGTTATTAAATATTCACCTTTCTTCATCTCGCAAAATATATGTATAGCCCATGGCTACAGAATCATCGGGGTCGGAAGAGACCTTTAGGATCATCCAGTCTGACCACCAACCCATCCCTATCACTGTAACCCACTAAACCACATCACCCAGCAGATCCAGGTGCCTTTTAAACACCCCCAGGGACGGTGATGTTGTCTGCAAAAATTGGATTTATTACCCAGTGATAAGCCAATAATTACGCATTTGAAAGACTGTTTATTTCAGAATTCCACAGGCCCAGTGCTAGATGGCATTCCACAGATCAAGCACACCAGCTATCAAAACTTTTTGCTATTTATACATTTTAGCAAACAAAGGAATTAGCATTCCTTGGCTACATGTTACATAGCTCTCTTACTAATTCTTATTATCTTCTATTGGTTAATTATTCTCTTAGTTTTCATGCCAATTAGTCCACATTCTCAGTCTTTCTCTTCTTGTGGGTCCATTGGTTTCTTGGGTTGGTGGTCCACGAGCCAGTACCACAGGTTTCATGGCTGTCACATGCTTATAGCATGATTGTGCTGAATTTTCTTCCTTTGCTACAGGAATGGTCTGGTTTTTTTTGAAATCATAACCACTTGCAGTGTCCACTGAAGGTTGCTAGAGTTGTAAATTTGCAATTTCAATGTGCTATGGGTCAGTATAGAGTTAGAAGGGTGTTTTAATTTGAGACTCTCATAATGTGTCATATAAAGCTTGATCACTTCTGAACAAATAAGCTTTCTGAGCATTCCTGACTATATTGAGAGAGACTGTCAAAAGGTCTTAAAATTACTTGGATGTTTGATGGTTGTGTTTGGAAATAATGAAACTTTTAGCTGATGTGCCCTCAGCTAAAATATACTGTGACAGACCTTTAAGCTGAAGATAAAATATTATTGAGCCTTGGTGGACAAGAAGTAGCAGTCTGGAAGATTAAGGATATAGGAATTACTTAAATCCTATAAGAATTATTATTCCTAATAGGAATTAATTAATTTTTTGACTAGCAAATAGTTATTTACAAATAAATCATAGTACTGTAATTAATTACTGTTCCCTGCAGTGCAATTAATTTGATTTGTTATGCTGTAATTGAATGCTCCATATGCACCTTATAGTGTTCATTTGAATGCTGTGCTCTAGCTCACATCCTGTAAATTTTTGAAGAAGAGTGACTGTAGGCATAAGAGTTCTATAGGCAAAAGAGAAATAGGTGTTAACCATAAGTCCATCACTCAGGAAAGCTGGCAGGAGATAAATATGCCCCTGGTATTTATGGGGATGCCTCAAGAAACCAAACCAATGTAGCGTAGTCAGTCCTATGAAATACCAGGCACTTAGACTGAAAATGGTATTTGGGAAATGAAGTCTGGAAGCAGTCCCATGGATGATCCAGAGTATGTTCTGCAGTAAGAATTTGTCCAAGAGAATGAAAAGCATATCTGAGAGAAGAGGTGGTACCAGAGTAAGCAGATATGGACTTCTAAACCCCTCTTCCCTTACTTTGTGAATACTGAAACCAAGAGCAAGCAAATTCACAGGGGAAAAAATAAAATCAAAATAACAGACCCACAGAGGCATAATGTCAAAAACCACAGCCCAAACCCCAGGATGTACAGTGATAATTGTGTATGGCCACATGTGTAAAGAGCAACAGTTTTCTTTCTGTTTATTCCCAACAGATGTAAGCAGGGGCATGAACTGAAGGAAGTATGGGGGAATGTGTGATCACGTAATGCTATAGGGCAGAATGCAGTGAATGAAAAAGCATTCAATTTTCAAATATGAAGTACTGAAACTTTTCTTTAAATCATAACATCAACTTGCAGATTTTCTCTTGCACTATCTTTAGCAGAGTCCTAGGGCCATGTGTTAAGAGAATATTTCTTTTAATACGAAGATCACACCCAGAGAACATTGGAGAATGAACAAACCTCTCTGCAGAATGATTAGGTAATGTGAGCTCGGGTATTCTGCTGGGAACAGGGCAGACTTAAGAGCACGTTGTAGGCATCTTAGGTGGAATGTTTGCACTAGTTCTGGACTATTTTTTGCACTTGATGTGAGTAGAAAAAGATTTTTGTAGGACACACTGACTGATGAGACATACCATGTTTGGTGGTAATCTGGTATTTTCTGGAAAAAATTACTGATGTTTTCTGTGCATAACCATGAAGGTCAGAATTCTGGACACTTATACCCATGCCTAAATAACACTGATGACAGCTGCCCTGGTCTACAGTGCTCTGTACTCAAAGGTCTTCTGAGATGTTTACAGGAAAGATAAAGCAAAGTTCAGTGTGGTCATTATGTGGCTCTTGGCTGTTTACAGAGTAGTTTACTGTGCTCTCAGCACCAACACTAGCAGAAGATACAGAGCTACAGCTATACCAACAGAGACAGATGGTGTTCAGTAAATCATAAATATATTTCTACAGCAAATTTGGATGGCTTCTGTGGAAATGCATTAGGAATCTGCTTGTGTCTCTTGCATATTGATATATTGATATTAGAAGAGAACCATCTTGAAAATAGTAGTTTGTAGATGAGCACAAGGTCCTATTGTCAACGTCAATATTTTTTTATTAAGTCTCTGAAAGTCAGGAGTGATGATGATGATATTAAAATGACTGAATATGTACTTGCTGATAAATTAATAGTACTGGCATTTGGTATCTTTATGTATTTTCTATTTTTCTATGAAAAATACACAGATTTTGCCTTTGCATTTATATTTGTATCTCATAGGGCAGGTACTTACATAGGCAGCTTCATATTTGTTTGAAGTAACTGTCAAAAGAATTTTTAAGATACAAGGTTATTTGTCTTACCTGAAGCACTATTACCTTCCTGGAGAAGCATCCATTCTTTTTATTAAAATAACAGTGCTTCATTTCATTTAGTAGAAAAAAGTACAGAAATTTTTTGAGAAATTGTTGCTATAAACTGGTTTCATGACCTCAGTTTTCTAGTGGAAAGAATCCTGCAAAAGGAGGTTTTTTCAGTCCTCAGTTACTTTTCATTACATTAGAAATCATTAAGATGCTGTGCTTGTAAGAGGTCTCCTTGTGCTGGTTTGCCTTTTGTGTTGTGTAATCTTCTCTTGAATGCTATGTTTATATAATAGGTATTCTTGTTAAATAACAGGTAAGTTAGCAGCAATGTAATGGCTGAGTAATATGAACAAAATCTCATGCTGACTTGAGTCAGAACAATAAGCAGATATCTTGTGCCTAAGACAGAATAACTGTGTGCACTTACTGGATTTACTGCTACTTCTCAGTTAGTATGTGTTAAATGTGCAAGATCAGCTCTGCAATAAATACCTATGTTTTTAGTGCAAGAATACCAAAATGAGAATTTCCATACTTTGTAAGATCAGTAATCCATCTATCTGTGTATACCTACTTGACTCTCCTGAACCAGATAAATGCTAGTATCAAAGGCAACAGTGGAAAATTACTGAAATTTCCTAAGGAAGAATGTGTGTAGTGCTCTGTTTCTTCTAGACACTGAGTAGTTATTTTGTGCTCTGAGGTTTCATCATTTCCCTGTAAAATAGTATGGTTAGCTCTGACAATTTATTAAAACACTGACATTCATAGCTTGCTTGAATGGTTTTGGTTTAAAAAATAAAACTACAACCTAATTTATTTCCTTAGGTAGCATTATTTTCACTTTTTGTTTTAAACAGGTAATATTTTTTATTTTGCTGGGTTGTGGAGTGCTATATGCATGTACCACTTTCATCAGCGGGAAAGAAACAAAAGCCAATTGTCTGCGCTATGGTGTGTTATGCAAGCAGAATTACAGGTGCACTGTCCTACACAAGGGTGACCTCCAGCCTAGGTGTTATTTTATAATAATTTGGCTAATTTTCTTAGTGTAACATTTTATTATTAGAAAAGCAGATGTAAGTTGATAATGGAAGTCTAAAGCATTTAAGACCACAGAAAGCATTCAGGTCATCTCTTCTTAGCCTGGTTGTTCTTTCCAGTGAACCTTCTCTGGACCCAAGTGCCTTGTATTTCACTAGTTGGGATGATCCTGAAAAGGTGAATCCATAGCTTCTGGAGTAATTTAGGAATGGTCATTGCAACCTGTTGGAACTGTGTTTTGTTTCTGATTTTCTTTCCTCTGATTATCTTTTTGGGTACTTTGATGTTTTTTTCTTTTTTATAAGTATTTTATTTTTTTAAAATCACATCTTCCTTTCCTAGTTCAAGATCTCTATCATCTAATACTTTCTTCTTAAAGTGAAAGTGATTAAATGCCATAATCAAATCAGTTCCTGGAATTTTTCCCTAATTTTCTTAAGAAATGAAGCCTGGCCATCTATCCATTAGTGCTCTTGAATTCAGCAACTTCTGCAATTTCTGGACAATATGAACAATATTAGAAACAGGATTAGATAGTTCTTCATGATATGATGGATATTGGGTATGGGAAAGGGATCTAACTTTATATATCCTATAAGAGAAAAGGAAGGCAAAGTTTTCTCTTTTACATTACCATCAACTGCTCTTGTGCTATTGCACCTTCTGCACAGGTTTTTTTCACTGAGAAAAGATGTCACAAGGCCATGGGAAGGAAGTTGCCAGGTTTCAGATGCAAGGGAGGGATTTATAATTTTCTGGTTTCTTTCAGTTTTGAGATTTAAATTACTTTTTCATGAACATTAAGCAACAGACCTGTACATTGTATGCTATTACCTGTCTCACATTTTATGACAAGGAAAATTATTTCCCTTTGTGCTGTTGTATACCCAGTAGAAAAAGGAATCCTGAAGAAAAGGTATCCAGACACATTTGACATGGAAAAATGCCAGGTATTTTCTTAGCCTCAGTTGGTTCAAAAGTGATACAAATTTTGTCTGAAAGGTTTTTCTTTTTAAATAATCCTCAAGCAAACATGCTGCATGAAAAATAGGTATTAAGATATAAATTTGCCAACATAGTGTGCAAATTAAAATTAAGTGTAAAGTAACCTTCATAAAGCCCATTGTTACTATTATCTGAAATATATTCAGAGGGTTTTTCATATGATTCAATATGAATTATTTTTTTCTAATGGGATAATCTGAGTATTCCAAACAGAGTTACTTTCAGTATTTATATAAAAAGGGGCAAGTTTGAACTTTCATTCTATTCTAATGCTTTTGTTACTTCAGAGTAATAGAAACCAGTTTTGTAAACAGTGAGTAGGTACAGGAAATTAAATTAGTTTGGCATTTAAAGGACATTTTTCTGTAAGTGGACAAGCAAAAAAATCATCTATCATCTGTGTTGTCTGGAAAAAAAATCATGTTATTATGTTGAATTACACTTGGTTTGCCTGCGTTTTCTGAAATATATCCAACAGTCTCATTATATAAATAATATACTATTTTTTTCCACCTTGTTATGTCTTTTATAGTCCTTCATGATAATTGTAATAAATGAGACCACTGAAATTTGAAGATTCTGGATTATATTTTACATGCCATACCTGATGAATAGACTATAAACATATGCATATATTTATATATGACACATATATATACAGTATATACAGGTGTACGTGACTTGCTTTCACATGCCAGTATGTTGTACATCTGTATGTGGATGGGAGACCTGGTATCCCAAACAGAGAATTGTTCCTAACTGCACTATCCCATTGGAGTGACTGAGAACTCTGTTAATAGATTCTTTTACAGAGCTTTAATTAGTTTTTGTTAGCAATGATAAAACATTCTCTTCACTCTGGTCTACCAGAATACTGGTGAGTGCCAAACCATTCCAATTCTACTGTTGTACCATATACCCCCAGGAAAATCTCATATCATTGGGAGGGTGTAGAGTAAGAAACATCTATTTTGGTGACAGCTTCTGGAGCTGCTGTTTGTTGATTTGTGCTTTGTTCTGCCAACACGAGGTATATGCTTGGGCTTTTTTTTGTTCAGGTATATGTTGGAGCATGAGACTCCTGTAGGGTTTTTTTTAGTTTTTGTTTTTTTTTCCCAGTTTTATTAGCAAAGTGTTTGGAACATTCAATTCCTTTGCTAATGGCTAGGCTTCATGCTACATGAGCTGCTCGCTAGTAAAATCATCTGCACTTGGAGCGTAATGTGTTTCCTTTGGAATTGTGTTTTAACGACTCCAGCAGGACAGATGCACCAAACTCACTTATCCTCAATGGAACCAAATGGATTTCTCTCAGCTGGTTTTGTGGCCTTTCACTTCAAGTGTAAGCTTTTTGATTGCTAACTAGAAAAGAGTGTAGTAGTGAAAAAAGTAAGGATTTTTTGCATGTCACCTGTAGCAAGAAGGTGAATGTATAAGTAGCTACAATTTCTGTTTTGAATGACACAAAAAACTAGGAACTAGAATACATCAGGAGAGCTTAGGACTCTCTAGAATTTGCATTGAAATGATTTTAAGTGCTTATTCAGAAAATCACATGTATTTGGTTTTTTTTACTTCTGAGAAAACTTGAAGGGTTTTTTTTGTGGGTGTTTTTTTTTTTTTTGCTATTTGTCTTTCTAGACTTCATCATACAGGGGAAAAATTGGCTCTCAGTTGCCTTAGCATGCTTGAAATTTATTTACTTTTAGGCAAAATGAAATGTAGGGTTAATACCTTTTTAGTTTCCTGCAAATTGATCTTAGTTGCTATATTGTCTACTGAACACTTCAGTGTGCGTTTACTGCATTTTCTCCAATATTTATTTGCCCATCAACTGTGCTATTCTAATACTGCATGCCATGAAGATTTGCTGTGCTTGGCAGCTCTATCCTGTCCTCCTGGTTGGTAATGAAGATGTGAAACTCTCTCCATGCCAATATCAACTCTTGAGGGCTGGTCTTCCAGAGAGCTGCTGGTTCAGAGCTGGAAGCAGACTTCTTTGTGTTTGATACTTTTGAGTGTTCTCCCAACCCATCTGAAGAAGAACATTGGTCGTGGAAGGAAAAATCTGATTGTGGAATGAGTACTCAGTGGAGTACTCAGGCACTGTTGCAGTTGAACTTGGGGAGAACTGTAGCAAATTCAATTCTGCCACTGAAGCAGAATGGAAAAGTGAGGATTGAAACAAGAATTGGTTCAGATTCCATGTGGTCCTAGGGAACAAACTGAAAATAGTTAGACTAGAAGTTGCTGACTGAATATAAGCAATGTAGAAGTCACTGGAACTGGCACTTTTATATATTGAGCTGCCATGAGGACAGCTGAGAAATACTGGCAGAGAGATTAGAATGAGGAACTCAAGGTGTAGTGTGTGGGTTTTTACCTTGGATGAAAAAAGAAGGGGATTAGTTGTTTTTATGCCTTTTACCTGTCAATTCTATAGGTATTATCCCTGTGCCATCTATAAGCTACAGTTTGTTAAAATAAAGTATAGCAACATACTGATGCTTTTCTGTAGAGATTCCCAGTTAGTTCCTGAAAGAGCTTGGAGTTTTTTGATGAAATTTAAGCACAGAAAAATTGAAAATGATACAGTTAAATTTATCTTCAGAATCAAATCCCCTTTTTTTTTCATCAGCAGTTGGAATTGATGTACTAAAGGCTATTTATGTAAAATTATGAAAAGATAAACCCCAAATCTTCACATTCAGATGCTGTTCTAGAATGTTGAAGTCTCAGTTTTGCTGCTCAGTTCTATGGAAAGTTGAGATAGTCTCCTAAACCACTAATTTTGTTAATTCTACCAGATGTCTCAACATAGCTAGTAACATACTGAATTTTTAAACCAGGCCAGTGTAGATAAGCAGTTGGAATCAATAACCTAAGTGGTGATTATTACTTGCATTTTTTTCTGATTTTATTTGTCTTCATACCTCAGGACTGATTTATGCATGCGTTGAGGACCATAGCTGATGAAAGCGACACATAAAATAATGCTAGAAATTGCGTCCTGGGTGTCTCAGACTAACCTCCCTGCTTTGTGTATCACATTGATTTTAGTAGATTCTTTAAATCTATTGATATGTCACAATATTGTGAAAATATTGTATTGTGAAAATTGAATTAATATTTGTGAGGTTAAGTTTGCAGTAGTCAATATCATAAAATGGATAGGATTTAATTGTTTTGTCTTTAGAAGAGTTTTAAAATCAATATTTAGTACAATGAAACTAAATAGTAAGTGACCACACTCTCATCTACGTTTTGCATGAGGCAAATGCATGTTGAAAAGGTTATGGACATGTGAAAGGCTGCATCATAAAACAGTGACATTTTTCTGTTTGCCTTAAATTTGTTAACTTTTTTTTTTAAAGTTAGGATAATTTTTTGAAAACACAAAAACCTTATACTTTAGCTTAGTCAAAAGTGTTTTGAGATATTAAATTGTTCATGGTTATATATGATTCTTGTCTGCTACAATTCTACTACTACTATACAAAGTGCAGTTTTACATTAATCTCTCAGCTGAGGCAAGGCCTGGATAAAGTGATGCTCAAACATTGTATTCTCTGTTGCAGTGTGCACAGCTATAATATGAATTATTTGTAAAGCCCAAGACCTTAAATTAAATAAAATATAACTTTTACTTTTGTCCAGTTATATTCAGATTGGAAGTAATAATTATTCAATGTTTTTAAACAGACTGCTTATACTCAGTAAACACCTCATAATATAATAAACACCTCATAATATATATGAAAATTCTCCATATCTCCATTTGTCTTGTAATGGATTCTTATAGGGGTAGTTTCCTGAAATATTTGGCTAGGTTGGTTCAAAATTTAAAACAGGAAGGATCCTTTTTTCCAACTCAGTGACTTATAATAGCAAATTAAAAAATATTTTGGTGAGTGGTGTAAAATGTTATCAGTGTAGGAAATGCATAGCAGTGCTACAGAGGCTGGCAGTGTGGAAAACATTAATTCTGTCTGCAGTACTGTGTAGCAAGAAACTAGACTCCTGTCAGCCAGCTCTGTAGGATCTCAGCAGCTGGAGCTGGGAGATTACACATGGGATTCTGCCTCTTGAAATGTGCTCAGTGTGCTCAACTTCCAGGAGTTGCCAATACCTTCTGTGATAATTAAAGAAAACAACAAACCACCCTTATCCTCAAATTCAGTCAAGATTTTTGTAATGCAAGTTTGTTCCTAATTCTCCTTATCCTGCAGGGTTCAGCACCTTGGGGCGCTTTTGATTCTAGTGGTGCTCTGTATGCATCACAGACTCCCATATTGTTTAAATTTGGATGTGAATGGTCCTCCCCAGAGGGGTAACACTTGAACAACACCAACAAGGGTAGCATTAAAAGAAGAGATAGAACTGGTGTAGTGAGACTGAGCAGGACTGAACAGACTGGATTCATGTCTTGAACGGGAAATGGGAAGGAATTAAGCTTAGGGTGGGTTCATCTCTGTATTGCTTCTGTGGTGTGTCTGCATGTCAGAGCTGCTGATGAACATGCACAGTTTCTTGGTGCTATCAATGAACTGTTGCTGAGCAGATCTGGATAGGGATGTTCCACATGAGGATTCATCTGCATGTATGTAATTGCATCTCCTCAGGCAATAGGAATTTTGAATCCATGGTAGCTACATCACTGAGCAAATCTATGATATCTTAGCAAAAATAATAGGCTTAGTGAGTACAGGTGTTATTTCACCTCTCCCTGGAACAACCATTTGTCTGTGGTGAAATTATTTCTTTTGATGCCCACCTGTTCCTTAGTGACTGTGGTAGGGTTGATTTGCCAAGAAGGTTTCTGGTTTTGTAATGTTTTGTTGGACAGTCATCAAATGGTTTGTTTCAATTATTATAATGAGACAAGAGCCTTCCAAGCAGATGAATGTATCGGTCTTGTATCTAAATACTACCACAGTGTGAGAGCTATACTATTTCAGGTCTAAAGTTAAAATACCTAGGTTTTGTTTCTCTCTTATCATAGAGAATTACCATTTTTTAATTACTTATCAGGATGGTAAGAGTTCTTGAGTTGGGGGTGGAGGGAAGGAAAGTAAAAGAAATGAGGGGTTTAAGACCAGTGGTGTTAAGTAAACAGAGAGAGGCTGGGAATGGGGAACAGCTCTGTAGACAGAGGTGAGATTCTGTCTCTGGCCTCCAGGTGCCTTATTAGTAGCTGAGTCTGGGACCTAAGCACAGCAGAGAAACCTGAGTGAGCAGTGAACCTCTGCTCTTCACAAGGACACTGACTTACCTTTATGAGTGGTAGGATCATCCACCTATAGACCATGAGTTTGGCTCAGTGTGTGTCAGGATCACTCAGCTTTTCCTAAACCTGGATTTTAGTTTTTTAGTGTTTGAGTGGCCACTCTTGTGAGCAGAGCCTTGTTCCCTCAAGGTTCAGTCAGAGCTGCAGGCTCTGGGACAGGGAAGGGAGCTGCCCCTGCTCGCAGCATCTTGTCCATCCAACCTGCCGAGATACCTCTGGCCTCTGTGGTGGAGAGTGGGTCCCATGCCAGCAGGATCCATTTTGGAGGTTTTGCTGGATCTCAGCAGCAGTTAAGGCTCCTCCTGTGTTCCTGCAGGCAGTCTGGATTGACTTCTTCCTCTTCAAGAGCATGCCTGATAAATATACATGTATACACGCACACATACATTTAGGTTTAAAAAGAGGGAATGTGCTCTCTATGATGCTTCCTGACCTCTTTGTATGCACCTGTCCTTCATTTTTCAAGTGAAAATTGAAACCTGTGTTTTAGAGTACATGGTAAGTGAGAAGGGGGGGGGGTATTATCCCCACATGGTTAGGTGTTTGATCTTGATCCATAAATAGTTTTTTGACAGACATGATAGTTGCTGAGCTCTGAAGGTTGTCCTGCCTTTCCCCTGCAGTCTCCTCTTTCTGCCTGGCTATAGTCTTTTTAGCATTTGCTAGTTCAACAGTCGAATGAACCCTTTAGTCTTTTAAATAATAGCCATTCACTGTGTGTATAAATAGATATGACATTGATTTCCTTTTTTATGTGATAGGGGTTAAAGCTTGAGCCTTATTTTTCTTTACAGAAATTATGTACTTGTAAGTAAGCAGAGCAAAGAAAAGAAACAAAGGGTAAAAAGAAAAGAGCAAAGCGTATTCAGGCTTCTGCTTGTAAACCTGTGTTTTAAATTGGCTGTTGTCATCTGCTTCAGTTTGGGGAGTCCTGTATTGTTGTATATGATCTTTGTAGTTAATGCTCGTTTCTGCAGATACTGCTGATAGAGTGGATTGTGCTTGTAATGATGGTGGTACACGCAGCTTCCACTCCTGAGGCAGCCTTTGATAGCTGACAGTCTGTTGACAAATATGCAGAACACTCACTTTTTTTGAAAGATGTTTCTATTTAAAAAAATATTGGGATGAGTCACAAGATAACAGTATGCAAATAGCAGAAGAAAAGTGACAAATTTGGAAATCCTGGTTTTTCTTACTGGTGATTATTTAATGTGGTAAATTGACATAGTCTAGTGTATATGTAGGTCATTTGGCAACAAACTATTTTCATTATCTAGGTATTAATGCATTTTGGTCTTCCTGTAAAATTCCATTTCCAGGTGGTGTTTGTTAGAATATAAATGATTTACTGGGTATAGCTTGGTTTCTTTAAAAGAACTTGTGCATCTGCCCAAATTTTAATAATGTCAGTAACTGATTAAATCCTTTGGCTGTTCCAAGAAATTTCAGGTGGGGGTTCTTATTCTCTCTCCTCAGCCATATGTCACTATTTATTAGGTACCTTACTTAGGGAAATACAAAACTTTTGTCCTAAAGAAACAACTTCTTGGTGGGTTTGGAGATCTTTGGAGGAACATATGAGACAGTCAGCATTTGCCTCTGCCCAGAAGACCACAGTTCTTTTTCTGTATGCTTTCTTGGTATTACTGCAAGCAATATGAGACTCCAGTGCTCCTTGTGACTCTGAGTATTCCAAGATGTTGCAAAGTATAAAATAAAACATTTTTAGGGAACTGAGAGCTTTGCGTGGAAAAACACAGACTTGCTGAATCTTGTGACTGCACAGCCTTTTTGTATCTCAGATGTCTGACCCTACTCAGTTTGCTGGGTCCTTTCTCAACTCATGTATGCTATGGCATGAGTTGAGAGAAGAAACAGCACATGCAATAAACTTTCTACTGAGATTTCTTCTGAAATTCCAAACTTTTCCAACTTTTCCCAGTGAAATTCTGATCAATTTCATAGATGACTTCAAGATTTTATTGTTTTGATGTAAAAAGAGTAAAGAAAAATAATCCCTTAACACAAGTAAAAGCTTAATCAACAGATTAATGAAATAGACTCATTTGTAGATCTTCATGGTTAAAATTTATCATTTTTGCTTGATATAGTTTATCAGTGAAGTAAAAAAATTATTTTGTTACATGCCAAAACATTTTTCTCTAATCTTATTACTCCTCTTTTTTCACCCTAGCATCTTATTCACAATGTCTTTTACCACAGGCCTCTCTTTGAAATCCTTTGTAGATAGGATAGGATAGTGTTTAGGGGCTTTCCATGTATCTTGACATGGAAATCTCTTGAGGATTCAAAGGCTACAAATACAGCTGTTGGTTTAAATATAGTCGAGTAGGAAGCATTTTCTAAATTCTTTCTTACATGCTTATTCTGCTTGCATTTAAAACAGTTAGGAAATTTTGGCTCATAACCATCTCCTTCTTATAGTCTTAACTGCATTCCAAAGGAAAATTTCCTTTCTTTTACTTCCTAATTCTGGGTGGATTTTTCATTTCCAGCAGTTTCTTTTTCTTCTGGCTTATTGGATCACTTCAAACTGGGAGCAAGACTGGAGTAATCAAGATGTCAGATTCAGAGAGCTAAAATGGGATTGTGAATGTGATTATTAAAGGGAGTGATGCAAACACATAACATTCACTCATGTTTAAGTGAAGACTTCAATCTGTGAGGAAGTGCTTAGCTAAAGGTTTCATTTGTTCTGCAGCTTGGTGTAACCAAATAAATAGACTACTATTGAGCTAATTATCTTTCTAATATAAACCTGACACTGATTTTTGCTCTGAATTTAAAGAACAACAGGTTCTCTACAGGTAAAAAAACCCCAGGTATCTGTTTCTTTCGCATCAATATAAATGTTTTCTTTTTAACATGAGAAAATAGACATCAAAAATATCTTTTAGTTAAAAGTCTCAGTAATACTGTGGTAAAGCATTGTAATTAAGGCTAGGAGTTTTTTCAGACTTGTGCACTCATAAATCTATGTCAGACCTTATTAGGAGAATGAAAGGATTTGGTTGCACATGTTGTGTGTGAATTCAAAGCTGAATTCAAAGCTGAAGTGTTTCTGTAATATGAAAAAAATTAATTTCACAACCTCTACTTCAATAGTTGACAACTTCATTTTTCAGGAAAATTCTGTCTGCAAAATATCCATCAGTAAGGCAGTGTTCTTACTAAATTGCATCATGAGCTTATTAACTCCCATCTAATCATCCAGTCATGGCTGATTAATCACTCCTCCTGGTGCCTTGTTTTAATGAAATCTGTTTTCTGTACCACTGACCAGCAAACTGCTGTCTAATTTCATGTGTAGGATAGTCTTTGCTGTGGATTAAAGTGAAGCCCTTATCCTCTGATCTGAAGGGCTGTGTGAGGGAATCATCACATGGAAGTGTCTTGCATATATAGTTATCCTTCTGTGTTTAAGGGATAGGGAAAATGTGTTTCCTCACAGAGCTGAAAAGCTTTCATGTGCTTCTAAGACAGAATGAAGCCATTTTGGGATAGGAATGGGACTGTAGCTGGTGGATTTTTGAATATTCAAATCACCTATCTCCAACTGTGGAACTCTGAATTCATTAATTACTTTTTATTAGTAAGCAGCAAGATAACATGGAGAGCTGGCAGCTTTGTCATTTTCTTAGCATGGGAGGAAGGCAAAAGTAAATTCATCTCTCATGCCAGCGGAAAGAGGTAACACTTCCCATTTCTTTTAGTAAGTGTTCTGTCTGTTAATGAATAAGCCAAGTTACCAAGGTACTTCCTTAAAAAAAAAGTATGAAGATTGGCAGTTAAATGCGCTCTTGAAAATTTAAGCTCTCTGATTCACACTACAGTAGCCTAGTTAATAACCTATTTGAAAGCTAACAGCAGCTGTGAATATGACAGGCTGAATATGTTTTTAGGTTTGCCAGAAGAACCCACACATGTCGGAAGGCAGAGTCAGAAATGAGCCAGAGGTTTCTTGATATAACAAGCCAGAGCTGTTTTAGTTTCCAATTACTGACCTGCAAGTTTTCTTAATCAAACTTTCAAGCAAAAAGGCCAAATTATAGCTTTGTATTTCTATACTTTGAGTTTTTTCATTAGCGTAAGGATTGTCTACAGGTACCAGTCATATCTCACTGAAATAACAAAATGTAATAATTTTCTTAAGAAATTCTTTGGATAAGTCTTTATCAGATGGTGGTGTGTCATAAAGAGGGACAGAGTTGCTGTATTCAGCAACGTTATCTTGTACTTACTGCAAGGTTTGCCATCCCAGACTTTTGAGTTTACATGACATAAGTGCTTCTTACTGCAAGGAAAGAAAGTGACAGAAGGAAGAGGAAGGAGACAAAGACGATCTCAGTGTTTAATGATGTGTGCATTTTTGTACCATGTAGATGGACATACAGATTTGATACCAGTAGAAAACTTTATGAAAAGATGAGCTAGAGTCCTATTCTACTTAAAATACTGACTACACATTTTAGTAATGCCATAGTGCAAATAGGAACGGGAAGTAAAACAATGGGAAAAAACAGAGGGATGGAGCTTTTACAGAGAAACACGTACTGTCACTTTCTAGTCAGTGCACCTTATTTAACATCAGAAGTTATTGTTAGCAAGCCATTTCAAATAAGGCACAAAAAGTATATAGCTTGGCTTTGATCAACTGCACATACTGGAGAAGATCAAGAATGGCAGGCGCAGTGTTTTTGCACTCTGCTTATTCTCAGGGTCAAGCAAGGACAGGAATAAAATCAGTATCTATTTCAAATCACAGAATTGTGACACACAAATACTTCTGGCCTGGCACATGGGCCCTTCTTTAGTGTGTGCAGCGTGTTTGGGATGAAATAAAACATTTTTATTGTCCTGGACAAGTTTTCTATTTTGGAGGTAGATAGCAGCAAACCTTTTTCTGGCCTTACCACGACCCTTGGAGTGCTAATGTGCTCAAAGTTTTTTTTTTCTAGAGTGATGGTCAGCAAAAAATGAGGCTGGGGGGAGAGAAGTTATTTTGTTTTTACCCAGTAACATTTTCTGATCTAGGTTACATGCAGAGAAGGAGTTAAACCAAAGAGACATGAAAGCACAGCTCTTGAAGTGTCTTGATGACAAAAGTCTACACTGGAAGACAAGCCTGGGATGGAAGAGAAGGCATATCATTAATTAGCTTGCTAAATATTAAATTCAGGAAGACAAGGTGTCGATTCAGCAAGTCAAGGAAGCTAATCAAGAATTGTAATAGAAATAAAGAATACATTTAAATTTGGAATCTAGTTCAAGTCTTAATCTCACCTTGGTTATCTTTATTAAAGTTTTAGAAAAAGATTTTGCTATTTGCAGTTTCCACAACAGAGAAATGAAAAAAAAAAATCAGCTTTTAAAATAAGAGTTTGGTTCAGATAAACGAGTTAAAGTGCAAAGGAAGATATAACATCTACTAGTGAATGTTATACATTTCTTCATTGAGATTTCAGTCACAATCCCATGTGTGGATCATGGCAATATATTATAATTATCATGGCAGTTCTCATAAATACTTGTAGAGAATGTGATTACCCAGAGTCAGCTGAGATTCTCCTATACACTGTGAAATAAAATTCCTTAGTATTTGTCTGTGCTGCTCAATATGATGAAAGAAAACAATACAGGAGCCAGAATTAGGAATAGGAGGTTGTTTTCATAGCTTAAAGTAGCTTACTTTGTAGCTTTTGCACTCATAATTAATGCCTCTGTATTAGTGCCTCTGTATTCAGCACATGTTCTATGATCTTGCTTTTTATCAAATTCAAAAAATGAAAAAAACTCCTCATAATGCCAGTGAGATCCCTCTTTTTTCCTCTTCAGTTAGTTCATGGCTCCTTATGGCAAGAGAAAGCAGGGGTAGCAGAATAATATTCCTGCTCTTTTAACTGGCTTTTATGTCTGGTTAGTGTAGTTCTGGGTATCTGCAGTGCTTGGGAAAAAACAGCTTTCCTGTTTGGATTAAATGCATTTAAAATGAAAGCTTAACTGAAAAGATTGGAGCTCTGATGTGCCCCTGAAGAGAAGTCAGCAAATGCAGATCACTCTGAGGTTTCTGGATTAGCCTAGCAGTAAATTATTAGGTTTTGGCTGTATGTTCTTCATTGAGAGTTCCTACTAGAACTATCTGAAATTTTAAAGGAAGTACTAAGACTGCAGTATAGTGCTCTCTTCTAGTTCAAGAAGGGAGATTATTTCATCATTCTAAGTGCCGTCTTTGATCTTTTGCTTGATTCTTAGAACAAAACTTGGAATCCTTGGGTTTATTTTTATAGCACTACTTGTGTATTTTAGATGCCCAGATATATTCCTGCCATACCATTTTATTATCCACTGCTCTGTAGTTTCAAGTGTCATAATTTTTACTTATTAACTTAGGTTGATGGCTATTTGCTAGCAGTAGGCAGTGAAATAATTCTTTTGAGTTCAAATTAGTAGCTTTCTCTGAAATAATTATTGTAGTATAAGTAGTTCACAGTTGCTGAATAAATTCCAGATATGATATATCCTTCAGTCTTTTGCTAACTCTGATGTCCTCATGGTAAGATAATAATCCCTGTACTCAGAATTATCATATGGCAATATACTCACTAAATTTTGGTATCCAGTGTGAAACAGGGTCGTGTTCTTTTTTTTTTTTTTTTCCTCAGAAAATCTTTGAGTATCCAGGTACATGAGGAAAGAATATTTCTAAGTAGAACACTGCCTTTGAGATATATATGTTTTAATATGGATCCTGCATCCTCTGCTGGAGGAAGTGTTTTAAATCCAGATACTCTTCGGGTAAAGAAAAAGAGAAAAAAATCAGTATATACATGCCTAAACATTTTATTTTTCCAAAAAATGTGACTTAATGGTCAGGAGAGAAAATGAGCTGGATGAAAAAAAGTTATTGAATTCCAGGGATCTGGATTTTTTTTCTGACTAGGCAAAGATGACTGTGCTTCATGAAAGAAATGACTGTACTGTTCTTTTGGACAGTGTCTAATGTAATATATGATTGAAATTAAGCAGATACTGTGAGATGCCACAGTGAGAGGGAACTTCAGAAGTGACTGCCAGGCCCTGCCTACCTTGTCCCCAGCCCTTCCTGAATTTTAAACCTTCCTAGACTAGTTGAAAGATCTACACCTCCTAACAGGTGAACAACTCAGCAAAACCTGAGTTATTTATGGTAATAACAGGTAATTTCAAGTCAAAGAACATTAAGAACTCCAAAAAAGAGAGGTAACAAAATATGGTCTGGTAGAAGAGAATGTTAGAAATTGTTTGCTTGTTTGTTCGCTCTCTGGTGTGTATGTGGATTTTCTGTTTGGGTTTTTTTCCCTTCTTTTTCTTTTTTGAGTTCTCCCTTTGGATTAATGTCTAATGCATATATAGCAACAGAAGCTTTGAATCTTAGTCTTTCCTGAATTTGGGTGGGTGCTGGGAAATCCATGGGAAAAAGGTTCCTGTGGCTTCTAGTCTTGGAAATAGACAAAAGATGGAGGTGTCAGTGTGAAACAGAACCTGTATTTAGATGTGCTGTGAAACATTACATTTATTTATTACTTAATATAATAAAATAAAATAAATATTATTTATTACATTTATTTTGTCTACATTAGGACAATTACTCTTGGATATGAGTAGTCTTATTTATTTTTAGCTTTACCCTAATCTGTGTTCCTAGAAATTTCCAGATGAGTAGATATAATATTCTAGCATGCTTATGCCTTTTTCCTCCCTCAAATGGGATACTAAATGTCCAGGTCACAAGTCTTCCAGAATAGGTTCCAAAAGCAGACAAAATTTTATCTCCATATGTTGCAAAGACAAATTTTAGAATTTGTGACCAAGTGGTCTGTAAGAAAGAAATGTCTTCTTTTGACTGGAGTCACTCAAAGGACTCTTCCACAGATGAGATGGGAGCACAGCAGGACCTAGGAGGGCTCTGACGAGGCTCACAGCAGAAGGCCTATAAAATACAGCTGTAATTAGAAATGGAGGATCTTACTGTGCTGTGCACTGTACCACACTTTCAGAATCAGATCTCTTTGGATAAATTCTTAGTCATTCCCATGTAGGTGTCAAACTGTACTTTTTGACAAGTGTACATGCACTGTTCAAGTGGCTGTCCTGAGAGACATTATATTTAAACATGAATATACCAACGCAGAATTAGTGTGTGCAGTGTATAAATAATTGGAAAATATTGCACATGACTCATTAAGTTATCTGGTGTCCATTAAAATAAAGTAAATGGACAATTCAGCAATTATAAGGCAATTAATTGTAAAACTGATAATGGCTGTTGAGCTTTGAGTGGGTTCTCTGATACCAGTTGAAACTTCCTTGTTCACTTAGACTTTGGGACAGCAATTTCTTGTCATAGCAAGGCAATAAAGCATGTGTCACCTCTTCCTAGCATTGTCACACAGGAAAATTGCTTGCAGTGCTGTTTTCAGAGCATGTACAATTTTAACAAAACAAAAGATGTATCAAAGGCAAGGTAATAAAAGAAATACTTGGTACATAAATCTAAATTGGCTATTCCTTACTCCTTTTTTTTAAGACAGTGTAGTTGAATTTAGATTTAAATCATTGCTTACTTTTATAACTTGCCAATGTCTTATCAAATAATTTCTTATGTTGTATCTGTTTTAATACATTTAGCTGTTTTTGAGGAGGCATTTCCTCAGCTGTGGTTGATAACAAAAGTCACAGTAAAGATTGCTAAGAAAATAAATAGGGGCAAATCAGAATTTTGTGTACCAGTGAACAAAAACATAAAGCTGATCTTTAACTGAAATGTATATTAAAAGCAAGACAGTTTACTTTGAATGGAGCTATTTTAACAGTTGAGAACTAAATACATTGCCTTTTACTACAGTAATTTCACATGCAAGTTGACATCCAGATATTGCTGATTTTGAAAATTGCTCCTGCTTTGCACTAAGCTATCTTAGTTATTAAACTTTTATGCGGCATCTGCTAACAAAAGGTCAAATATGTGAATGCAGTAAAACCACTGCAGCATTTTCTGTGCAAAGTCCAGAGACCAATCTACTACAGATATATTGCTCTTAGTGCCAACTAAGTATTTAATAGCATGCTAACTGTTCTAGTAGCTGAATTGTGTTCTAGTAGATATTCTCAATCCTTTCTGAGACTGTAAGATAGTCCAAAGACATTTTAGAGAGAGTAATTTAAAATCTGTTTCCTTATTGAGTCATGAAACAGTTTCATTAATATAAAACCTTAAGCTTTTGGAGTTATTCTCACTTTCTGCATAGAAGAAATGGATGACATTTGTATGTGCTGTTCTTGGTTGTTATGCGAAATATTCTCATATGCTGCAGGTTGTAGGGTCAGGGTTTGACAGGTACCCCTAATTTTAACTTCAATATTATAGCACTCTTTAAAATGACAAACCATGAATATCAGCAATTAAACCTTTTCAAGTGAATGATGTTCACTAATGGCAGAGCTTTACTCAAGAAGAAATGGAGAGACAATTTGTAGGATACTGTATTCTGCATTTTTGACTGGTTGGTACTGAATACAGTGTGGAAATAATTCAGCATCAGTCTTCCTTTGCTGCCTGTTATCTGATTTTAGATGGACTTTTTTGACTTCTAGAATTTGAAGTGCTTTCCACAAAATAAGGACAGAAAGTGAGGTATATTGGCATTTTAAAGAGAAGATACCAGGAGAATATCTTCATTACTAGAAGCTAGAGAATAGAACATATTTTCTTTCATACTAGATACATTTCTGAAAATATGAAATGTTAACTTCGAAATAGACTTTGATATGCTATATTTAAGGAAAGAGATTTACTGATTTCTTGCTTTTTCTTTCTACAGCTAGTTGATGTGGAAAAATGGGTATGTGATTCTGTCTTTTATTCACTTGATCCCAAATGTTTCATGTTGCCACTGAGTCTAACCTGTCTGCTTTGATACCCTGTGTGTTCATGACCCTTCAACTTGCACGGCTCAAAAACAAAAAAAGAAAGGTGAAATACATGGTCATGTAAAATCTGGTCACTCCTGAATTGTCCTACCAAATTTCATGTTACCACCATGCCTTTTATCTCTTTAAATTTGATCACAGAACCATGTAATATAAATGTATGATTATTGCCTTTCAGTTTTGAGCCCTGCTGTCTAATGTTATAACTCCATTCTGTAACCCACCCTGTCTTTTCCAGTATAGACACTGTAATCTTTAACTGCATGACAGTAAGATACTTAATACTGATAAATAATGTGTGATGTTGTGTGTAGCTGCAAATGTATTTATATTTAGTGATGGAGAACAGCTGCTACAGAACAAAACCAACATTTTCTAGATCTTAGGAAATAAAGCACAATTATCTGTTTAATGTGTTGTTAAGGCCCTTCCTAATGTGTCTGTGTATACCATACATATTTGTTTGGGCATCTGATACAACTCCCCTCTCTGGGACATATTTATGTATGTTTTTCTTCAATGTAATCTCTAACAGCAGTGTTATGTGAGAGTTAGTGGTCGTAAAATGTATGTAGAATTGTTTGTTCACCTTGGAAAATATTTGAGGCCGCTCTGAAAGCTTGGGCTATAATAGGTCTCCTTGGTTTCATAATAGTTTGAGCTGCACATGACCAGAGACACCCTCAGGTGTCCTCTGAAATATGGCCAATAACATTACTATAGTACTGGTCTCATTTTATTTCAGCCAGAAATTACAGAATTTTAATCTGTGATTATTACATCTTTATAGTAAGTAGTGACTCAAGTTAGAGCTTGCCTGAGACTCCTGTAGGTAAGTACATTGTTTAAATAGTGGCTTAGGCTTTTCCACACCATTTCTACTCTACTCAAAAATATCTGTGTCATGTCACATACACAGGTAGATGTTTATAATATTTATTAAACAGTAACTGCAGTTAAATATTAATTTTTGCTAATTGTATCAGTATGACAGAATTATCCATATTCTGTGGACCTGGTATTTATGACAACCATCAATTGTTATACAATCGATTTTGAGTTTTTTTTAAGACATACTGATGGTCAGGTTATCTTTTCATTTTGTCCAATTTATAATTACAATTGAGAAAGCTTGGTTATTCATCTTTAGATTCTGTTCTTTTATTCCTATGAAGAATTTTGCTATAAAGAGAAAAAACAGCAATAAAAACCACGTTCAGTACTATACAGACAGCTCTCCTCATACTCCACAATGCATTAAATATTATATGGCAGAAGTTTATTTTTAGTTTATTATTATTATAAAAATTATTATTATTTAGTTTATTATTAAGCCACTAATGTGGCTTATTTTTGACTGAAGCATTCATAGTCTATTCGTGGAAAATGTAGTATTACTTGCATAAATAGAAATCAGATTTGCTGTTTTGATGGTTTGTTTTGGTTTTTTGGTGGTTTTTTAATGGTTGTTTGTTTTTAAATTCAGAACTTAGTAACATCAAAATCTTGCTTCAGAAAGACTGCTTCATCTAAATGTGTTCTTAAACCATTTTTAAAAGAACTGGTTCCCATGAGAGCAAAGCTAAATGTGTCATTCCAATTAAATTGGGTAAAGACTTTCCCAATAGACTGATTCTATAATCCAGACAATCTCTCTGATGGGGGTGGAGTGCATACTGTCTTTACTTCATACATAAAATTATTCTCTCTCAGATGAAGCTGCAGTCTGGCCTGTAAAGCAGCTTTTAACTGCCTCTGTAACTCCAGAGTGTTACCAGAGATCTCATGGTGGACTGGAGGTGCAGTGAATTAATGCAGTAGAAAGCTGGCTGCTGTAAAGCTGCATGCTCACTGGGGCAGACATCTCACTCTAACACATGTATTTCTTGATAAACCATTTTCCAGCATAGAGCACACAAGGTTAATGCAAGTGTGTTTGATTATATCTATCTGTGGAAACCTTAGAGCCCAAGCCCAGAGAGAATCTTCATGTCAAATTAATGAGCAAATTAGTAGCTGAACCTTGCTGTAAGCAGTTTCATGCTGTTCAAAGGATAAGCTCAAGTCATTCACTTCTGAGCTGTTCTAGCCTGTGAAGTGTTCTTACAAAAGTTTTAGAAGAAATTACTCCAGTTCGTGTGTACTTCTGTCAAATTACTACAATTCTTGTGATTTTGTTCCAAAATCTTTATTCTACTGAAGGGATGTGCTCTCAGTTGAAGCTGGGTACAAATTAAATCACTTTAAGATACTTCTTGAACTCTTGGCTTCATCCTTTTGTCTCTGAGCAGGTAGGAGAGTGATGACTTGTAGATCTACTTAAGTGCAGAATCAAGTAGATTAAAGATATCTTGTCCAATGTAAAGCCTAGTAGAGGTAAGGCATCCTGGTTCCCATTTCATATCTCAAAATGTTTTTTCTGCTTTTTATAAAACTACCAAGGTGAGGAACCCCCAGTATTTGATCCAAGGGATTTATTAAATTTGAACCAAAATTTAGAAGACCCTGAATGTATTTTCTTTACAGAGAAAATGGCAGTAATGTAGTAAGATGAAACTGAATAACACATAGTGAAAGGAATTCCTTTAATCTCCCTGACATTTTTTTTCTCTTTTAATGTATTTATGAAATAAGGGAAATAATCTTAAAGTGTCTTTTTCTGTGAATTAGCAATGTACTTGTAAATTTGTGATCTCACAAAGGGAGGTGTTGTATACTTTCATACAACAGGACTAATGTACTCATAAAAGCACCTAAGTGTCTGCCTTCGTTTTCAGGATAACTGCTTAGCTCTACAACAGGTTTCAGTGTAAGGATAAGAACTTTTCTTGTGTATCTCTGGTGATATAAAAATTTGGCCTTTTTTACGCATTTGACTACATATAGTTGGTAAATTATTTTGAAAATATAGCATTAAGAGCCATCCAGAATTATTGTTTTCAGGAGGGATTACTCTGAAGAGCTTTTTACCTGAAAGGAAATGAAGTGTGTTGTTTCTTAAATTCAGAATGCAAGGTACAAGAATTTTCATGTTTACCGTGGCTGATGGCAAAGCTATGCTTATTATAACATTGTAGGATTGTCTTCAGTTTTTGAGACAGATAAACATCTTCCACTGAGGGTAATGGTAAATTTTTTTCTCTTCAGCTCAAGTAGTAACTATGTTATCTCAGTTTTATGCCACTAGTGAAGCTAATTTTCAATTTCTCTGAAGAAAAGAAACTTGCAGAGTAAGAAAACACACTTTAGACACTTTTCAAAAGAATTGCTTTCATTACAGAGACTTTTAAGCTGAGAAGTAGTGAATAAATTCTCACTTTGACAGTGTGAACTGGATAAATATAACAAATGGAGTTTGTCTAGTGGAAAAAACCTAGGGTTCTTGTGGTGGTTGGAGTGAGCCACAAAACAAAGCTTCATCAAGGGAAATTATTCAAGTAATACACCTTCAGTTCTATTAAAGTAATTAATTGCACATCAGTACTTTATAATCAGTATGATTTTCAAGCATTAAATGAATTATATAAGGACATTTTTTTCTTATAATTTCTTGCTCACAGTTAATTTGCTTAAATATAGATTGATTTTTCATATTGCTGTGGGAAAATTAATTATTTGTGCACAAATGTTTGTCCTCAAATATAAAGAATTTGCATTCAAATTTTAGTAACACAGACTGCAGAGGTAACTCAGTGTAGGGAACAATATGAGCAGTGTTAACTCAGTTTTATATACTGAGAAGTCAGTTCTAATACACATCTTGAAGGAAAATAAGAGATAATACTCTATGATGTTAAAGTGAACAGGCATATCAAAATGGAGTGATATGGAAATGGTGCTTAAAATGTCACACCTACAGTGATAGTTTCAACCATATCTGTAATTCCACCCTTAGTGTGTTGTATATTTTAGTGGATGCTAATTGCAGCCCAAGTCTCATTCACATCAGCAAAAAAAAAAAAAAAAAAACAAAACTAATACAAACATTTTCTAAGTATATGTTTTAATTTCAAAAGAAATCTGTGTGCAAATTGATTAAAACTTATCTCAATCAAATAGTGACATTTCCAAATGTGTGCTAGGGTTTCTTTGGTGTTTCTACTTCAGTCCCTATTATATATCTGAGAATTTCAAGCGATGTTCTATGTAGTAACAGTAATTTCTGTGAATTACAGCAAAGTGTCTCAGTTTACTTGTTTTCAATACTTGTTGGATGGGTTAGTGTAAATAGCTAATATTTCTAAGTAGCAAATGGAATGCTACAAAAATTGTACGAAAGGTGTAGTCAGGAGATTATCTCTAAATTAAAGGATTTTTGGCAACTTTCCTATTAAAATTTCCAAATAAAATAGAAATAATTTTTTTCTCTTTGCATGTAGCCAGAAAGCCCAAGAATTAAGGTGAAATTATGATAAATTGGAATACTAAGTGATAAGCTACCTGAAAGCTGTCTGTTGCTGTCCAAGGAGCCAAGGAATACAGTGGCCTCAAACAGCCGTAAATATTTATATTAAAAACACATCCTAAGTGTACTCAGATAAACCTTCAGTAGGTTTTAAATGTCAATTTTTTGCTTTATTTTGAGAAGGAAGAAGTAATTAGGAGGATGAATAGAATGATGGGGATTATATTCCTCAAATATAATGATTTGAAATTCTGCAAAGGCTTTTTTATTACTTTTCCTTTTTCAAGTCCTGCTCCAAGTCAGTCAGGTATTTCAGCTGCTGAGTGCTCAGTTTAGTTCCTCCGTGAGGATATTTGTTTGATACTAAGCACTCACATTAAGTATTTGTCCCCAAAAGGTCAGATAGCATATGCAACTGAAGACTTAATCAGAGGAATATGATTATCCTGTTGCTGCTTACATTGAGTTACTAGTCCTACCTCTCAGGACGACTTCTGAAAAAAATGGACACTATGGAAACAGCATTAAAAATTAGAGGGCACTGATTTCTTTAACAAGAGAAGGAAAAAGTGGTAATTTCAATGCATTTAGTCATCAAATTTGCATTGGTCTTACTTGCACAGGATTTACTGTACTCATTGCATACTCACTCTCCTCACCTCAATCACAGTGGAGTGCTTTTGCCACTCATTCCTAGTCAGGCTCACTTCGACCTCCAGAATAGTAAGTTGTTGGGATCTCCCTATCACTCCAGAAATACAAATGGGAATTGAAGGTATTACAGCTGTACGTTGGTGTATACTAGAGTCTTTTACTACTGTGGTCTGATGAGCCAGACCATTGGATCCACATAGTCCAGTAAAGTCCAGAAAAGTCCAATTGTCCCTTTCATCCATCTTTCTGTGGACAAGGTCCTTGTAGTCCTAGCAATAGTTTTGACTACTCACTTCTTGTAAGTATGAATCAGAAGTCCCTTCAATTAAGAATAAGATCAGCCGTTCTGCTCTGGGGAACTTCCCACAGGAAACTGGACTAGCAATTTTCCTGGAAGAACCCCATTTGTGATTGTTTTTCCTTGCAACTCACATATTTGTGCCTCTAGAACTGAGGCAGATTTTCCAGCTTATTTCCTCATCTTGTCTTTGTGGTCACTCAGGTCAAACCACAGGGTGGTGTGTACTCACTGTGTCCTCTCTTTTGAGCAGAGGAAAGTTTACTCCTAATACTGGTCCATACAGATGAGGAGCTGGATCTCTGTGCTGCTGGACCAGTTTTTCCACAGCTGAGATGATGAAGGAGAAAAGATTTTCTTCATGTTACTGGAGTTGGCCAGCCATTTCATCCACCTCCAGCATGGCTTATTTCCTCCGGTACTGGATACCTTTCTTGGTGGTGGTCCACTTGCCTAGGTGACATATCTTTCTTGAAGGTATACCTTTCTTTCACATCTGACAGAAGTTGCCTTCAGAACCTAAGGACTTGTACCCCTTTTCCAACCCCTTTGTCAATGCTTCATTACCTAGAAAGGAATCCCAGCTGTTTCACTTCCTTACCCTCTAATTCTGGGCTGCTGCTCCCATTTTCCCAACATAGGAGCAGCAAGGTGACAATGGATTTACCTAGACACTAGACAGCAGCTGAAATCTTTCACACTTTTCACAGCTCACTCAGGGAAAGAGATCCAGTGGTTGGCACCTCATTTGTGAGTTTTTGCTCTTCTCCCTTATTGGTGTCTGCCTCTCTTCCTCCTCCTGTTCTTGTGATGGCCCTGCTTTGGGATAGTCTGCCTTGTCCACTTTTTCCTCCTGCTCTCTCTTAGAAGATGCTCTTTCATCCCTTACTGAATGACCTCACTTTTGCTTCTAATATTTCTTTTTGTGTACTGAGAAGACTGATGCTGGCATGTGTTGGTTCTTTGCTTCAGCTGCAGTGCCTGTTGCCAGGGTTGGGGTAGCTGCAGAGCCTATCCTATTGCCATCAGATCCAGAGACCTTCTCTGCCCCTTGAGGGCACTGAATAATGTTAAATAGGTCTCAGTAGGCCTGAGTCAGGTCCAAGCAGGTGATTTGTGTCTTTCTGGAATTGCTAGGATGACAGAATACTTTTTCCAAATATTTTTTACTTGTTTCTCAGGATTCTGCACTTGTTCAGAGGTGTAATTCCAAAATTTTGGAGGTGATTACTGTCCTAAGCATCTGTGTATTCTATCCCACATACCCTGCCACTCATCACTATTCAGCCTCAGTGCAAATCTGTGGGTGGTATTCTTAAATAGTTTTTTAACCATAAATGAGACCTGAAACACATTCAGGAGCCCTAGCAATAAGAACATGCTGGTTTGAACATCCTGAGAATATTCAGAATTCTCAAGCACTGTTGTAATTAGCCTGGAGAAGGGGAAGATGGTGGAAAGTATCTCCCCCATAGATTGGCTCTCCTTGAAGTAAAGATAAAAGGTGTAATTATTAATAGTTTCCAATAGATGGTTCTTGGAACACAGAGGTGGTGGCAATGCTGCGTACAAACTCCAGGTTAGTCTCATGCACCTCAATTTAACCTATCCTAAAGCAGTGTTACAAAATACAACAAAATAATGTCATTAATCCAGCCCCCAGCGGTGATAAACAGCATGGCAGGAAACACATACCACAAGTAAGATATTACATAATTCAACTTTGAAAACATGTACAGCAGTTGTAAGAAAGATGGCCTTTTTATCAAGGCCTGTTGTGATAGGATGGGTTTGGTAGTTTTGATCTGAAAAGGGGTCATTCTATATTAGATATAAAGAAGTTTTTATGATGAGAGTGGTGAGATACTGGAACAGGTTGCCCAAAGAGATGGTGGGTGCCCCATCCCTGGAAACATTCAAGGTGAGATTGGATGAAGATCTGAGCAACCTGTTCTATTTGAAGATGTCACTTCTCATTGTGGGGGTTTGGACTAGATGATCTTTAAAGGTCCCTTAACCCTTTAAATGGTTATGAATGTTTTGATTATACCCAAAACATTCTCTGTTTCTCCATTTCCATGAACTCTGAGAGCAAATAAATCAACATTGTAACCAGAGACTAATAAACTAATAAAATGAATGCTTATAAATAATTTTTATAGCATGCTCTGGTCAGAGCATTGTTATCTCAACCCTTTGTGCTTCATTTTGGGCTCCAGAAAGGATTGATGGGGCTTAAATCTGCAGTCAGTTAAACTCCGCACTGCTAGCTCACCGGCTCCCCAGCCACCAACAGGATGAGGGCAAGAATTGAGAGGAAAAAAGGTAAAGTTTGTGGTTGAAAAAAGGACAGCTTAATAGGACAAAAACCAAAATAATAATAATCATAATGAAAAAAGAATTAGAATACTCAAAGCAAGTGATGCACAATGCAATTGCTCAGCACTCACCAACTGATGCCTGAGCAGTGGCCCCAGGCCAGCTTTCTCCCCATTTTGTATACAAAGCATGACTATATCATGTGGAATATCCCTTTAGCCAATTTGGGTTGGCTGTTCTGGCTACATTTCCTCCCAGCTTCTTGTGCCCTCCAGCCTACTTCCTGGCAGGGTGATAAAAGAACCTGAAAAGTCCTTGACTTAGTATAAGCACTGATTAGAAATAGCTAGAATATATGTAATACTGACACTGTTCTCATCGTAAATTCAAAACACAGCACTTTGCCAGCCACTGGGAAGAAAATTAACTCTGTCTCAGACAAAATCAGGACAGGAAGTTAGAATGACTTTAAGAAATTATATGTGTGTTCTATCTGTTTAATTTTCATATATGCATTCTGAATTGCTAATGTTAGTCCAGAAACTCATGTGCACAATTGTCCTGAGACACAGAGAACAAGTGTTAAGGAGCAGGAAGTTCTGCCCTCTGCAGAGAATGAGTTGAAGAAATTTCTTGTGTAACAGCCTATTGCATACATAAAGTACATATTTTCTGCTGCTTTTTTTTTCTTTCTCTCCTTTTTGTTTCTTTCCAAGCTGAGAGTTAATGTTTTTCAAAGTAAGCATTCTCATTTAGCTAAGAAGAGATTTGGTCTAAAAACTTTGGAGAATGTTCTTGCAGAGCAGTATGACAGGAGTGTCCAGAACCCTCTGTGCTGGCCATTTGCTTGCAGCTGTGGCCCTCCCAGGTCATGATATGTAACTTCTCAGGCTTGGCCTGAACTTTGACGAAGTCATTCACTTTGCATTTGTGGGCATAACGTATGTTTAAGTATTTGCAATAACATTTGCTGTTTTTTAAAGCGATAGATACATAGATAGATACACAGATAAATAGATAGACAGATAGATACATGTTCAAACTTCCCTCACCCACTGCTGTCTTTCAGGTTTTCTTGAGGGGTTTATTCACAGCACATTCTAGCTCTAAGAATCGTGTAAATTATCTTAAAAATTACTAAGGAACCAAAGTAGCTCTAAAGCACATGATATGACTGACCCAAATAGATGACAATTGTTTCTCTCTCATTTGCTATAGTTCATTTAACACATCAACTGAAGAGAATGAATTGTTAAATCTAGTCTTTCAAAGAATCCAGCACAAGAAGCTGCTGTATCATTTTAGTAATCAATGGAAGATATAAACTATTCACTTTAATTTGAAGTTAGTTAAAAGATTACAATCAGGCATTTAAATAAATTATCAAAAAGAAAACCAGAAGGTTTTACAGGGCTGTTGTTTACTGTACCTTTAATATGGGAAAAAACAATGGGGTTGTGTAATCCTCAGAATAAAATTTTGTATATGAATGACTGCTAGAAGAGACTGAGGTCTTTTGATAGATATAATGTCCTGGATAAACTGACAGCAGGTTGGCAAGTGAAAGTCTGTATTGACAAATACAGACTTTCACTAATAGGAAAGGATTAATTTGAATTAATCATCTACATAAATTGTTTATGTAGTAATGAATTTACACTCATCCCACTGTAGAAAGCTCAGCAAAGATTCCTGGTTAGTTTCTGGAGCCACCCAGTAAAAGCAGCAAAATTTCAGTGACAACTACAAAGCTATACTGATAACAACTAAATACCCCTAAAAGAAGAGAAAGCAAGAAGTCTTTGAACATTTTAAGATTATTAGATTATAGTTTTTTTTTTTCTTTTAGCTAGAACATCTTGTACATCTTTGAGAACTTGTACATCTTGCACATCTTTGAGATACTTCTCTTTAAAAAAGCACATACGAAATGAAAGCAGCCAGCCTTGCTTGGAAGCTCTCCAGTTAAAGTATCTTTTCATTTGGGATAGAGACAGACTTCAGTCCTCAGTTTGAACATTTGTGATATCAAAGCATGAACTGATGAGGTCAAAAGGGGAAAGGTGGCCATAAATCTCTGACAAAGAAAAGCAAATCACTGCATGTAGCACATGACTCTCCTTTTATTCTTGAGCAACCTTCATGAAAATTAACCTAAAAATTTCCATGATTTTCTATCATCAGCCATGTGGCACTTGATTTTTTTTAAATCACTGCATGAAGTCTTACTAATATTTAAATTTTTTCTTAATTTATTTTACATTTACATACAAAATATTGCTACACTAGTAGTTTTGCTCTTCAGCACTGCACTTTGAGTACAGGATTTAACAAGTCACATTGTACTTGTTAGAAACTCATCAGAACAAGTTGTTTAAGAGGATCAGGCATGGCTCTTGTTTTACCTGTACTGTGTTTAATCTTTAAGTAATAGGTGTTTCATGCACTATATTATTTCAAGTGAAGAAAAATCTGAGAAAACTATTGCAACAACAACAACAAAAGGATAAAGCCTTGTTCAGAATAACTGTTTTGCTTTCTAGCACGAGCTATAATTATGTTAATTGCAATGATAAATGTTCCTTTTAAATGTGGTTTCTAGTGAGTGTATCCCACTCACTTTTTCAGGGGAAGCAAATCCCATTTTTATGCACCTGAAAGCAAATCTTCATTTCACATTTTCTCTTTTTTTTCCCCTTCTCATAGATCTACAGAAATTTATGATGAAGTTAAGGAAATTAAGTTTGGTTATACTTCCTATGTATTCCTGCAATTTAATTAATTCTATTTATTAATTTTTAACAACAACATCAAACTTACCTTCTTGAACATAAAACATACAGAATTTTTAAAAAATTGAATTTAGAAACCACAGTGACTCTAGTTTGTTTTGGGGTTATGATTGTGAAGGACCAAAGGCAGACTGTGGAGAAAGGACTTCTGTCTGGTTTCTCTAATTTTTACTTCATACTAAGCCTTTCAGTGAGAGTGTAGCGTTACATGGTAAATACAAAATCTTGAGACAATGAATAAATAACAGAAGTTACAGTAAAACATTTTGGAAAGCAGGGACAGCACATGGTTTCTTCTGTCACAAGAATGCTGTTCTGATGATTTTGTGTCTCACCTGTAGGTTGGTTGGGTAGACTTTGGGATGGGGCTGTCACTGGCATTTGCTGGAGCTCTGTTTCTTGGGGCTTCTTGCTTGGGTTTTTTTTTTTTTTTTTTTTTGTTTTCTTTTTGTTTTTTTGGTTTTTTTTGTCTCATTAAGAATATGACAAAGCACTTGAACCTGCAAGCATTTTGAATAACTGACATTAAACAATTACCTGCAGTTTTCTCCAAAATGTGTTGCTTATCCATTTTCTACTTTAATTACCAGTCTATTCCCAATTCAAAATTGATTTCTTTACTGATTTTCATCCCCAAAGAGTTTAGTTTTCTATGGTATGGTCTTGCTTCACTGTCACTCTCCACAAGTGAGCAATTCTCAGCTAGATAAGCAGTTCTATTTTAAGGGCTGGATTTAATGATGTCAGAGGAGTTTTCTTAGCATTATTCCTCTGCTGATCCATCTTTCCTTCCCACTCAGCTGTCTGTCTTATTCTTTTTCTGTGAGTTTCTTTCTTGAGTGACAGGGATGATTCACATTCCTTGTACCATACAACAACAGAAAAAGCTTAGTCACGATCCTTAACCTGTGAAGAATGCCTCCCTCCTCCAGTCATTTAACTCTAAAATAACCAGGAAGATTTTTATTATTTCTTCTATGTCCTATGCAGATTAAGAGGAGGAGAATGGGGGAAGAGAAATCCTTACTAGGCTAAAGGAGAAATCAATAAATTTTATCTTCCTGGGCAATTTCTTTTCCAAAACACTGGAAATGCTCGAAAGTAGGCATTTGTAATGGAAGTATTGCCTCAGCCATAAATATAAATGTTTCTTTCACATATAAATCTGGAAGGAGACAATCAATATTATTTACTTTTGATTAATTTTTACTGCTGTGTCTGCTATTCATTGTTGCGAAATTTCCCATTGCTAGGAAAGTGATAACATAAATGTAGTGTCAGAAGTATTAATAATGAAGTATATTTGAAGTGTTTCTAATTCTGCCTTCCAACAGGTCAATATTATCAAAATTGGAACAATTTAGCATGGTGCTGGCACAAATATTTGTCATAATTTCTAATTATTCCAACCTTTTTAATGTAGGTAGTAAAATATTTCTGTGTTCTCAACTCAATAAGGCATGCTTATGGGGATTTTTTGGCCAGCTGATTTATTCAAATTCAGATTTTTATGTGATATTTATACAGAACAGCAGCTTTAAATTCAAGCCATCTTTACGAAATCTATGGTTTAGCTGAAGCCTTTTTTCTAGTTTTTTGGGGTTTTTTGGCCTGGCACAAATTCGGATCAAGTTAATAAAAAGTTTGTTTTGTTACTTTTTTCTTGCTTTTTTTTCTTGCTTTTTTTTTTTTTTTTTTTTTTTTTTTTTTTTTTTTAATCACAGTGGCCATCATTATCTGGGAGTAGGTACCAGTAGTCATCAATCACACTAAGATCTATGGCTGAATTTTTGCAGCATTTGCTGTGTGATACTGAATTTCACAGAAAGTCTATAGTTGTTTAGGAGTAAAGTATAAAGACATGAATATGTATAGCATATATAATGTCTTGAGAGATTCAACCTCCTGTTTGTTGTTCTCATCTAACATGGTGTGTAGGCTACAGTGAGACAAAGAAAGGGGTTTTAGACTGTTTGAATTCACATTGTTGTTTTCTTCCATAAAAGAATTCAAGGGTTCTGGGCCTGGATGCCATAACTTTGGAAAGGAAGTTCTGTCTGTTTTGTATCAAGATTTTAAAATAAAAATGTATACTTCTATGAGCAAGAAGAAGATGTAAAACTTCTTGGCTTATTCTCTGTAGCTTTGTAGTCTTCACTGCTTGCAGCATTTTCAAGTTCTCTGATGTTGCTGAAGATTTAATTTCCCAGTGTTAGTATTCCAAGCATCAATTGTTTAGTTTTGCCTGACTAATCTTGTCTTGCAAGCCTTCTAGCTCTGTTCCAGGGTTACTTCACAAGTTCTGCAGTGATTCAGCCTGTTTCCACACACTCTGTTTTCACCACTGTTTGGGTTTTCTGGACTCCACTTGGCATTCATCTCACAAAACTGAAATGCCAAACTTAGAGCCATGGATATCCTAAGCTCTCTGTGTAACCACAAGCTGAATGCTTAGATTTTAGGTGGGCTGAATTACTGAACAAAAGGGCCTTTTTTCTATCTTAAGGCTATTTAGTTGCCTTAAGATACATTAATCTGAGTGAGTGTTTTGTCATCAAGTGTATTAGGTCTGGCTGAGATGGAGCTTGTTTTCCCTGCAGCAGCCCTCACAGTGCTGTGCTTTGTATTGGTGTTGATAACACACCAGTGTTGAGGCTATTGCTGAGCAGTACTGGTACAGCATCAGCACTCAACATTCCAACATTCCACCTCTCATCTGTGGGCTGATGTGGGAAAGATCTTGGGATAGGACACACCTAGGACACCAGACCCAAATTTACCAAAGGAATATTCCATATCATATAATGTCAGCTCATATATAAAACTACGAAAAGGAGAAAGTGGAGGTAGTTGTTATTTACAGCATGTGCCTTCTGGAGCAACCATGATGCATGCTGAAGCCCTGCTTCTGGGGAAGTGATCATACATTTCCTGATGATGGGGAGTAGCAAATAAAATGTTTTGTTTTTTTTCCTTTACTTTTATGCATGTATGACCTCTCACTTCTGCTTTAGTAAATTGCCTTATCCCCCCTGTTTCCCATCTTATTTTTCTCCCCTGTCTAGTTGAGATGAGGGAGTGATGGAGCAATTTGGGGGACACCTGGTATCTAGCAAGGTCAACCCACCATATAAAGACTTTTTTTTTTTTTTTTTTTTTTTTTTAGCTTTTCATTTCCAGCTTTTCATGTAATTGATCATAGTAGTATTAAGAGAACAAGCCTTCCTGTATTTTCCATCTGGCTGTTGCTCGGTATCAGAAAGAAGCTCTCATTAGTCATCTGAATTTCAGTGTGAAGAGTTTAGACAGTATGTACTTGTGGAGAGCAAGAGGTCTTGTTGAATATACCTGTTGTGGCCTTCTATTCTAGGCAGCTTGTAGGACTGCAGCATTGCTGGTTTTAGATGAATACTGACCTCCATCAACTTTGGTCTACAACAGATTAAGAAATGGCACATTAATAAAGAAATCAATAGATGAGTAGATATTACATTGCTATGGAAATATTTTGAGAATCATCTCCTCTACAGAAATGGTTGTAGTGTTGTGCAAATATTTATGTGTAGAATCATGGTGAGATGTAGAATCATGGAAGATGGACATCCTTCCCTCCTATTCCTCCCAGGTCCCTTTATTAATTTCCTTATTCCTTTCACTTTATGACTAATTCTGCCATCATGGGGTTTTCCTTCTTCTAAGTAAGGATTCAAAATTTCCAAGATTTAAATTTATTCCACATCCTTTCAATGATTTTTGTTTTGTCTTGCATGTTGCTTAAATAGAAAGCTTTAATTTGCTTAAATGAAGGAAGTTGCAAAGAATTTTATATAAACAAAGCACATGTTTTTTGTGCAGTCACTGTTTTTTTTTTCACAGTAACTAGCTCAGAATGAATACTTACATTAGTCTGCTGATTTTAAAAGCTTTCTTCAGCATCTTGATAAAGACATTGATGTCAACAGCCTTGCATCCCTAATCTTGACACAGGTTGTTTCAGACAGGGAACACCAGGGCCTAAATACACTTTTACTCAGAATACATAGTAGTTGCTTTTTTTCATGCCAGTAAACGTGGTCAGACCTGAGTTTCCTATTTGATTTCTTTCTAATGGATCAAACCCAGAATTTCAGAATGTAATAAATTCTCTTGAATGAAAAAATTGACAACTGCAATGTGGGTCCTGGGGAAGGGACTTGGAAAAAATTTTGTCACTGGAAGAACATTTCCTTTTTTATGTAAATATAATTCTTTAGCATTTCCATTATGGTGGGTGCAATATCCTGCTTGGTTTATTTCTGTAGTGGTGGTAGGTTTACATTTAAAAGGGTTCAAACCAGGTAACTGTAGGCTATTCTGTATTTAATTCTATACTTCTGGTTATGCATTTTGTCTAAGTGTCTAGATTTAGAAATAGAAATATTCTAAACTTTGTAATTTTCTAACAGTATAAGCTCCTGAACTTCATGAAACTTGGAACATCCTTGTGATGGTGAACATGATGCCTTTTGTATTCATATTTGCAAGTGTTTTTATGGAAGTATTGGTGTCATATGTTTAACATGCTGCTGTCTCCAGCATCTAAGTTCAAGATGGTCATTGTCAATGTGTTCCATTTTAATGAAGTGTGAGTAGTCAGAGCTTTATAGGACATTGTTTTACTCCAATGTACACATGAAACAACCACAAATAGTCATATTTGAAACTTTTAATGCTGTCTTACAGTAGTTGCCTTGAAAAACACTTGCGAAGAAAAATAGGGAGCATGTTGCTTCTTTTATTGTAGTGCCACTTTACCATATTCAGTGTCATGAAAGCAGTTGTGTAGTATTTGTGTAGTATTTGTGTAGTATTTCTTTAGAAATCCATTAAAAGCAATTGGTCATAAGTTCCATCTAGTCTGTTAGGGTTGGATCTGGGGCACAGAGGAAATACAAGGCTGTACAGTTGATTGTGATTAAATCATGCTATACCATAACATTAATTTATATGGACTGAATTTTGGAAGGATTTACTGATGTAGTTTATGGTTTCATTTGATTTTTTAAAAAGTTATTTTTGAAGTCTAGCAAGCTATTTTTTCTTACACTTTAGTCGTTGTACTGTCATTTTCCATATAGCACATGTCAGTAACTCCATTTTAATAATATGGACCTCTCATGGAAGGAAGCAGGAAAAGCCTTTACATTCTTCTTAAAAACTTGCTATGTTATTTTTTATGAGTGTTTCTAGAGTGTGAATCAGTTCCTGTGTGACACATTCAGTATTTTTAAATTGATTTTGTGGGTGACTAGACTTGCTTAAATAGTCATGTGTTAAATGCAATTGCTGTCAGGCTTTCTTAAGCATTTTATTTCTTAATAATAACATTACAGAAGCTTTTTCTTTACAGATGCAAAACATTGAAATAACTGTCTTGTTTAAATACTTCTAATGCTTTCATATGGTTCTCTCTCTGGTACCTCCCTGAAGATCAGAGCTTTTTCCTCTTTTCTCACACATTTGAAGATTGTGCAGACCTGTGAAGAAAATTCAGTTAAAAAAAATCAGAATTTGCTTGCAGTGGAGTTCTCATTGGTCTAAGGGATGTTGTTGTCTAGTAGAAATAAGGCTGTTAGTATAAGAAGAATGGAAGGGCAATGGCTGACTCAGAATCATGGATGCCACAAGGTTATTCACCAGCCTCTAAAAGGTCTCATTGTAAGGCTGCCAAAAGGAGAAATGGTTTTAAAACATGTATTCATGTGACCATGATTAATTTCCTGCAGCTTCTCATATGTGTCCAGGAGTGCAGCAGTGCAGCCATAGGCACAGCGGTGCAGGTGCTGTTGTGTGAGTCTTTTGGTCTGTGAGGTGATTAATTAGATGTCTGGGCCTGTGACAGCCCTGTATGTGCAAAGTTGTACTGATACAAAGGGATGGTTGAGTCAGGTATAACATATCTTACTCCATATTGCGTTGGTATTCATGGTAAAATGGGTCATTTTTTTTGTTCTATCTTTGCACATTTTACTACATAGCTTTTAGGTTGTAGGTTTTGAGTGCTTTTTGGCATTTTAATCCTTTTTCTATTAAGAAAACATGGAAAATACATTTCCAAATTTTAGCTTACTATTTTTGATTTTGCTTTATGGTAGCACTCTTTACATCAAATTAAAAAGCTCAGATCTTAATACTCTGTCATTGCCTGGTCTTCCAATGTATTGAATTTGAAATCTGTCTATATTTTTTGAATGCTTATTTATTCAGCTCTAATTCTTGTTGTTCTGTTATAAATTGTCTTTTCTTTAGAAATGACTTTTGGGTAATGAGATGACTCCAAATTAATCTTGTATTCCAGCTGCAGAAATATTGCATTAGAGATGGGCAGTTTACATGATGTTTTCACAAGCAGTGTGAATTTGTCAGTCCTGTGTTTTTTTAAATCTGAAATTATTATCTTTAGTGTTTGCCAGTTCTGAAGACTTTTAAGTATTTTTGTATACCCCACATTCTTGAGGAATAAAATGTGAAGAATTTCTGTTAATATAATTGACACTGCTGAATAGCATAGCTTGTAGAATTTCAATGGATAAGTTATTCTTTGAAAACAAATGTATTTTTGTTCAGCCTAGTTTTATTTGAGGAATGTGTTGTTCAACTTGGAAATTACTCTGAAAATTGGAAATTTTAAACATAAAGAAAATAAGACTTATGATAATTAATGTGGTTGTTAGCAACTGCCTTGCATTATAATGCCATTCATACATTTGTGCAAAAATTTGTGGGCATTATGGGTTGAATTAGTCAGCATTGTGGATTTCAAGTAGTCTTACTTGCAGAGTCTTCTGATTGCAATATTACAATAAATTTGGTAAAACTTCAGTGTCAGATCTCATCTTGGATGTTGCATTTTTGCCATGGAAGTTCAATTGTTAAATTTTAATTTTTTTTTTTAATGTGGACAATTTAAAGTTTTCTGCTAGAAATTGAATGGATCATTTTAAAAATCAAAGATTGTTTCAGTAGGCAATCATCATCCAACAGCTGCTTGCTGTGCAGTTTTTGGCATAAAGATAAATGCTGAGTTTGTAGTTATGAAATGAGCTGTTAAAATAGGAAATGAACTTACAGGTATGTACATGTCCTGGAAGACAAACTACAAAGTGGAAGGCAGTTTCATAGAGCCAGCCTTGTTTTCTATCCTTTTCTGTAGTTTTCTGTTTCATCTTTTGGCTTTGTCTCCAAAAGAATGGTTTCATTATGATTGCCTCCCAGAAACCCTTAAGTGGAAAATGCTGTAAATGTTTTTTACATTTAAGCAACAAACCACAGACTTGCTTGCATTCTTCTAATGCACAAAGTAATACTAATTAAAAGGAATTGCTTTAATTCTCTTGGAAAAAAAAATATCTAAAAACCCGCTCCTCTATTTTTCACAAAAGTGATTAAATTTTTTTAGAACCTACCTTTCTCCTGTTCAGCTACAAGTGAGAATTTAACAAAAAACGTGCTAGACAGACAAATACAGCCAAAGTAAAGGCAAGCTAATATTGCTGTGATTTTGTGGGTTATGCGATTATCAGCTTATGTGTAACAGGCAATCAAATCTTTGTTAGATATCAAATGTATGGATAATAAAATAGAATACATTCGATAAAAATACCCATGAAATTTTGACATTTTGTTCCTATTACTGACTTTGTTAGTTGGGTATCTGTGTGTGC